>NC_085926.1:181480000-181783030 GCF_029289425.2 Pan paniscus | reverse complement strand
TGTGCTCAAGCTGGAGGCCCTAAAGGGGTGGACAGATGAACCCCTCTTCTCTCTCAGACCAGCGGCACTGGAGACAGAAAGAAGGAACAGAGGTCAGACACGTGTGGGGTGAATCCTGGTCTTACCATTCATTAGCTGGGAGGCTTTGAGCCTCAGTTTCCTCGCCTGTCACATGCAGGGTGGGAGGGGGATTGCAGAAATTGTGGACTTCGTGCAGAATCTAAGAAGTCTAATCTAAGAAATTCTGAGTGCAGGAGAAGTCCACTGCCAATGGAACAGGGTGGCGAAAACCACTGAACAGAGCTCAACTCCAGGAGAGCACTGTGTGCAGCTGGAAGAAGTTTTCTGAAAAGCCACTTGAGATGGGAGTTGGGGGGAATGGGACCCCCACAAGGGCACATTCAAGTGACGTTACTCAAGGAATCTCTGCACAAAGCCACCACCAGGGTAGCTGGAGCCTCAGCTGAAGGGCGCTGTTGGATTGAGTGGGTGGGACTGGGGTGCTGCTGAGAATGATGGTGGGCAGGACACTGTCTCTCCTAAGGCCATGTTCAGCCCTCTTCTTATTCACACTCAACAAATTTTTAAAAAATATCTGGCTGGCGCTATCAGACAATTATGATCCTCAGGCTTCCCACGCAGTGGAAAGAGCACTGTACTGGGAGTCAGGAGACCTGGGTTCTAGGTCTTCATCTTTTACTGTCTTTTTTGGCCTGTTTTTTTTGGGGTTTTGTTTATTGTTTTGTTTTGAAACGGAGTCTTGCTCTGTTGCCCAGGCCGAAGTACAATGGCACAATCTCAGCTCACTGCAAACTCCACCTCCCAGGTTCAAACGATTCTCCTGCCTCAGCCTCCCGAGTAGCTGGGATTACAGACGTGTACCACCAAGCCCTGTTAATTTTTGTACTTTTAGTGAGACGGGGTTTCACCATGTTGGCTAGGCTGATCTCAAACTCCTGACCTCAGGTGATCCACCCGCCTCGGCCTCCCAAGTGCTGGGATTACAGGTGTGAGCCACTGCACCCGGCCTGGCCTCTGTTTTTTTTAAACTCATAAAATGGAGATAAATTGCCTACCTGCACACTTATACTGAGGGTGGACTCAAGCAAAATATGTAAAGCCCACGTGGGACACCAAGCCCTTGAGAAACTGGTTATTTAATATCATCTGTAAAATGGGTAGAACATTCCACCTCCCAGGATTAATGGCCCCCGACTATTCCAAGTGCACAGGGGACCTGTGACCCAGGGCTTGGCTTGCCTGGGAAACGGGGCTGGAGGCACTCTGAGAAGGTGCTCCTGCAGTAAGTGTCCCCCATCTCTCCACAGCTGGCGCAGAGTGTGTTCACCGTGTGGGTGGGCCCGATCCCCGTTGCGGTGCTGAGTGGCTTCCAGGCGGTGAAGGAAGCGCTGGTCTCCAACTCGGAGCAGTTCTCCGGCAGGTCCCTCACCCCACTCTTCCAGGACCTGTTTGGAGAACGAGGCAGGGCTGCCCCTCCTGCTGGGGAAGGGGAGGCGGCTAGATGGTCACTACACTCAGGGAGTCGGGGATGGCTCAGAGCTGTTAACAGAGAGGGGACTGCCCAGGAGGACCTGCGTGAGGGGTGGGGGTGGGATGACAAGGAACCAGCTCTGGGAGTTGAAAGACCTGGATTCGAGTCTCAACCCAAGCCCTGGCCAGCTCTGGGACCCCGGACAAGTCGGCCTCACTCTCTGCCCCTCAGTGGGCTCCTGTGTAGATGGGGATAATTATGGCTTTATATCCTGAGAATGTGGGGAGGGGATTAAGTAGCCAAAACACCTGAGAGTGCCCACTCAGTGCCTGGCTCAGCAAATGCCCTTGTTCCCTCCTTCCCTCTCCCCAGAACCCCTCCTCCCCTTCTTCTTCTTTTTTTTTTTTTGACCCAGAGTCTTGCTATGTTGCCCAGGCTGGAGTGCAGTGGCACAATCTCGGCTCACTGCAACCTCCACCTCCTGGCTTCAGGCAATTCTTGTGCCTCAGCCTCTTGAGTAGCTGGGATTACAGGCAGGCACCACCACGCCCGGCTAATTTTTTTTTTTTTTTTTTGTAGTAGAAATGGGATTTCACCATATTGGCCAGGATGTTCTCGATCTCCTGACCTCAGGTGATCCACTTGCCTTGGCCTCCCAAAGTGCTGGGATTATAGGTGTCAGCCACTGCACCCAGCCCCCATTGTTTATCTCCTCTTCCATTTCTTGTGGGGACTTTTAAAGGAAAAATCAGGTTGGTGGGCTGGGGGAGGGCATAGCTGAGACCACCTTGAGGGCACCAAGCTCACTGACCACTCCCTCAAATGCCCCTCAGCCCTGGGACACAGCATCTTCCCAGAGGTGATTTTGGGGTCTGCCCTCCAGGCCTGGCCCAGGTGAGAGCCAAGTGGTCTTGGCCTGGGAGGCTGGGAGGGGCTGGCGACTGTCCACCCCACCCCGCCCCGGACCCAGGCATCATCTGCAGCAGCGGGCACACGTGGCGGCAAAAGAGACGCTTCTGCCTGGTGATGATTTGAGGGCTGGGCCTAGGCAAGCTGGCGCTGGAGGTGCAGCTGCAGAAAGAGGCAGCAGAGCTGGCAGAAGCCTTCCGCCAGGAGCAGGGTAAGTAGCAGGCTGGCGGCAGGCCAACCCTCACCCCCTCTCCCCACGCACACGCACACCCCTGCAGAACAGGCGAGCTTCACTGCATAGGCGTGTGTGTGTCCATTAAGCCTCAGAACGTTAACAGCCGTTTTAAGCTCCATTGAGTGGGAGTTTCTCCAAGGTGGGTAGACAGAGGTCCAGGAATGGCCAAGGTCACTGGAAAGCCACAGCCCTCCTTGATAGCTGGGGATTTTCCATCAACATCCAAGGTGGCCGGGCGCGGTGGCTCCCCTCTGTAATCCCAGCACTTTGAGAGGCCGAGGTGAGCGGATCACCTGAGGTCAGGGGTTTGAGAGCTGCCTGGCCAACCTGGTGAAACCCTGTCTCTACTAAAAATACAAACAATTAGCCTGGCGTGTTGGGCACGTGCCTGTAACCCCAGCTACTCTGGAGGCTGAGGCAGAAGAATCGCTTGAACCTGGGAGAAGGAGGCTGCAGTGAGCCGAGGTCATGCCATTGTACTCCAGCCTGGGCGACAGAGCAACACTCCGTCTCAAAAAAATAATAATAAATAAAATAACGAAAAACTAACAAACAAACAAATCATCCAAGGCGTCTCACATCTCCAGCCATTGGCATATGCATTTCCCCTTCCAGAACGCCCCAGCCCATGTCCCTTCCCTCCCCATGAGAAACCACTGTTCCTTCCTCCAGACCAGCTGCGGTCACCTGCCCTGAGAAATCCTCCTGAATGCCAGGCCCCCAAACCTTTTTTATTCCCTGCTGTGCCATACCTGCCCCACATTCTGTTGTTATTCTGTTGTCATTCAAATTGTTGTCTGTCTCCCATGCCTCTCTCTGACCTGGCTCGTAGAAGGTGCTTGGTAAGCACTTGGGTTTTTTTGTTTTTGTTTGTTTTGTTTTGTTTTTATTTTTGAGACGGAGTTTCGCTCTTGTTGCCCAGGCTGAGTGTAGTGGCACGATCTCGGCTCACTGCAACCTCTATCCCCCGGGTTCAAGTGATTCTCCTGCCTCAGCCTCCCAAGCAGCTGGGATTACAAGTGTGCACCACCAGGTCCAGCTAATTTTTGTATTTTCAGTAGAGACAGGGTTTCACCATGTTGGTCAGGCTGGTCTCAAACTCCTGACCTCAGGTGATCCACCTGCCTCAGCCTCCCAAAGTGCTGGGATTACAGGCATGAGCCACTGCGCCCGGCTGGTAAGCATTTGCTGAGTGCATGAGTGAGGAATGGGAATGGAGGACTGAGTTAGTAAATGAGCGACTAGATACGAGATCAGATGGGTGCTCAGGGTAGTGCTTCTCGTGCCTCCTCGTCCTGAGCCCTGCCCCTCCACCCTCAGGTAGACCCTTCGACCCTCAGGTATCCATTGTCAGGTCCACAGTCAGAGTCATCGGGGCCCTTGTGTTTGGCCACCACTTCCTCTTGGAGGATCCCATCTTCCAGGAACTGACTCAAGCCATCGACTTTGGCCTGGCCTTTGTCAGCACTGTGTGGCGCCGGGTAATTGGCATTTGGGGAGGCAGGTGTGCAGGCCATTACCTTAGGGGCCCGAGGCAGGCAGGGGCCTCAGCCAGGGCCTGGCAGGGAGGGTGCAAGGTGGGCAGGAGGGAGACCGTGGCTTCTGCCTGGTGAGCTGACACATTCAGAGCATCAAACCTTTGTTGTGGTTCAGCATGAATGCATGGGCAAGGAATCAGAGGCTGGTTATATCCTAGGACATACAGCTTTCTGGACCTGCAACATCCCAGCGAAGCCCTAAGCACAGCTGCTCTGACCACAGCTCTCATTTCTGTCTAAATTATTTGGGGGGTCTCCAGATGAGAGGCAGCCCTGGGTTACTCAAGTCAAAGGCTCCAGCCCACTTTGGAGCCCCCCGACTCAGAGGCTGGCTCCTGAGTAGGCCCTGGGTGGGCCTCTGTCTCCACAGCTGTATGACGTGTTTCCTTGGGCCCTCTGCCACCTCCCAGGACCCCACCAGGAGATATTTAGGTACCAAGAGGTCGTGCGGAGTTTAATCCGCCAGGAGATCACCAGGCACAAACTCAGGGCACCGGAGGCCCCCATGGACTTCATCAGCTGCTACCTGGCCCAGATCTCCAAGGTGAGCCTGGAACAGCTGCTCAGGAAAGGAGGGGCCATCTTTTTGGGCTGCACCTCGTTTCTGAGCACCTCCTTTCTAAGCCATGGTCTCAGTTTCTCATCTTTGACTCCATCTACAAGCTTCCAAAGCACCCTGAAAATGTGAGTTAAAACAGGGTTTTCCTCCCTACCTTTTCCCAGGGCAGGGCTGGCTTCTGCAGACATGGGTAGGGTGGGAAGCAGAAGACCTGGCTGATGTCAGGGCCAGAACACCAGGGCAGCCACCCACCAACATCAATGCAGTCCTGAGAATCAGGCCCTCTGGAGGGGTTGGAACCTCAAGTTCTGGCCGCACAGGCCTCAGATCAGGCTTCAAGGAAACCCCAGGGCTCTGTCAGGAGAGAACTTTAGACCTGGAGCTGTGCCCCCCACTCGCCCACCCCCGACTCGCCAGGCCATGGATGACTCTGTCTCCACATTCAACCAGGAGAACCTGGTCAAAGTGGTGATCGACCTGTTTCTGGGAGGCACCGACACCACAGCCACCACCCTGTGCTGGGCACTCATCCACATGATCCAGCACAGAGCTGTCCAGGGTGAGAGGCCCTTGGTCACACTCTGGCTGACTGCCCAATGCATGGGGCTTCTGGACCACGGGCATTGCCTCCATCGCTCTCCTTGCTCTGTGGCCCCAGGGGTGGGTCCTGCTCTCGCCACTGTGGTACAGGAAGTGTCCATGGCTTCGAGTCAGACAGGAGGGGCTTCAGTTCCCACCCTGCTGCTTACTGCGTAATGCTGGGCAAGTCATTCCACCTCTCAGACCCAGTGTACAATGGACAACACTATTCTACTCATTCAGTAATGATTCAGCACCTACTAAGTGCCAGGCCCTGTGCCGATGTCCACCTCAAGATCACAACTATGGAGGGGAAAATGTAGCTGGATTTCTCTCAAGGACAAACTGACTATGACCTGAATTCAAATCTGGTGCCACAAGTTTCGTGACCTTGGGCAAAGTACCTGTCCTGTTAGAGCCTCAGTTTCTCCATCTGTAAAATGGAGACAACAGTCCCTCCTCCATAATGCTTTTTTTTTAGATGGTATCTCACTCTGTCACCCAGGCTGGAGGGCAGTGGCACAGTCTTGGCACACTGCAACCTCTGCCTCCTGGGTTCAAGTGATTCTCCTGCCTCAGCCTCCTGAGTAGCTGGAATTACAGGCGCACCACCACAAACAGCTAATTTTTTTGTATTTTTAGTAGAGATGGGGTTTCACCACGTTGGCCAGGCTGGTCTCGAACTTCTGACCTCAGGTGATCCACCTGCCTTGGCCTCCCAAAGTGCTGGGATTACAGGTGTGAGCCACTGCCCCCGGCCATAATGCTGTTCATATAGAGCACCTGACACATAGCAGGTTCTCAAATCTGGGTGCTCTCTCTTCCCTCCAGTGCCCCCTGGAGGAGGAAACCCTACAAAACCTTGTTCATAAGAAGCAAGCTCTGCCTCAGAGAAGGGTCTGCTCCTGTGAGACCAGGGGTGGCAGGGTGGTTTGGGGTGACCTAAGGGCCGCAAGCCTCGGCAGCAGTGTCCTGGGTGGGGACGGAGGCGGTGAGGGAGGATGGTGGGCCAGGGCACAGGCACCCTCCCCAGACCCACACTAAGCCACCTGCGGAGACGGTGCAGCTGGAGCTGGACGAGGTGCTGGGTGCTGCCCAGGTTGTCTGCTATGAAGACCGCAAGCGACTGCCTTACACCATGCTGTCCTCCATGACGTGCAGCGCCTCAGCAGCGTCGTGGCCGTGGGTGCTGTGCGCCAGTGTGTGACCTCCACCCGTGTGTGCAGCTATCCCATGAGCAAGGTAGGTGGCCCTACGCAGCCCCACACCCAACCCAGTGCCTGCAGAAAGCATCCTTCCTGCCTAGCACAGCCATCTGCTATAGCTTCTGCCAACCTGCCAGCTATCAGTCACTTAATCTCTCTCTCTCTCTGTGGCGTTTGGGATGGGGGTTATGATTATAAAAGAATGTAGCCGGGTGCCATGGCTTACACCTACAATCCCAGCACTTTGAGAGGCTGAGGTGGGAGGATTGCTTGAGCCTAGGAGTTCAAGATCAGCCTGGGCAACATGGCGAGACCCCGTCTCTATAAAACGTAAAAAAAAATTAGCCAGGCATGGTGGCGCACACCTGTAGTCCCAGATACTTGGGAGGCTAAGGCAGGAGGATCGCTTGAGCCCGGGAGGTTGAGGCTGCAGTGAGCCATAATTGCACCACTGCACTCCGTACTGAGTGACAGAGTGAGACTCTGTCTCAAAAAAAAAAAAAATGTATAATATAAAGAATGTACTCACTGAGGGATAATTTTTAAAGTTCTCTGTTGTTCAGAGATAACCTTTGCAGACATGATAATCCACCACTCTCCAATCTTTTTTTGCACACATATAGTTTACATAGTTGCAATTCTGCTGAATATATCATTCTGAATCCTTCATTGCACTTAATATTCAGATTCTCCTATAGCAGTGGTTCTCAAACTTCCAGGTACATCAGAATCACTTGGACGGCTTGTGAAAGCAGACACTGCTGGACTCTTCCTCCAGACATTATCTGTCTAGGGTGGGCTGAGAATTTGCCTTTCTAACAAGCTCCCAGGTGGTGCTGATGCTGTGAGTCCAGGGACCACGCTTTGAAAACCACTGCTCTACATCATTCTGTTTTTTGTTGTTTTGTTTTTGTTGTTGTTGTTTTGAAACAGAGTCTTGTTCTGTCTCCCAGGCTGGAGTGCAGTGGTGTGATCTCGGCTCACCGCAACCTCTGTCTCCCAGGTTCAAGCGATTCTTCTGCCTCAGCCTCCTACATAGCTGGGACTACAGGTGTGCCACCATGCCTGGCTAATTTTTTTTTTTTTTGTATTTTTAGTAAAGACGGGGTTTCACCATGTTGGCCAGGCTGGTCTCGAACTCCTGACCTCGGGTGATCGCCTGCCTAGGCCTCCCAAAGTGCTGGGACTGCAGGTGTGAGCCACCACACTGGGCATCTACATCATTCTTAATGGCTGCCTAATGTTCCACCAAATGGATGTTTTGCAATTTTAACCCTTGTTGGTGAACATTTAGGCCATTTGCAATTTATGTGCCTTAGGCTTGGTCTGCATTTTGTATTATCTCCTTAAAACTGGTTTCTAGCAGAAATGCCTTTCTTGCTTCTTTCATTTTATAGCAAGGTTAAGAAAACAAGTGCCAAATAAGGAGAGAGGAAGAAAGTTATAAAAATAAGTCAAATCAAGAACGGTTGCCACATATGTACATAAAACTCCTTTCACTGGAGTGAAAGGAAAAAAGGAAATCTCAATTAATTATGAGTTCTTATGTAATAAAAGGAAGCATGCCTGTATCAGGAAAGCTTTGGCTTATCACATGCCTGTAAGTTATGACAAGGATCATCATTCACAATATTCTTTTGTGGGCCAGTGGACCATGTAGTGGCAGTGCTTTAAGCAGGAGTTTTTAAAAGATGCAGAAATATTCTTCAAGATGGCAGCTGCTTCTTATCTCAATTCCTTTTAAGAGATAAAATTCCTTTCATTCCTACAGTCAGCCAAAATAACACAGTTGAAGTTTATATAAATAATTATTTATTTTTAACCTCTATTCTTTTTTTTTTTTTGAGACGGAGTCTTGCTCTGTCACCCAGGCTGGAGTGCAGTGGCTCAATCTTGGCTCACTGCAGCCTCCACCTCCCAGGTTCAAGCTATTCTGCCTCAGTCTCCCGAGTAGCTGGGATGACAGGTGCGTGCCACCACGCCCGGCTAATTTTTGTATTTTTTAGTAGAGATAGGGTTTCACCATGTTGGCCAGGCTCGTCTAGAACTCCTGACCTCAAGTGATCTGCCTGCCTCAGCCTCCCAAAGTGCTGGGATTACAGGCGTGAGCCACCGCGTCCGGCCAATATTTATTTATTTTTGAGACAGAGTCTTGCTCTGTCACCCAGGCTAGAGTGCATTGGCACGATCACGGCTCACCACAGCCTCTACCTCCCAGCTCAATCGATCTCCCCACCTCACCCTCCCGAGTAGCTAGGACTACAGGCATGAGCCCCCATGCCTGGCTAATTTTTATAGTTTTTGTTGTTGTTGTTTTGTTTTTTTGCAGAGATGCAGTTTCACCATGTTGCCCAGGTTGGTCTCGAGCATAGTTGAAGATGATAGCTCTCTGGTGATCCAGCTTGAGACAGCTTTCCGAGCAGATTTTTGACGTGAGCTGGACAATAACATGATGACACCTGCTCTTTGCCCAGGCTTGCTGTGTGCTGAGGGCTTTGTGCCCACAGTGTCATTCGGTAAAATGGTGCTCTGTATTGTTGACGGAGCCTTGCAGATTCTAGATGACAGATGCTGAATTACTTACCTATCTTACTGTGTAACAAATTACCCCAAAACTTAGTGGCTTAGAACAACAGCATTTATCATTTCACAGTTTCTGAGGGTTAGGAAAATGGGTGTGGCTCAGCTGGATGCCTCTGACTCAAGGTCTCTCATGAGGTTACCATGAAGTTGTTGTTGGGGCTACAGTGTCACCTGAAGACTCCCCTAGGGGAGGCTCCACTTCAAGCTCACTTACATGGAGGTCTTCAGGACCCAGTTGCTCATAAACTGTTGGCTGGAGACCTTCAGTTCCTTGACACATGGGCCTCTGCATAGGGTAGCTCGAAACATGGCAGCTGACCCCCATCAGAGAGAGCAAGCAAGAGGGCACCCAAAATAGAAGCAACGGTCTTTTTGTAACCTAATCTTGGATGTGATATCCCATTGCTTTTGCCATATTCTTTTTTTTTTGAGACAGAATCTCGCTCTGTCACCCCAGGCTGGAGTACAGTGGTGCAATCTCAGCTCAGTGCAACCTCTGCCTCCTGGGCTCAAGCAATTCTCCTGCCTCAGCCTCCCGAGTAGCTGCGATTACAGGCATGTGCCACCATGCCTGGCTAATTTTTGTATATTTTAGTAGAGATGGAGTTTACCATGTTGGCCAGGCTGGTCTTGAACTCCTGACCTCGAGTGATCGGCCTGCCTCAGCCTACCAAGGTGCTGGGATTACGGGTGTGAGCCACTGCACCCGGCCGCTTTTGCCATATTCTATTTGTTGGGTTTGTTGTTGTTGTTGCTGTTTGAGACAGTGTCTCCCTCTGTTGCCTGGGTTGGAGTGAAGGGACACAATAATGGCTCACTGCAGCCTCAACCTCCCAGGCTTGGGTGATCCTCCCACCTCAGCTGCCTGAGTAGCTGGAACTACAGGCACCACATTGTGCCACCACAATGGGCTAATTTTTAAATTTTTGGTAGAGATGGGGTTTTACCATGTTGCCTAGGTTGGTCTCAAATTCCTGGGCTCAAGTGATCCTCCCACCTTGGCCTTCCAGAGTGCTGGGATTCCATGCATGAGCCACTGCATCTGGCCCATTTTCTATTTGTTAGAAGTGAGTTACTAAATCCATCCTATCCTCAAGGGGAGGGGATTACACAAAGGTGTGTATCCTGGGAGTCAAGGCTAACTGGGGTAACTATTGGGGAATCTGCCCCGATAGTCACGTAGGTTCTTTTCTGTTTTTCCTAAGCGTCGGCCAGCTTGAGAAATAAAGGGACAGAGTACAAAAGAGAGAAATTTTAAAGCTGGGCGTCTGGGGGAGACATCACATGTCGGTGGGTTCCATGATGCCCCACAAGCCGCAAAAACCAGCAAGTTTTTATTAGGGATTTTCAAAAGGGGAGGGAGTGTGCAAATAGGTGTGGGTCACAGACATCAAGTACTTTACAAGGTAATAGAATATCACAAGGCAAGTGGAGGCAGGGCAAGATCACAGGACCACAGGACTGGGGTGAAATTAAAATTGCTAATGAAGTTTCGGGCACCATGGTCATTGATAACATCTTATCTGGAGACAGGGTTTTGAGAGCAATCGGTCTGACCAAAAATTTATTAGGTGGGAATTTCCTCTTCCTAATAAGCCTGGGAGTGCTATGGGAGACTGGGGTCTATTTCACCCCAATAGCCTCGACCATAAGAGACAGGCACACCTAGGGGGGCCGTTTATAGGCCTATACCCCCAGGCGCGTATTCTCTTTCCCAGGGATGTTCCTTGTTGAGAAAAAGAATTCAATGATATTTCTCCCATTTGCTTTTGAAAGAAGAGAAATATGGCTCTGTTCCACCCGGCTCATCGGCAGTCAGAGTTTAAGGTTATCTCTCATATTCCCTGAACAATTGCTGTTATCCTGTTCTTTTTTCAAGGTGCCCAGATTTCATATCATTTAAACAGACATGCTCTACAATTTGTGCAGTTAATGCAATTATCACAAGGTTCTGAGGCGACATACATCCTCCTCAGCTGACAGGATTAAGAGATTAAAGTAAAGACAGGCATAGGAAATCACAAGGGTATTGACTGGGGAAGTGATAAGTGTCCATGAAATCTTTACAATTTATGTTTAGAGATTGCAGTAAAGACAGGCATAAGAAATTATAAAAGTATTAATTTGGGGAACTAATAAATGTCCGTGAAATCTTCACAATCCACGTTCTTCTGCCATGGCTTCAGCCAGTCCCTCCGTTCGGGGTCCCTGACTTCCCGCAACAGGTAACATACCAACATGTGTAGGTGGTGAGGTTGCCATTTTAATGAAAATGAAACAGAGCGACTCATCTTGGTGCCCTGGTGCAGGGTGATGCCTCTGTACATAGAGGTGGTGGCGGGAGCCCTGAGACTTTCCTCGGAAAGGAGCTTTGGCTCTGCCCTGAGTACTGCCCTGGAGTACAGTGGTGTGATCTCAGCTCACTGCAGCCTCCACCTCCGGGGCTCAAGCAATTCTCCCACCTCATCCTCCCAAGTAGCTGGTATTACAGGCACGTGCCACCACATCCAGCTAATTTTTATTATTTTTAATTTTTTTTAAATTTGTAGTAAAGACGGGGTTTCACCAGGTTGGCCAGGCTGGTCTTGAACTCCTGCCTCTACCTCTCAAAGTGCTGGGATTACAGGCATAAGCCGCCATGCCCAGCCCCATTATTAACTTATTATTAATTTGCCCAGACTTGAGGTTCCTTCCTCCACAGATTTTTTTCTTCACAGCAGCCCTATCCTTCGGACGCTTTGTTGCTGTTTCTTTTCCATAGATAGAGAAACTTCAACATAGGCAGCTTAAGAAACCGCCCAAACACAGCTAGTAAGTGACTTAGCTGAGTTTCAAATGCATGTCCCTCTGACTCTAAAGTGTTTTCTTTTCCTACCATATGCCCTGCTGTTTGTATTTATACGAAAATGCCACTCTAGGTAAGTGAACCAATGTGTTCAACGGAGATGTTTTACACTGTCATTCTGTCCTTGGCAGAAATTGGCCAGCAAGTTTACAGGTTTGTCAAGAGTCTCTGGGAAAGTGGATAGGACCAGGACATCAGGTCATCTTGCTGCTGGCGTGGCAGAAGGACCCAGGCCCAGGTTGTCTAGAAGCTGTGCCAACTTAGGTTGAAAAGAGGGGGCCAGGGTACTGCTCTGTGTTATGCCGTTTGGGATTAGAAATTTCCTTATTAAGAGCTCATTCCTGCCAATTTGATTCTAGGACTTGTTCTGTGATAAAGGCTCCAGGGGCCCATTAACGAGCTGAAATCAATATTGAGCTTTTACAACTTGGACGAGAGATGTCTGCTGAAAGTGGAATCAAAGCTTGACAGTAGATCATTAAATGTTACAGATATTCCTAAACGGTTCCTAACCATTTCATCAGCTGAGTGATCGTGACAACAGCAATAGTCCCTGATACGATGGTTGCACTTCCAGCCTGTCTCTCTTCTCAGACATTCTATTTGATTGTGAATTCCAAACTGCCATTTACTGGGCAGAAACTGGCACAGCGACCCCAGGAGGTACCCAGCAGGTAGATGGCTCTACAGTCTGGGGAAGTGGAGGGCGGTTGTTGGGCGGGGCGGAGGGGGGGGGGCGCTGTCCTTTTTGCATACTGGATAGGCTGTGCTCTGAACCTGTTCCATGAGCTGAGATCCTCCTTTGCAAGGAGGCCAGAACATCACCCAAAAAAGGACACAAATAATTCTGGAGGGAAAAGAGCATCTTGCTAGGAGCCTCCTGCTCTGAAGGTGATTAGTAAGAACTGTTGCAATGCAGAGGTTACTTAATCCCAGGTAGAGAAAATGGGGGAATTCCCATGACTAGAACTGGGAAATCTATAGCTCACTCAGGCAGCAGCAAGAACACAGGCCTCCCCAACACCTCTGCTTGAAGCTACAGAGTGAGCAAGTCTGGGTGCCCTATTGGTACACATGGCTAGGATGAGGCACCTTGCCTAAGCCTGCCGTACTGCAACAACAGCAAAAAAGAACAATTTCCCCTGAAAACAATTTCTGCATTCTGTTTTTTTGTTTTGTTTTGTTTTGTTTTGTTTTTTAGATGGAATCTTGCTCTGTCGCCCAGGCTGGAGTGTAGAGGTGTGATCTTGGCTCACTACAACCTTTGCCTGCCTCAGCCTCCCGAGTAGCTGGGATTACAGGCACGTGCCACCACGCCCGACTAATTTTTGTATTTTTAGTAGAGATGGGGTTTCACCGTGTTGGCCAGGCTGGTCTCAAACTCCTGACCTCAAGCGATCCGCCCTGATTGGCCTCCCAAAATGCTGGGATTACAGGCGTGAGCCACTGCGACCAGCCAGCATCTGCTCCATTTCTGCATTCTTTATTGGTTTCTGTTTAGAATGCAGGCTTCAAACTCGCTAAGCTTTTTTTTTTTTTTTTAATTTCAAGCTCTTTTTTTTGGTCAGAATCAAGAATTCTGTAGTCAGCCCTCTGGTCTCTACAGGGATAGCTGGTTTAATTTTGTGGTATTTGGTAAATGAGCCCTGGGGTATGAGGCCTTCCCCGGAATCCCAGAGCTGAGTGTTCTAGGGCTGGGGACCATAACCGACCCCATCCTGGCTCCACTTTGGCCTCCTTATGCTGTTTCCGGTCAGCCCAGGGTCCACATGGTAAGGAGCAGATGTTACCCTGCTCCCATCTGCTTGGTCTGATTCTCTTTCTAATCACTCACTTCTCCTTTGAGATAGAGTGAGGGCTGGGGTGAGGATGAGAGGGAAGATTTGGGTTTGGGTTTGGGGGAAGGTGAGGGTTGGGGTTAGGTTGAAGGTTAGAGTTGGGCTTATGGTTCATGTTTTCCTCTCCCCAACCCTAAAGAGTGAAGCTTGCTGTCTCCTCTCTGTCTTTCCATCACTCAGTTCCTCTTTCTCTGCTTGTTTGCCATTCCATTTCTCCTCGTTCTGTCTCTTCCTCTTAACACCCACGTGTGCACACATCCCCTGCCCCAGTGTGTATTGTCCTGGGCTGTCCTTGGCCCCTTCCAGACATGCCCCCAGCTGTTGGCCTTCTCTGTAGGAGGCAATGGCTTCATGTCCCTAGATGTGGCTGGGAGTCTTCAGGACAAAGCTGGGCAGTCCTTAGCCAGGAGGGTGTCCTGCTCAGCTCCTTCTCTGATGTGAGCCTGGAGGAAGGGCAGCCTGAGGGCCGACTGCTGAGTCTCCTCAAGGCCCCTGGACTACTCCCACCAACACACTGGGTATTCTCCAAGCTCACTGTGGCTCAGTGTCAGGGCTGGGTACTGGGTACCATCTGAGGCTCCCAGAGCCACACCAGCATCTCTCTGCAGGGCACCATCATCTTACCCAACCTGGCCTCTGTGCTCTATGACCCTGAGAGCTGGGAGACCCCTCGACAGTTCAACCCTGGCCACTTCTCGGACAAGGATGCAAACTTTGTGGCCAATGAGGCCTTCCTGCCATTCTCTGCAGGTACTAGGCACAGAGCTGGATCCTGGGTGGTGGGTGGGGCTGTGGTGGGACAGACACAGGGACAGCTGCCACCTCTGACTTTTCTTTCTGTTTCCAGGGCATCGTGTGTACCCAGCGGACCAGCTGGCTCAAATGGAGCTCTTCCTGATGTTTGCCACCCTCCTCAGGACCTTTCGGTTCCAACTGCCAGAAGGGAGCCCAGGGCTCAAGCTGGAGTACATCTTTGGGGGCACTTGGCAACCCCAGCCCCAGGAGATCTGCGCAGTGCCCCGCCTGAGCAGCCCCAGCCCTGGTCCTAGGGAGGATGGCCTGTAGCCACTGGGGGTCTGGAGGCCTGTCCCCCATGAAGTCCTTCCTCAGTCTCTTTTGGTTCCTGCAAAGTTAGAAAAGAGGAGGACCAGGGGTTCATGCAGCTCAGCTGCTCATGGTTGCCCCTAACACAAGCTCTGTGGGGTGACACTGGAGAATAGACTTAGCAAGGATTCTACAGAGGTAGCTCAGTTTGGGTGGTTCAATTCTTAAATTAGGTTAGTTATGCTTTGGCAGGCGAAGGTTTTATAAGATTGGTTAAGTTTGGCATTAAATCAGTCCACAAAGTTAATTTTGGGGAATCAAGCCTCACAAGGCAGTAGCTAACTAGGTTCAGAGGAAAAGGCAAACTTTCGAGCAAAACTATGAATATAATAATGCATGCAAATGCGAATACTCTGGATGCCGGGGACTGGTAAGCCCCAAAAAAAAAAAAAAAAAGTGAAGCGGGGGCAGCTTATTTTCTGCCTTCTCCTGCCCTCTCCTGACCAGAAAGAAGAACTGCAGTTCTCTGCAGACCTGGGGCAGAGAACCATCTCACCATCTCAATCCAGCAAAGCCAGCAGACCATATAACTGTTTCCAGCAAATTCTTCACCAAAGACCCACTTTAGTTTCCACACAAGGGTCCCTAAATTTTGAATCCTTGCATCTCCAGACAAGCCTTGTTTATTAAAAAAGAATGACTTGTGGCTGGGCATGGTGGCTCACACCTGTAATCCCAGCACTTTGGGAGACCGAGGCAGGTGGATCACTTGAGGTCAGGAGTTCAAGACCAACCTGGCAAACATGGTGAAACCCCATCTCTACTAAAAATACAAAAATTACCCAGGCATGGTGGCAGGCGCCTGTAATCCCAGCTACTCGGGAGGCTGAGGCAGGAGAATCGCTTGAACCCAGAAGGCAGAGGTTGCAGTGAGCCAAGATCGCACCACTGCTCTCCAGCCTGGGATCCAAGAGTGAAACTGTCTCAAAAACAAACAAACAGACAAACAAAAACACACACACAAAAAAACAAAAGCAAAAACAAAGAATGACTTGTGAGTTCCAGGAGGCAGAGGTTGCAGTGGGTGGAGATTATACCACTACAGTCCAAGCTGGGTGACAGAGCGAGACTCTGTCTCAGAAAAAAAAAAGACTGACTTGCATCAAGGAAACGCAAACTAAAATCAAATGAAATACCATTACATACCGATTAGAACTGCTAAAAAGAAAACCCTGATAATCCCAAGTACTGGAAAAGATGCGAAGCAAATGGAATTCTCATACCCTGCAGGTGGAAATGTAAAAAGGTACAACTACATTGGAAAACAGTTTGGCAATTTCTTGTAAAATTAAACATTACACCACACAACCCAGCAGTCCCAATCTTAGGTATTACCCAAAAGAAATGAAAATATATGTTCACACAAATGCATATCTGTGAATTATATGATTCCATTTCTGTGATATTCTTAAAAAGGCAAACCTATAGGGACAGAAAATATTCCATAGATAAGTGGCTGCCAGGATTCGGGAGCAGGGTTATGGGTTGACTGTAAAAAGACATGAGGAAACTTTCTGGGGTAATAGAAATGTTCTGTATCTTGATTGTGGTGATGGTTACACAACTGTATGTGTTTGTCAAAACTCATACAACTGTACACTTAAATGAGTGTTATTGTATATAAGCCATGCCTCAATATATCTGAGCTTTAAAAAGGAAATGCCTCGGGCCAGACACGTTGGCTCACGCCAGTAATCCTAGCATTTTGAGAGGCCAAGGAGGGCAGATCACCGGAGGTCAGGAGTTCGAGACCAGTCTGGCAAACATGGTGAAGCCCTGTCTACTAAAAATACAAAAAAGTTAACTGGGTATGGTGGCACGTGCCTGTAATCCCAGTTACTCTGAAGGCTGAGGCAGGAGGATCACTTGAACCTGGGAGGCGGAGGTTGTAGTAAGCAGAGATTGCACCACTGCACTACAGCCTGGGAGACAGAATGAGACTCTGTCTCAAAAAGAAAAAGGAAATGCCTTACCGCTCTCTTTTGTGTTATTTAAAGGTCGTACATATGAATGAACCAATGTTTCTAATTAGTAGGAGATCAATCATTACTGCTATACCAGGCTGAAAGGAGTCTAGCCAGAAATAAAACATGACGTATTGGCCAGGCTTAATGGCTTGCGCCTGTAATCCCAGCACTTTGGAAGGCTGAGGTGGGTGGATCACTTGAGGCCAGGAGTTCAAGACCAGCCTGGGCAACATGGTTAAACCCCCGTCTCTACTAAAAATACAAAAATTAGCCGGGCGTGGTGGTGCACACCATAGTCTCAGCTACTTGGGTGACTGAGGCAGGAGAATCGCTTGAACCCAGGAGGCGAAGATTGCAGTGAGCAGAGATCGCGCCACTGCACTTCAGCCTGGCTGACAGAGTAAGACCCTGTCTCATAACAAAACCTAACAAAAAACAAAAACCATGATGTATGAATTAGCCTCTGGCCTTTCTTCAGGCTTTGTGAAATCCTGGAGCTTTCTCATAGATATCTTATTTTCTGTGCGGTGCCATATCCAGGGCCTCGGGAGTCCAGACTGGGAAGCACTAGGCAAGTGGGGTCCCAGAGAGCAGGAGACAGCCTGGGGTTCTCGGGCCTGGGAGGTCCCACCCTGAGCTGGCAGCTGTCTGTGATCCAGGCAGGATCTGGGGCGGAGAAAACAAAGCCAGGCTCTAATTCACCTGCTTCCTACCTCACTTTCCTAACCCTTTCTCTGTTAGAGCCCCTGTCTGGAGCTTGCAGCCCCTTCTAACACTCATCCTCTCCACCATTCAGCCTCCTGTCTTTGATCCTGTCCAGCCCTCTGCGTGTTATTCCATTGAAAGGCCAACTCCTCCAGGAAGCTTTCCCTCACTTGGGCTTTGGCCTTGGTTGAAATCCCAGTTTTGCTCTCGATAACCCAGTCCTTGTGTGCTTCGGTCTCCTCATATGACAAATGGAGGCTTCCTTTAGGATTGTCGGGAGTGACAATGCCCAGCACAGGGCCTGGCGGGTGATGAATGCTCTGTTTATGTTGGCAGGGCTCTCCTTCCCCTAGACAGCATCCAAAGGCACTCGCACCTTTGTTTTTAGCTCTAAAATGATGATGCTGCAGGGAGCCCTTCCCCTGTGGATAGGCTTCCCTTTCAGCTTCCATATCCTCATGACGATATGACAATAGCTGCCATGTGTTGATTGCCAACCGTGTGCTAGGAAGTGCACTGGGCACCTAACATAGACGAAGCCATTTAAATACCAAAGTGACAAGGTAGATACAATTATCTGAATTAATTAATTAATTTTTGAGATGGAGTCTCACTCTGTCACCCAGGCTGGAGTTCAGTGATCTTGGCTCACTGCAACCCCCGCCTCCCGGGTTCAAGCAGTTCTCCTGCCTCAGCCTCCCAGGTAGCTGGGATTATAGGCACGCACCACCATGCCTGGTTAATTTTTGTATTTTTAGTAGAGACAGGGTTTCACCATGTTGACCAGGCTGGTTTCAAACTCCTGACCTCAGGTGATCTGCCCATCTTGGCCTCCCAAAGTGCTGGGATCACAGGTGTGAGCCACCGGGCCAGCCTGAATTTATAGGAATAAAAGTCAGGAGCTAGCCGGTGAATTAGTTAGAAAGTATCAGAATATCAATAAGCCTCAGTTCCCTCATCTGCAAAGTGGAGATAATAATGCTAACTGATTTGATTGATATTAACATTAAATATAATAATGCGGCCAGGCGCAGTGGCTCACGCCTGTAATCCCAGCACTTTGGGAGGCTGAGGCGGGCTGATTGCCTGAGGTTAGGAGTTCGAGACCAGCCTGGCTAACATGGTGAAGCCCTGTCTCTACTAAAAATACAAAAATTAGCTGGGTGTGGTGGCGCACGCCTGTAGTTCCAGCTACTTGAGAGGCTGAGGCAGGAGAATCGCTTGAACCCGGGAGGCGGAGGTTGCAGTGAGCTGAGATCACGCCACAACACTCTAGCCTGGGTGACAGAACAAGACTCTGTCTCAAAAAAATATATACATATATATACACGTATATATATATATATATACGTGTATATATATGTATATATGTATATATATACGTGTATATATGTATATATGTGTATATATGTATATATATGTATATATACATATGTATATATATATACACACATATATATGTGTATATGTATAATAATGCAGCCAGGTGTGGTGACTCACGCCTATAATCCCAGTACTTTGGGAGGCCAAGGCGGGCGGATCACTTGAGGTCAGGAGTTCGAGACCAGCCTGGCCAAATATGGTGAAACCTTGTCTCTACTAAAAATACAAAAATTAGGCAGACTTAGTGGTGGGCACCTGTAATCCCAGCTACTCGGGAGGCTGAGGCATGAGAATTGCTTGAATCTAGGAGGCGGAGGTTGCAGTGAGCAGAGATGGCACCACTGCACTCTAGCCTGGGCAATATAGTGAGACTATCTCAAAAAAATAAATAAATAAAAATAAATTTAAAAATATAATAATGCATGAAGAATGCCTAGCACAGTCCCTGGTACATGCTAAGTGCCTAATAAATTGCAACTACTAACAATAATCAATAAATATTCCTTCGCCTGGTTCATGGTCAGCACACCTTACCCAGTCCTTCCCTTTGTCAGCTGACTGAGCCCTGGCTGTCCCCTGAGGCTGCTCCTGCAGCCTCTGGGTGCTTGTTTCCTGCGCCAGTTCAGGTTCTGATCAGAAAGGGCACGCTCACTCTCTCAAATGGAGCAATGAGGAGAGTTTCAGAACAGAGAACACAGAAGCCAATGCATGTGGCTCAAGAAGGGAGGGACTGGGAAGAATAAGTGCTCTAAACTCATTTTTCCCTTATGCTCCAATCTCTTGTTTGTGGCTGTAATTGGCTGAGCCCAGCTAGGAGCCAGAGAGCAAGAGAGCCCATTGATGTAGTCCATAAAGGTCAGCCTCCTGGCCGGGCGCGGTGGCTCATACCTGTAATCCCAGCACTTTGGGAGGCCGAGGCGAGTGGATCACCTGAGGTCAGGAGTTCAAGACCAGCCTGACCAATATGGTGAAACCCTGTCTCTACTAAAAATACAAAAATTAGGCCAGGCACAGTGGCTCACGCCTATAATCCCAACACTTTGGGAGGCCGAGGCAGGCGGATCACAAAGTAAAGAGATCGAGACCATCCTGGCTAACATGGTGAAACCCCATCTCTACTAAAAATACAGAAATTAGCTAGGTGTGGTGGCGTGTGCCTGTAATCCCAGCTACTCAGGAGGCTGAGGCAGGAGAATCGCTTGAACCCGGGAGGCAGAGGTTGCAGTGAGCTGAGATCGTGCCACTGCACTCCAGCCTGGCGACAGAGTGAGACTCTGTCTAAAAAGAAAATAATAAAATACAAAAATTAGCCAGGCGTGGTAGGGGGCACTCATAATCCCAGCTACTCGGGAGGCTGAGGCAGGAGAATCACTTGAACCTGGGAGACGGAGGTTGCAGTGAGCAGAGATCGCACCCCTGTGCTCCAGCCTGGGCGAGAGAGCGTCTCAAAAAAAAAAAGTCAGCCTCCGGTGGCCTGGAGCAGTGTATGAGAGTGAGCTGGAGGGGCAAGCGGAGGATATGCAGCACACCCCAGCCCCAGGCCCCTTAGGTTCCGGAGGTGAGCATCCTCCTCATGCCCTCATAATTCTTCCAGATTACTTGCCCAAAGACCACCTTGACCACATATGTCTCCTCTGCTGAAACTGTCTCTTTTATCTCTAGCACCTCTTCAGCACTATTAATAGCCTTCTAGTCACCCTCTTCTTCACTGAAATGTTAGGATTTCATTCCAAGTCCTGCCATCACCCTGAAGACCTCAAGTTCATGTGAGCAATGCAGTCAACGTCCAGGACCTCTCCGTTTCTGAGCTCCCTCATGTTTAGTGATTTTCAGTTCGTTCCTCTTCAGCCATCAGCCCTGTGGCCACACCCAAGTTCTTTTCAGTCCCTAAGAGAAGCTCTCACCCTCTGAAATGGTAAATTCACAGATCCCTATAGAGAATCATGAAGGGTCTAATATTTCACCCTACTTGAAAACTAACAAGTTAGCCTGGTATAGTTTTATGGGTGCTGGCAGAAAATACAAGACTCCTGGGTCAGAAATGAAGGACAATTTATTACCCACAGCAATAGCATTAGCCAGACTATTAGAATTTTTGTGCTGGTTCCTTGAGTCCCAATTCTCATGGAGCAATGTGAAGAGGGCTGGACTGTACCTGCGGACTCAGTGGGTTGCATTAAGGAGAGGAATTCTGAACTGAGGAAGTAGAATCTTTTATTTATTTATTTTGAGACAGAGTCTTGCTCTGTTGCCCAGGCTGGAGTGCAACGGCATGATCTCAGCTCACTGCAGCCTCTGCCTCCATGGTTCCAGTGATTCTCCTGCCTCAACCTCCTGGGTAGCTGGGATTACAGGCGTGTACCACCTGGCTAATTTTTGTATTTTTAGTAGAGACAGGGTTTCACCATGTTGGCCAGGCCGGTCTCGAACTCCTGACCTCAGGTGATCCACCCACCTAGGACTCCCAAAGTGCTAGAGCCACCGTGCCTGGCTGAATCAGAATCTTTTATTTATTTAATGATTATTATTTTTTTTGAGACAAAGTCTCGCTTTGTCCCCCAGGCTGGAGTGCAGTGGCACAGTCTTGGCTCACTACAACTTCTGCCTCCTGGGTTCAGGTGATTCTCTTGCCTCAGCCTCCTGAGTAGCTGGAACTACAGACGTGTGCCACCAAGCCTGGCTAATTTTTCTATTTTTAGTAGAGATGGGGTTTTACCATGTTGGCCAGGCTGGCGTTGAACTCCTTGCCTCAAGTGATCCACCCACCTCGGCCTCCCAAAATACTGGGATTACAGGCGTGAGCCCCTATGCCCCGCCATGGCATTAGAATCTTTTACAATAGGCAGCACACAAGCCTGCGCTCTCTAGGGTGATATTATCTTTCTTCCAAGGTTATAAGCCAACTGCCCTTTGCTCTTGAGGAAAACATCTCTACCTTTCAAGATTGTTCGCTTGTTTACTATAAAAACTCACTATTAAACAGTAGATTCCCCAGGCTCAGTATTCTTTGGTTGAGATGCAAATCCACTGCATGTTCAGCATCCATTTGGCTCATGGCATTGCCACCATGGGACTTGGAGAACATGCCGTGGTAATATAAAGGGTTTTGTGTCTGACCCAGGAGTCTCCTGTCTTTTGCCAACATCCAATCTTTTAGCTTTCAAATAGGGTAAAACCAAATCCCAGACTTGACACCTCTGATATAACCAAAGTGAATTTATTTTTTAGAAACTGATGTGTATTTTCCATCAACGTTATTTCCATGTTGCTTAAGAGCCTGTGCAAGAACAGCTTAAGACCATTCAGTGGTTGTTTCTACCCATTCAGTGGCCTGAGCAGTGGGAGCTGCAGACCAGTCTTCTGTGGCAGGCTGAGCACTCCAGTCTTCAGTAGGGACCTGATGAATAGGCACAGAGGGCACCTGTACACCATCAGACCAGTCTCCAACCTGACTGAATAGCGGTGAACTCAGGAGCTGGAGCAGTCCATTTGCCCTGAAATTCCTCCTTGGTCACAGTCTTTTCAGCAGCTGCCCGCTCCTCTTTTCCAATCTCTTCAGGATCTCTGTAGAAGTAGAGATCAGGCATGACCTCCCATGGGTGTTTGAGGGAAATGGTGCCACACACGCACAGAACTTCCAGGGCCAGCATCCACCAGCTCGGACCCACTGAGGGAGCTCCCTTGTTGTTGCATGTGATGGCAATGTCCACATAGCGCAGAGGAAAATCTGTGTGACATAGAGCAATAGTAGGTAGGTTAACTAAGATGTCTCTGTGAGAGGCTGGTGGTCAGCCCTGGGATCAGTAACCACTAGAAGCCGTGGCTCCCTGAAGGCTGCCTGGGTCTGGCTAGTGAAGGTTCCAGGAGTGAAGCGGCCAACAATTGGAGTGGCTCCAGTGGCAGCAGCAAACTTCAGCACAGTCCTCTGGCCAGTATTCCTAGAGGACATGACACTGACATCAGCAGGGTTTTTAAAGGCAGTGATGGCACGAGCTGCCAGCAGAAACTTCTTGCTTCTCCCAGGTCCTCTTCAGATGTAGGATGTAGACGCCATCACTTTTCTTCTTACAGATGTGCTACTCCATTTGGAAGTCAAGGTTGGTACCACCTAAGTGGGTTCCTGCTGCAAGGAACTTAAGGACATCCTCCTCCTTCATTTGCAGGACATCAAGGGCTCTAGACATTGTGAAAGTTTCCCTATAAGTTACAGTGAGAATTGTAGGGACCAGCCCCACAGGGTCGGTGGGTCTCTCCCCACATGCAGAGACGAGAGAGCATAGAAATAAAGACACAAGACAAAGAGATAAAAGAAAAGACAGCTGGGCCCGGGGGACCACTACCACCAAGACACGGAGACCGGTAGTGGCCCCAAATGCCAGGCTGCACTGATATTTATTGGATACAAGACAAAGGGGCAGGATAAGGAGAGTGAGCCATCTCCAATGATAGGTAAGGCCACGTGGGTCACGTGTCCACTGGACGGGGGCCCTTCCCTGCCTGGCAGCCGAGGCAGAGAGAGAGAGGAGACAAAGAGAGAAACAACTTACACCATTATGAGAGACTTTTAGTACTTTCACTAATTTGCTACTGCTATCTAGAAGGCAGAGCCAGGTGTACAGGATGGAACACGAAGGCAGACTAGGAGCGTGACCACTGAAGCACAGCATCACAGGGAGACGGTTAGGCCTCCGGATAACTGCGGGAAAGCCTGACTAATGTCAGGCCCTCCACAAGAGGTGGAGGAGTAGAGTCTTCTCTAAACTCCCCCGGGGACTACTAAGTAGCAGGTGTTTTTCCTTGACACGCTACCGCTAGACCACAGTCCGCTTGGCAAGGGGCATCTTCCCAGACGCTGGCATTACCGCTAGACCAAGGAGCCCTCTGGTGGCCCTGTCTGGGCATAACAGAAGGCTCACACTCTTGTCTTTTGGTCACTCCTCACTATGTCCCCTCAGCTCCTGCCTCTGTATGGCCCGGTTTTTCCTAGGTTATGATTATAGAGCGAGGATTATTATAATATTGGAATAAAGAGTAATTGCTACAAACTGATGATTAATGATATTCATATATAATCATGTCTATGATCTAGATCTAGTATAACTCTTGTTGTTTTATATATTTTATTATACTGGAACAGCTCGTGCCCTTGGTCTCTTGCCTCGGCACGTGGATGGCTTGCCGCCCACAGAGAATCTAGAACAATGCCGTATGGGCCCCTCTCTGGGTTGTGTGGAAAAGGCGTGAATTTATTTTAGTTTTTCAAACAAGTCGTGCGCTGGGAGACATCACAAATGCTATTCTTTCTGAGGAACACTTCAATCCTCTTCTCTTGGTGACCTCTATCAGTTTCTCTGGGAAGCCTTCTCCCTGAGCCTCCTATGCCCCTTCCTTCAATTGGGCTATATCCCTCCCTCTCTAGACTCCTACAGAGCCTTCTCCCCCAATACAATAGAATCTTTGTGAGGTCAGATATAGCGTCTTCTCAATTGTATCCCCAGGTTTAACACATCACCTGACACACTGTAGGTGCTTAATAAGAGCTTATGGAATGAATGAAGTGCTATTGCAGAGATAAGCATAAAGTGGTATGTGAGTACAAAGGAAGGGAATCTAAATTGGAGTGGAGGTCTGGGAAAGGCCTCCTGGAAGAGGTGACACTTGAGGCTGACCTGAAGGACAAGTCGGTTAGGTGTTTCCAGTGGTGAGAACGGTAGCATGAATGCTCAGCAGTGGGAACGTGGATGGTGCCTTTGAGTAATGGCCAATGACTGTATGGCTGCAGCTAGGGTCGGGGGGAATGGAATGGCAGGGAATCAAGCTAACTGACAGGTAGTTGAGGGATGGATTATGAAAAAGTGAAAGCCTGCTTTTCATTTCAGGCTTGGATTTTGTGTTTATTTACTTATTTATTTATGAGAAAGGGTCTCACTCTGTTGCCCAGGCTGGCACGATATCGGCTCACTGCAACCTCCCGAGTTCAAGTGATTCTCCCACCTCAGCCTCTCGAGTAGCTGGGATTACAGGTTTGCGCCACCACACCCAGCTAATTTTTGTATTTGTATTTGTAATTTTTTTGAGACGGATCTCGCTCTGTCACCTAGGCTGGAGTGCAGTGGTGCAATCTCGGCTCACTGCAACCTCCGCCTCCCAGGTTCAAGCAATTCTCCTGCCTCAGCCAACTGAGTAGCTGGGATTACAGGCCCCTGCCACCATGCCTGGCTAATTTTTGTATTTTTAGTAGAGACGGGGTTTCACCATGTTGGCCGGGCTGGTATCGAACTCCTGACCTCAGGTGATCCGCCGGCCTCGGCCTCCCAAAGTGCTGGGACTAAAGGGGTGAGCCACCCCGCCCGATAGGCTTGGACTTTGTTAAAGGCATACAGAATAACACGAAGTGGTGAGATGCAGAAAAAAGTAGTAATTTAAGAAAACTTGGCTTGCCACGTTGGTTCCTCTAGGGACCAGCCCTGCAACTCCGGGCAAGTCCTATCCCCTCTGACCAGAGGCAAAGTGAAACAGTGATGACATCTACCTCTAGCAGTGCTGTGACGATTAAATGCGATCTTAGGCAAAGCGCCTGGTATGTGCCGTTACTCGAAAAAATGTCAGTTGTCCCTCTTCGCTCTGGCCCCATCCTCCTCATCTGCAAATGCGGGGAGGCCGGGCCACTCTCGCAGGTCGCTCCCGGAGCCAGCTGAGCAGTGGGAGGGGAAGCGGTGGGACAGAAGGGCGCCAGCCAGTCTTCCGGGCACCGTGGCTGGTTCGGCTGCCGCTCAGCCGCGTGGGGGCGCTCTAGACTGCTCCTCGTGCTCTATGGTGTTGCCTTCGCCCCGGAAGTAGTTGCGCAGCTGGGGTTGGTAAGGTCGGGCCATGGTGGGGCAGAGGTTGGGAAGATGGCGTGGCGAGGCTGGGCGCAGAGAGGCTGGGGCTGCGGCCAGGCGTGGGGTGCGTCGGTGGGCGGCCGCAGCTGCGAGGAGCTCACTGCGGTCCTAACCCCGCCGCAGCTCCTCGGACGCAGGTAATAGCCGCCGCGCTCTGGTCTTCTCGCCTCTTGGTCCCTGAGCTCTGGCCGTGTATCCTCAGGGGCGGAGGCCGTCTGGGCCTCTTGTGCTGGCCCTAGCTCACCCCCTTCACCTTACCTGCCCCTTCTCTCTCCTCTCTCGCCTCCGTCCAGTCCTCGCTTCTCGCTCCCCTTGCCCAGCCCAGCCCCCCGCGAGCCTGCGCTTTCTCCTTTCCCATTGGGAAGGACGTGACTGGAAGGGGAACTAAGCTGAAGGTTCATTGCGTGCCACACTTCATAATCGCGAGTGGAAACTGTTGAGCCAGTTTCTGAAGTGAAGCAGTTAGTACAGCTGGCAGAATGGCGGTTTTTATTCTTTTTCCATCTAATTATAAAGGTTGTGTTCCATTACAACCAGTCGCCTTCTTTAGCTTGTGATCTAAGGGAGGACGGGGTCTGATGGAAGGTATCACTTTGTATCTGGCGAAGTCGTAGGAGAGGCTTATTGTTGAATTGAGACAGTGGAAGATTTCGTTTCCGGTTGATTTGGAAAGAAAACTGCCGAACCTTCCGAGTAGAAGTGTGAAGCGTGTGGTTGATCAGTATTGCTGATTTTTGCATCACAGTAATTCATTTCTAATTTGAGAGAGAAGAGAGAAATTCCTCACCTGTTTAAGAATCTGATGTGCATTTGGCTTTGAAAATTTTCCTCCTCTTTTGTTCAAAACTTCATTCTTTCCAATTTCTGACTTGGTTAGATGGGTGCCTCGAATCCACCTGATTGCTGATAAGAAACATTGTTTATCAACACGTGGGATAGTCAGTGGTAAATAATCGAGGCTGTAATGTGGCGGAGCCATTGCCTAATCTCAAGGATCACCTGAAGAGTTTGTATGGATTTTATGTCCCAGGCCTCACCCCAGTCCTCCCAAATCACAATCAGGAGAGGGGTGGGTGGAGTGGAAGAACCTGTATGTCCGACAAGCATTCCAGGTGAATTTTATCAGGGACTTGTGAAAACTTTACATACATTGTATCTTCATACACTAACATAGATCTGTCAGGCACTAATCTTAAACTCCTGGGGAAGTGGAAGAGGACAGATGGAGGTGGTAATCCCATTTGAGATTGCATGGTTTAAGGGGGGAAGAAAAGATTAATACTGGCCGGGCGTGGTGGCTCACACGCCTGTAATCCTAGCACTTTGGGAGGCTGAGGCAGGTGGATCACCTGAAGTCAGGAGTTCAAGACCAGCCTGGCCAACATTGCAAAACCCCGTCTCTACTAAAAATACAAGAAATTAGCGGGGACATGGTGGCGGGCGCCTGTAATCCCAGCTACTCGGGAGGCTGAAGCAGGAGAATGGCTTGAACCTGGGAGGCGGAGGTTGCAGTGAGCCGAGATCGTGCCATTGCACTCCAGCTTGAGCAACAGAGTGAGACTCCATGTAAAATAAATAAATACTGTACGTGTATTAGGAAGCAACAGGAAGTGTGTTAAACATTTAAGATTTATGTACACATCACCGTATTGGTTTTAGGAAGGGGAAGCAAAAGAAAACTAATGAGCCTCTAGTAAAAATTGAGTATAATGACCATTTGAAACAGTGAACCAGAAACACATGAAATGTTGAAGATTAGTATTTAATGTCTGAAAAGCTTGCCATTTGTATAGAAAGTTTGAAAATGACATTTTCGTGGTTGCATAAAAAATATACATGAGAATGTAGGCCTGAAATAGAGCATTTGCCTCTGGAAATAAGTTCTTAAAGTTAATAGTACCAGTTTACCTTATATATAACCTTTATTAGCTGTATGTTGGCTTCTTATGGCTTTGAAATTAGCGTGCAGAAGAATGACCCAATCCTTGTCATTTGATGTATTAATAATAGGCCTGAAGTGGGACCAGGAATTTGCATTTTACAAGCACTCTAGGTGGTGATACTAGGGTCTGAAGACTACTGCAGGCCCAAGGCGGCCCACCAGCCAAGAATGGTTTACATTTTTAAAGGATTGTAAAACAAAAATAGTAATATGTGACAGATTTCAGTAGTCCACAAAGACCGAAATATCTTCTATCTGGCCTTTTACACAAAAGGGAAAAAAAATCTTATTTGGGCTCCTCGTAAACTTTACTGTTACCAAGGTTTGAGGCTTGAAAGTGGAAACCTGTTTAATTTGCCAGTTGTATGAAACTATCCAAGGGAAGAAAATAGTTGAATTGTAACACTTAACATTTTATATTTTTAAAAAACTTGCCGTTTGTATGGAAAGTTTATATTGAGATGATAGTCTCTTTCTGTCTCTCTCTCTCTATATATATGTGTGTGTATATATATGTGCATATATATGTATGTGTGTATATATGTGCATATATGTATATATGTGTGTGTATATGTGTGTGTATATTAGTGTGTGTATGTGTGTATATATGTGCATATATGTATATATGTGTGTATATATGTGTGTATATAAGTGTGTGTATATATATGTGTGTGTATATATGTGTGTATATGTGTGTGTGTGTATACATATATATATATATATATATATATTTTTTTTTTTTTTTTTTTAGAGACATTGTCTTGCTCTGTTTCCCAGGCTGGAGTGCAGTGGCACGATCTCAGCTCACTGCAACTTCCGCCTCCCGGGTTCAAGCGATTCTCCTGCCTCAGCCTCCCGTGTAGCTGGGATTACAGGCATGCACCACCATGATGCCTAGCTAAGTTTTGTGTTTTTTGTAGAGACGGGGTTTTGCTGTGTTGGCCAGGCTGGTCTCGAACTCCTGGTCTCAAGTGATCTGCCTGCCTCTGCCTCCCAGTGTTGGGATTACAGGCTTGAGTCACCATGCCTAGCCTCAAAATATCTTTAAGTAAGATACTTGACATATTAGTCAATCGTATATATTATATTTTGTTTTAACTGACCATCTATTAACTGACCATCTATTAACTCAAGATGGGGTCAAGAAAATAATTTTGTTATGCCAGAGTTTATGTAGAATCCATCCTCCCGCCCAGTATCTTTTGTATTTTTTAGAGGCGAGTTGTTCTGTCACCTAGGTTGAAGTGCAGTGGCACTATCATAGCTCACTGCAGCCTCAAACTCCTGGGTTCAAGGGATCCCCCCCGTCAGCCTGCCTGGTAGCAAGGACTACAGGTACACACTACCATGCCTCGGGCTCTATTTTGTTTTAAGTGGAATGAATCTAATCAATTGTGTGTGCTTAGACACATTTTGTCTCCATTTGAACATTAGGCCATTTCTACTTAATTTGTTCATACAAATCTTGAGTAACATAACCATTAACACTGACCTGTATATTTAAGTTGTATTGTCTTTACCGTTGCACTCTTAAAAACAATGCACAGGCTGGGCATAGTGGCTCACGCCTGTAATCCCAGCACTTTGGGAGGCCGAGGCGGGTGGATCACCTGAGGTCAGGAGTTCTAGACCAGCCTGGCCAACATGGTGAAAACCCGTCTCTACTAAAAATACAAAAATTAGCCAGGCACGGTGGCAGGGGCCTGTAATCCCAGCTACTCGGGGGGCCGAGGCAGGAGAATCCCTTGAACCCAGGAAGCAGAGGTTGCAGTGAGCCGAGATTGCGTCACTGTACTCCAGCCTGGGGGACAAGAGCAAGACTTCATCTGAAAAAAGAAAAAAAAATGCACAAAGGCTGTGCGGTGGCACAGGCCTGCAGTCCCAGCACTTTGGGAGGCTGAGGCAGGAAGATCACTTGAGTCTAGGAGTTTGAGACCAGCCTGGGCAATATAGGGAGACTCCTGTCTCTACAAAAAGTAAAAAAAAATTAGTGGGTATGGTGGTGCTTGCCTCTGGTCCCAGCCACGTGGGAGGCTAAGGGAGGAGGATTGCTTGAGGCCGGAAGGTGAAGGTTGCTGTGAGCTATGAGGGCGCCACTGTCCTCCAGCCTGAGTGAGAGAGTGCAACCCTGTCTCAAAAAAAGACCCAAAAAATAAAAAACCAAAACATTTATGAGACTGTGTTGTCACTATTAGGTGAACACATATATTGGTGTAACTTTTTCTACTTAAAAGTTATAGGATTGTATTAAAAAAAAAAAAATCTGAGCTGGCCAGGCACAGTGGCTCATGCCTGTAATCCCAGCACTTTGGGAGGCTGAGGTGGGCGGATCACCTGAGGTCAGGAGTTCGAGACCACCCTGGCCAACGTGGTGAAACCCCCTCTCTACTAAAAACACAAAAATTAGCCAGGTGTGGTGGTAGGCGCCTGTAATCTCAGCTACTTGGGAGGCTGAGGAAGGAGAATCGCCTGAACCCGGGAAGCGGAGGTTCCAGTGAGCCGAGATCACGGCATTACACTCCAACCTGGGCAACAGGAGCAAAACTGTGTCTTAAAAACGGAAAAAAAAAACTGAACTATAACTGTGGCTGGTGGCAACTTAAGTATTCATGACATCCTCCCACTTTGAGCACATTTGATTGCTTCCCCAAATCACTAGTTCCTGGCAGAAGGACCAAAGCAGCAGAGTCAAGGCAGGCCTGCTGTCGTGAGTTGTCATATGCCTCAAGGGACCCTCTTTCCCATCCCCATCCATTTTATTGCGGCGCTTCACTTTGTTTTCCAACTTATTCAGGTAAGTAATTTATTTCCCTGTCTTATATACCCATCTGATTGGGAAGAGGTGAATAACCTAAACCTGTGAATAAGATAGCAAACATTTGCAATTAGGGACATTTATCATGCTTTTCCTTGTTTCACACTTTAAGAAATTTAAGGCTGGGTGCAGTGGCTCACTCCTGTAATCCTTTGGGAGCACTTTGGGAGGCCGAGGCAGGCGGATCACCTGAGGTCAGGAGTTCGAGACCAGCCTGGCCAATATGGCGAAACCCTGTCTCTACTAAAAATACAAAAAAAAAAAAAAAAAAAAAGTCGGTCCTGGTGGCAGGCATCTGTAATCCCAGCTACTTGGGAGGCTGAGGCAGGAGAATCACTTGAACTCGAGAGGCGAAGGTTGCAGTGAGTTGAGATGGTGCCACTGCACTCCAGCCTGGGTGACAGAGCGAGGACCTCCCCCCTGCCCACCAAAAAAAAAAAGGAAATTTAAAATGAAAGCTCACTAAAAAGAGAAAATGTACCTTATATAATATGTAATAAACATACTACATCTAAAAGCATCCTTATTCCAATAGAAAACCAAACTCTAACTGACCTAAACAATTAGGGGAATTTATTGGTTTATGAAGTTCAAAAGTGTAGAGGTAGGACTGGCTTCTAGCGAGACAAGTCCAGTGTCTCAAATTGTCACCAGACACCATTTTCGCCATGGCTTGTCTCTGTTTCCTAAATGTTGGCTTTATTCTCTCAGCATGCTATCTCCTTGTGGTTATAAGATGGCTGCCAGCAGCTCTTGGGGCTATATATTTTTAGGTGCAAATCTAGCAGAAAAAAAAGTTGTCTTCTCCGTTATCACAAACAAAATCTTGAAATTGAATTTCACTGGACCAGATTGGCCTAACTTGGGACAGGTGCCCATCCTTGAATCCCTTGATGTTGCCAAGGAATGGGATGTGAAATTTGGCTTAAGCCAATCGTGGGCTTGGTGTGTCTCATCAAATGAAATGGCTGGAAATTCTAGAGTATGGTTTGGAAAAGGAGAAGAGGGCATGGATGCTGGGAGTAAGTCCTAGTGAAACATTTGTATTGGAATTCTTTATTTGGTTACCTAGATAGGATTAATCTGTGGGACAACAAACCATTCTAATTTAAGTACAAGTATTATTGGAAGAGTGAGGAATCAGGTTCTAGCTCCTTGCTATTCCAAGTGGTTCATGAACTAGCAGTTTGGGTATCATCTAGGACAGGGGTTTGGCAAACTTAGTTTGTAAAAGGTCAGATAGAAAATACGGCCACATGTGGTCTTTGTCGCATATTCTTTCTCTTTCTTTTTAACAACTCTTTAAACGTGTGAAAACCATTCTTAGTTGGAGACTCAAATCCACTCTATAGGCCGCAGTTTGACAACCCCTAATTTAGGCGCTTGTTTAGATATGCAAAATCTCAGACTCACCTTGCCCCAGACCTACTAAATTACAATGTTTTTAATGAGATTTCCAGGTGATTTGTATGTAGACTAAAGTTTCCCCAAACCTGTGGTATGAATAGATCTTGACTCTGGCGGCACATGAGAATCACCTGGGGAGGTCTTACAACTACTAAGGCCTTGGGTCCACTCCTGGAGATTCTCATTTGTTATAAGGTAGAGCCATGGTGTAGGACTTTTAAGAGCTCACCAGGCAGTTCTAATGTATAGCCAGAATTGAGAATTACTGCTCTAGACTAGGAAGCATAACTGCCTCTGCCACATCTAGTGTGGTAGATAAAACACCATGGCCACAATATTTTGTAGTTCTTATCCGAAGTTGGAGTCAACTTCCCTATTCCTTGGAGCTGGGTTGGACTTGCGGCTTAGTTTGATCGGTAGCATGTGGTGGAAGTAATATTGTGCAAGGTCCAGAGTCGGCCTCAGAAGACCTTGCAGCTTTTGCCTTTGCCCACTTGGAACACTCCCTCTGTCATGGTAGAAGCCCCCGCTAGACTACTGAACACCAAGGACTGGGCAGTGAAAGAGCAAGCAGACAACAACCAGCACTAAGGCTCCAGGTACGAGTGAAGCCATCTGAGACTCTCCAGCTCTGATTAAGCAGTCAAGAGTACTGGCTGGGGCTGGGCGCGGTGGCTCACGCCTGTAATCCCAGCACTTTGGGAGACCGAGGCGGGTGGATCACTTGAGCTCAGGAGTTCGAGACCAGCCTGACCAATATGATGGAACCCCATCTCTACTAAAAATACAAAAATTAGCCAAGTGTGCTGGTGTGTGCCTGTAGTCCCAGCTACTCAGGAGGCTGAGACAGGAGAATTGCTTGTACCTGGGAGGTGGAGATTGCAGTGAGCCGAGATCATGCCACTGCGCTCCAGCCTGGGTGACACTGTCTCAAAAAAAAAAAAAAAAAGTAATAAATTATGGTTTTAAGCCAGTGCATTTTAGTGTGGTTTGTTAAGATGTAGATACCTTAATTTTAAAATGCTTTATTACTAAAAAATTCTAATAATCATCTGAGCCTGCAGTGAGTCATAATCTTTTTGCTGGTGGAGGGTCTTGCCTCTGTTGATGGCTGTGGACTGATCAGAGTGGCGGTTACTGAAGGTTGGGGTAGCGGTGGCAATTTCTTAAAATAAGACAACATGAAGTTCGCCACGTTGGTTGACTCCTCCTTTCACAGAAGATTTCTCAGTAGCATGTGATGCTGTCTGATAGTATTTTATCCACAGTAGAACTTCTTTCAGAGTAGGAGTAAATCCTCTCAAACCGTGCTGCTGCTTTATCAGCTAGGTTTATGTAATCTAAATCCTTTGTTGTCATTTCAACAGTGTTCACAGTGTCTTCACCAGCAGTAGATTCCATCTCAAGAAACCACTTCCTTCGCTCATCCATAAGAAACAACTTCTCATCTGTTCAAGTTTGATCATGAGATTGCAGCAATTCAATCACATCTTCAGGCTCCACTTCTAATTCTAGTTCTCTTGCTCTTTCTTTTTTTTCGAGATGGAGTTTCACTCCTGTCACCCAGACTGAAGTGCAATGGCGCGATCTTGGCTCACTGCAACCTCTGCCTCCTTAGTTCAAGCGATTCTCCTGCCTCAGCCTCCTGAGTAGCTGGGATTACAGGCGCCCACCACCATGCCCAGTTAATTTTTTTGAATTTTTAAAAAAGATGAGGTTTCACCATGTTGGCCAGGCTGGTCTCGAACTCCTGACCTCAGGTGATCTGCCTGCCTCGGCCTCCCAGGGTACTGGGATTACAGGCATGAGCCACTGCACCCAGCCTCTAGTTCCCTTTCTATTTCTACCGCATCTGCAGTTACTTCCTCCACTCAAGTCTTGAGCCCCTCAAAGTCATACTCGAGTGTTGTAATCAACTTCTTCTAAACTCCTGTTAATGTTGGTATTTTGACCTCCTCTCATGAATCATGAATGTTCCCGATGACATCTAGAATGGTAGATCCTTTCCAGAAGCTTTTCAGTTTACCTTGCCCAGATCCATCAGAAAAATCACTCTGTGGCTATTGCCTTACAAAATGTATTTCTCTTTCTTTCTTTCTTTCTTTTTCTTCTTCTTTTTTTTTTTTTTTTTTTTTTTTTTTTTACAAAATGTATTTCTTAGGGGAATAAAAAAAGAAAATATATTTCTTAAATAATAAGACTTAAAAGTTGAAATTCCTGCTTGATGTAGGTGGTTGCAGAATGGACATTGTGTTAGCAGGCATGAAAACAACATTCATCTTCTTGTACCTGTGCATCTGAGCTCTTGGGTGACCAGGTACATTGTCAATGAACAGTAGTATTTTGAAAGGAATCTTTTTTTCTCAGCATTTGGTCGCAACATTGGGCTTAAAATATTTGGTAAACCGTTTGGGCACAGTGGCTTGCGCCTATAATACCAGCACTGTGGGAGGCCAACGCGGGTGGATCGCCTGAGATCAGGAGTTCAAGACCACCCTGGCCAACACGGTGAAACCCCATCTCTACTAAAAACACAAAAATTCGCCGGACATGATGGAAGGCGCCTGTGATCCCAGCTGCTCGGAGGCTTGAGGCAGGAGAACTGCTTGAACCTGGGAGGCGGAGGTTGTAGTGAGCCGAGATAGTGCCACTGTACTTCCAGCCTGGGCGACAGAGTGAGACTCCATCTCAAAAAGTAAAAATAAACAAATAAAAAATATTCCATAAACGATGCTGTAAACAGGAGTGCTGTAATCTAGGCTTTGTTGTTCGATTTATAGAGCACGGGCAGAGTAGTTTACCATCATTCTTAAGGGTTCTAGGATTCTCAGAATGGTAAATGAGCATTGGCTTCAACTTAGTCACCAACGGCATTAGTGCCTAATGAAGTCAGCCTGTCCTTTGAAGCTTTGAAGCCAGGCATTGCCTCCTCACCTGTAGCTATGAAAGTCTTAGATGGCATCTTCTTCCAATAGAAGGCTGTTTTGTCTGCTTTGCAGATCTGTTTAGTGTAGCCACCTTCATCTTAGGATCTTCTTGATAAGTTGCTGCAGTTTCTACATCCACACTTGCTGCTTCAAGTTGTACTTGTGTGTTATAGAGACAGCTTGTTTCCTTAAACCTCATGAACCAACCTCTGCTAGCTTCAGACTTTTTTCCTGCAGCTTCCTCAATCCTTTCAGCCTTCATAGAATTGAAGGAGTTAGTCTTGCTCTAGATTGGCTGTGGCTTAAGGTAATGTTGTGGCTGATTTGATCTTCTATTCATGTAATTTTTTCCATGTTGGCAATAAGGCTGTTTTGCTTTCTTACTCTTTTTTTTTTTTTTTTTTTTTTTTTTTTGGAGATGGAGTCTTGCTCTGTCGCCCAGGCTGGAGTGCAGTGGCACAATCTCAGCTCACTGCAGCCTCCACCTCCCAGGTTCAAGCGATTCTCCTGCCTCAACCTCCCCAGTGGCTGGGATTACAGTTGCCTGCCACCACGCCCAGGTAATTCTTGTATTTTTAGTAGAGGTGGAGTTTCACATTGTTGGCCAGGCTGGTCTCGAACTCCTGACCTCAGTTGATCCTCCCGTCTTGGCCTCCCAAAGTTCTAGGATTACAGGTGTGAGCCACCACACCCAGCCTACTATTTTTCTCTTCTCAGGAGTAGCACTTAAAATTTCCTTCAGTAGTTTTGCTGTTGTTGATACAGAGTCTAGTTCTGTCATCCAGGTTGGAGTGCAGCAATGCATTTGTAGCTCACTGCAACCTTGACCTCCTGGGCTCAAGTGATCTTCCTGCCTCAGCCTCCCAAGTAGCTAGTACTATAGGCGCAAGCCACCACACTTGGCTAATTTTTAAATTTTTTATAGAGACAGGATCTCACTATGGTGCCCAGGTTGGTTTCAAACTCCTGAACTCAAGTGATCTTCCTGCCTTAGCTTCGCAAAGTGCTGGGGTTACAGCTGTGAGCCACCATGTCCGGCAAGAATTGTTTCTTTGTATTTGCAAGTTGGCTGTTTGTGCCAGAGGCTTAGCTTTTGGCCTATCTCAGCTTTTGACATGCCTTCTTCACTAAGCTTAATTATTTCTAATTGGCTGGGCACTTTGGGAGGCCGAGGCGGGAGGATCACGTGAGGTTTGAGTTCGAGACCAGCCTGGCCAACATGGCGAAACCCCATCTCTGCTAAAAATACAAAAATCAGCTCGGTGTGGTGGCAGGTGCTTGTAGTCCCAGCTACTTGGGAGGCTGAGGCAGGAGAATCGCTTGCACCCGAGAGGTGGAGGTTGCAGTGAGTTGAGATCGCGCCACTGCACTGCAGCCTGGGTGATAGAGCAAAACTCCATCTCAAAAAAAAAAAAAAATTATTTCTAATAATTTCAAGCCAGAGACATGTGACTGTTCCTTTCAGCTTGAACACTTAGCGGTGATTGTAGGGTTATTAATTGACCAGTGTCAATATTGTTGTGTTCCAAGGAATAGGGGGGTCCAAGGAGAGGGAAAGGTGGGCAATGGCTGGTTGGTAGAGCAGTCAGAACCTACACAACATTATTAAGTTCATTGTCTCATGGTTCATGGCACCCAAAACAATTTCAGTAGTAACATCAAAGGTCACTGATCACAAATCACCATAACAGATACGAAAAAATTGAAGTGTTGTGAGAATTACCAAAATGTGACACAGAGCCACCAAGTGAGTGCATGCTGTTGGAAAAATGGTGCCAAAAGACATGCTAGATGTATGGTTGCCACAAACCTTCAACTTGTGTAACAAACTTGGGATATCTGTGAAGTACAATAAATGGAGGTATGCCTGTGTGTGATGTATTCAGTATGTGTACCTACTGATAAGTTCTGAACTTAACCCTGGGGCCAGCTTGTGTAATGTACTCTTAATGTCCTCAGCTTGACGCACACTTCTGGTGAGATCCTCGAGGTATATATTTTAGGCAAAAAGGTCTGGCTTTGCTTCAAGTCCAGATTCCCAACCTAGCGTGTTTATGTTCCTTTTAAAACTTGTGCTTCAAAATTTTAAGTGAATTGGTGACAGGTAGAAGTAATTTTTTATTAGAATTGATTGTGTAGTATTAAGCTGTTGGAAATACAAATCCTTTGTATTTCTTATCCTTTGTATTTCTCAGTCCAGTACATGACAAATGCTAGGAACCAAGATTACTGGGTTACAACTTGCCATCTTTAATTAATTAATTAATTTTTTTTTTTTTTTTGAGACGGAGTCTTGCTCTGTCACTCAGGAGCTCTCACATTGGAGTGCAGTGGTGCAATCTCACCTCACTGCAACCTCTGCCTCCTGGGTTCTAGAGATTCTCCTGCCTTAGCTTCCTGAGTAGCTGGGATTACAGGCATGTGCCACCACGCCTGTAATCAAAATACAGGCGTGCGCCACCATGCCCAGCTAAGTTTTGTATTTTTAGCAGAGATGGAGTTTCACCATGTTGGCCAAGCTGGTCTCGAACTCTTGACCTCAGGTGATCCTCCCACCCCAGCCTCCCAAAGTGCTGGGATTACAGGCGTGAGCTACCATGCCCGGCTGTCAACTTGTCATCTTTATGGTAAATATATTCCTATTACTTTATGATACACCTTTGTTTTGGCCCAAAGTGGCATTACTTGTTTTGATCAATTAATTGCAACTTTACTTACTAGACCTATCTCCAGGTTACTTTGGGATCTTTAAATCAAATCCAGTTGCAAAAAGTTAACATCTGCCACTTTAAAAATTATACCAGGAATACATTTGGCAGTAAATAAACTGGTGGTTGTTTAAATAAGAAGGAGAGTTATTTATCAAATATAGGATGATGGGAGGTAAGTGGCTAGTGTCTGCTCAGTGGCTCAAAAATGTCAAGGTTAGTGTCTGAATCCCTTGGCCTTTCTCTTGGCATTTGAGATGACTGCCTCGTCTCTAGGCATTCTATTCTTATTTAAGGCAGAAAGAAGGGGGCGTGCTTGACATCAGTGATGTGTCCATTTTTATCAGGTAAGCAAAACCTTTCCAAGGGGCTCCTGAAAAATTCTTATGTTTCATTTGGCTGTAATCCTGTGTGATATGGTTACCGCTAGCTCTAGGGGAGCCTGGAAAAGTGAAGATATTTCCTATTACAGAAAAAGCAGGCAAGGGGAAAGGGTTGGAAATAGATTTGGGATTAGCTATTCAACAGCGTTTGCTAAAGGATATTCATTATAAGACTGGTAACAGGCTCTGAAGGGAGTTAAGAGCCATTTAGAGCAGCAGTACCATTGGTTGCATAAGTTTATAACTTTCCAAAATAGATGAACTTACTCAAACCTTTTCTGCTTTTTCTGTAATAGATTTCTTTGAAAGGAATATCACTTATTTGGAAGTATAAATTCTGAAATTAAAATCTCAAGTCAAATTACTTTATAATCACTTTCCTCACTGTGATTTCTGAGTTGAATTGAGTGGACTCAGTGTTGAAGAGAAAGGGCATTCTTAGGCCAGGCATGGTGGCACATGCCTGTAATCCCAGCACTTTGGGAGGCCGAGGCGGGTGGATCATCTGAGGTCAGGAGTTCGCGACCAGCCTGACTAACGTGGTAAAACCTCGTCTCTACTAAATACAAAAAAAATTAGCCAGGTGTGGCGGTGCATGCCTGAAATCCGAGCTACTTGGAAGGCTGAGACAGGAGAATCGCTTGTACCTGGGAAGTGGAGGTTGCAGTGAGCTGAGATCACGCCATTGCATGCCAGCCTGGGCAACAAGAGCGAAACTCCATCTCAAAAAAAAAAAAAAAAAAAAAAAAATGCATTCTAGGCAAGTAATAGTAGTAGCAGCTATACTATTATTCTGAGTTTCATTTATTTCCAAAATGCCTATTAAGATACCTCCACCTGGATGTCCTATGAGCATTCTTTTAAATACTTTATTGAGATATAGTTTACATATAGTAAAATGTATAAGTATTAAATATACAGCCAGTGCATTCTGATTAATGTATACACCTGTGTGACTATCACCTAAATCAAGATAAAGATGGCCATCATCCCAGCAAGTTTTCTCTTGCTCCTTTCCTGTCAAGCCCCACCCATTCCAGGCAATCGCTCATCTAATATTTATCACTACAGGTTAGTGTGTCTGTCAACTTCTTAGCAATGGAAGTCACAGAATCACATATCATGTACTCTTTTGTATTTGACTTCTTTTGCCAAAAGTGTTTTTGAGAGTTATCCATGATGTATGATTAGTTTTTCCCCACCCCACCCCAGCCTTTGTTTTTTTTTTTTTTTTTTTTGGCCAAGTGTAATATTCCATTATATGAATATACCACAGAATTTCTCCTGTTAATGGAAATTTAAGTTTCAGTTTTTAGCTAGAGGAATGAAGCTGCCATGACTGCAAGCATTTTAAACAGTACCCCAGCTGGAATTGTTCGTCTCTTACCTCCCAGTTGCCTATTTTGAGGCTTCCAATTTTCCTTATCTTATTGAATAGTACCACCTTACTTTGAGTATAGTACCACCTTACTTTGAGAATAGTACCACCTTACTTTCAGTATAGTACTACCTTACTTTGAGTATAGTACCACCTTACTTTGAGTATAGTACCATCTTACTTTGAGTTACTCAGAATAAAGCTTAATCATTTTTTGATCCCTTTTTTATTCTGACAGATAATTATTGACCTTTTATTAGGGACTAGACTTGGTGATAGAGATATAATGAATATAAAACTGTAATCTAATGGGGGCGTGCGCAGTAGTGGAGATAAGTATTAAAAAACTGCTTTGGAACTCTAGAAGTGCAAAGGAGAGAAGTACCCAGCCTGGGGCAGCTAGGGAAGACTTCCTGGAGGAGGAGGTATATTAACTGAAATCTGAAGGGCCCAAAAAAGTTAAAGGGAAGTATATACCAAAATATGAGTAGCATTGTCGTAGTTAAGAGAGCAAAGCAGATCATAGGAACTGCAAGAAAGTCAGTATAACAGGTATAGAGAGGATTTGAGGTGGCAGAGGGAGGAAGTGGCGAGAGAGGAAGGGGTCGGATTGAAGGGATGTGTGCTGAGTTTGATGGGGTGATGAAAAGTTATTGTGGGGTTTAAAGCAAGGGAACATTACATTTGTGCTTAATACAATGTGAAGGATGCACTTGGAGTGGGGCAGTACTGGAAGCAAGGAGATCTGCTAGGAAATGGTGGCGTATTCCAGGCCAGAAGGGATGAGCTAAGGAGTTGCATTAGAATTAGGAAGAGATTTTTGGCCCTGTGAGGGACATTTGAGAAACTATAGAATGTTGAGGAAAAGCAATGTGAGGCCAGAAGAACATGCAACAGGTTAAAGTGTTTGAAGTTAAGGAAAGTGTTGCCATGATCCAGGCATGAGATAAGGGACTAGACTAGGAATTTTAAAAGTATTTTTGATAGAGTTGGCTTTTAATTGAATAAGAATAAAGGAAAGATAACTCCAAAATGACTTCTAGATTTTTTTTTTTTTTTTTTTTGAGACAGGGTCTTACTCTGTCACCTATGCTGGAGTGCAGTGGTGTGATCTTGGCTCACTGCAACCTCCACTTCCCGGGTTCAAGCACTTCTCGTGCGTCAGCCTCGCGAGTAGCTGAGATTACAGGTGTACACCATCACGCCCAGCTAATTTTTGTATTCTTAGTAGAGACAGGGTTTCCCAGTGTTGGCCAGACTGGTCTTGAACTCCTGACCTTAGGTGATCTGCCTGCCTCGGCCTCCCAAAATGCTGGGATTACAGGTGTGAGTCGCTGTGCCCAGCCTAGATTTTTTTTTTTTTTTTTTTTTTGAGATGGAGTCTCGCTTTGTCTCCCAGGCTGGAATGCAGTGGCACAGTCTCGGCTCACTGCAACCTCTGCCTCCCAGGTTCACGTGATTCTTCTGCCTCAGCCTCCCGAGTAGCTGAGACTCTACAGGTGTGCACCACCACACCCGGCTAATTTTTGTATTTTTAGTGGAGACGAGGTTTCACCATATTGGCCAGGCTGGTCTCAAACTCCTGACCTCGTGATCCACCTGCCTCAGCCTCCCAAAGTGCTGGGATTACAGGCGTGAGCCACTGTGCCCGGCCCCCAGCCTAGATTTTTAACCTCAGTAACTGAGAGAACTCTGGTCTTATTGAAAGAGTACGTCAGAAAATGGAGGTGTTTGTAGAGGAGAATGAGTTAATTCTATTTTGAATATACTGGTTTTAAAGTAATGGGGAGCATATCCAAGTAGCATTATTCAGTATAGAGTTGGAAATACTGGAGTAGAAAGTTCAGGTTAGGACTAAAATAAATTTGAATCATTTATGTGCTTAGAAGTCATTCAGGTCACAAAAATTCAACCAAATAGCTTGTTTTAGGGGCTGGGATACAAAGACAAAAGACCTACCCTTCTAGAAGGGATATTATAATATCCCTTAATAATAATAATATACATTATTATCCCTTATAATAATAAGGGATAGCTAGGCGCAGTGGCTCATGCCTGTAATCCCGCTTTGGGAGGCCAACGCGGGTGGATCACCTGAGGTCAGGAGTTCGAGACCAGCCTGACCAACATGGTGAAACCCCATATCTACTAAAAATACAAAAATTAGCCAGGTGTGGTGGTGGGTGCCTATAATCCCAGCTACTAGGGACGCTGAGGCAGGAGAATCACTTGCATCTGGGAGGCAGAGGTTGCAGTGAGCCAAGATTATGTCATTGTACTCCAGCCTGGGTGGCAGAATAAGACTCTGTCTCAAAATAATAATAAGAAGGGATAATATGTTCAGGGTACAAACAGAAAGGGATCTTTACTTTGTGACCTGGGAAAGTTACAGTTTTACAAAAGAAAAAGAAGACTGTTTCAAGAATTTATATGGGTTGAGTTTGAATGGGGTAGAGGAAAAGGGGAAGATACCGGGAGTTAAAGATGAATTTGAAGAGTAGGAAGTGCTGTTACAGAAGCTAGGACTAGGAGGCATGATCAGTAGTGTCAGATATTTTGAGGAGGTCAAGCTGTAAAGACTCAACAAAATTTTTTTTTACTGTTGGGGTAACAGCTCACAAATAATTTGGTGGATGTCCCCAAAACAGTGAAATAAAGGGGAGAGGTGAGAGGAGTGTTTTAATTTATAATGGGCAATACTTAGAAAAGAAAATAATTATTGAATTTGGAGTGGCTTCAAGGACAATACATTTAAATATTTGTTCCAGAAATTGACCAAACTTTAAACAAAAAACCAGAAGTCATTCTGACTGAAACTGACAACTGGTGGGGCACCATGGCTCATGCCTGTAGTCCTAGCACCTTGGGAAGCCATGGCAGGAGGATTGTGTGAGCCCAAGTGTTCGAGACTAGCTTGGGCAACATGGCAGAACCCCATCTCTACAAAAGGTACAAAAATTAACAATGTGGTAGCCTACGCTTGTAGTCCCAGCTACTTGGGAGGCTGAGGCAGGAGGATCGCTTGAGCCTGAGACGTGGAGGCTGCAGTGAGCCATGATCGTACCACTGAGCGACAGAGGGAGGGAGTAATCATACTCTAGCCTGGGCGACAGAGGGAGGGAGTAATCATACTCTAGCCTGGGCGACAGAGGGAGGGAGACCCTGTCTCGAAAAAAAAAAAAAAAGAAAAAAGAAACTGACGATTTAGAGTTCTCTAGCTTTTTACCAGGTCTTCAGATTCTTTCTGTGTGGAGGATGGGTACAAATTATTTTGTTGACTGATAGAAAGTAATAGCCCAAAGTAGTATCCTCTGAAGTTGCTGTAGTTTGTGTGTCACCTTTTCCAGAAAGGTTGAATTTTGTGACTTTGAATTCTGTCTGAGAGTAGGAGTCTTGGCTGTTTTTGGACTGTAGAGTGAGAATAAATTGAGATGGTGATGATGCAGGCCAAGTGGAGGCTCATAGAAGTTGATGTTTGCAAGACGCCACTGTGTTTCTAATCTGTTATTTTTGCCCCATAGGTTTAACTTCTTTATTCAACAAAAATGCGGATTCAGAAAAGCACCCAGGAAGGTTGAACCTCGAAGATCAGACACAGGGACAAGTGGTGAAGCATATAAGAGAAGTGCTTTGATTCCTCCTGTGGAAGAAACAGTCTTTTATCCTTCTCCCTATCCTATAAGGAGTCTCATAAAACCTTTATTTTTTACTGTTGGGGTAAGAGCTCACTTTGCTAGGAGTTACCTACCTTGCTACAAATGCAGTGTTAAAGTACTTTGTCCCATTTGGGCTCCCTTAAAGTAAGGACAGGTGGAGGGGGGATCAAAAGGAGCTGGGCTCATGAATTCTAATTATAGAGTCTGAATTTTTTTTTTTTTTTTTTGAGACGGAATCTCACTCAGTCGCCCAGGTTGGAGTGCAGTGGCGCGATCTCGGCTCACTGCAAGCTCCGCCTCCTGGGTTCACACCATTCTCCTGCCTCAGCTTCCCAAGTAGCTGGGACTGTAGGCGCTGGCCACCACGCCTGGCTAATTTTTTGTATTTTTAGTAGAGACGGGGTTTCACCTTGTTAGCCAGGATGGTCTTGATCTCCTGACCTCATGATCCACCCGCCTTGGCCTCCCAAAGTTCTGGGATTACAGGAGTGAGCCACTGCGCCCGGCCTAGAGTCTGAACTTAAAAATTGCTTTTATTATTAAATTCTGGCTTACTTATGTAAGCCCTAGAGAATAAACATATGGGCCTTGTTTGGTACAGCATTTCAAGCGGTGCTAAGTTGGTATTTTCAGTTTTATTTGAGGATTTATAGCTGGAAACAGGCCCCAGGGTATTGTGAAGTTAATACAATGGGAAACAATAAAATGTCCTTTTTGGCCAGGCACAGTGGCTCACGCCTGTAATCCCAGCACTGGAGGCCAAGGTGGGTGGATCACCTGAGGTCAGGAGTTCGAGACCCCTCTGGCCAACATGATGAAACCCCGTCTCTACTAAAAATACAAAAATTAGCTGGGCCTGGAGGCAGGTACCTGTAATCCTAGCTACTCTAGAGGCTGAGGCAGGAGAATCACTTGAACCTGGCAGGCAGAGGTTGCAGTGAGCCCATATCGCACCATTACAGTCTAGCCTGGGAGACAAGAGTGAAACTCCATCTCAAAAAGAAAAAAAAAAGCCCTTTTCACTTATTAGGTTTCACTGTGCCAAGTATTCCCTTCTGTTGGTTTGTAAAAAGCAATGACAGTGAAGAATTCTCCTTGGAAATAATGTATAGATCTATTTCCCTCTTAAATCTATTTTGTAATATATCTAATTTTATATAGTTTACAGGCTGTGCATTTGGATCAGCTGCTATTTGGCAATATGAATCACTGAAATCCAGGGTCCAGAGTTATTTTGATGGTATAAAAGCTGATTGGTTGGATAGCATAAGACCACAAAAAGAAGGAGACTTCAGAAAGGAGGTAAAGATAAACACTGCTTTCTTTCTTCTAGTTAATCACGGTTTTAAAAAACTGATACTTAATAGATGCACGTGTTTTCAGTGTACATGATGCATTCACATAATGTGTAATAATGAAATCTGAGTAATTGAATATCTATCACCTTAAACATTTATCTTTATGCTAGGTATATTTGAATTGTTCTCCACTAGCTATTTTGAAATATACTATAGATTATAGTTGACCGTAGTTACTCTACTGGTAATCCCAAGTTTTGAAGCCTGGTTATTTATGAAGTGCTTTTAGTTAATGGCAACATCAGATTAATAGATGTCAAGTCAGTGCACTTAATATTCTTCACAGTAAGTATTGATTACTGTTTTATATATCTGGTGTTGTACTTAACAGTGTTCCAGAATTCTGTCCCTCTACCCACATGCATCAAAAATCACCACGGATAGTTGTTAAAAATGTTAACGTTGGCCGGGCACAGCGGCTCAAGTCTATAATCCTAGCACTTTGGGAGGCCAAGGCAGTCAGGAGCTGGAGACCAGCCTGGCCAACATAGTGAAATCCCATCTCTACTGAAAATACAAAAATTAGCCAGGCGTGGTGGTGCATGCCTGTGGCCCCAGCTACTCAGGAAGCTGAGGCAGGAGAATCGCCTGAACCCAAGAAGCAGAGGTTGCAGTGAGACGAGATTGTGCCACTGCACTCCAGCCTGGGCGACAGAGTGAGAACTCGTCTCAAAAAAAAAAAAAGAAAAAGAAATTAATGTTAATAGTTGTTAATGCTTCTGCGTGGAGGATGTCTCAGCTCTACTAAAGTTTAAGGATCTCAGTGGATCTCAGCTCTACTAAAGTTTAAAGGCCACTGTTTTACTTGGATCACCTTGATGGATTGCTTTAGAGCAGCAGTCACCAGCCTTTTTGGTACCAGGGACTGGTTTTGTGCAAGACAATTTTTCCACAGGTCGGGGTTGCAGGGGGGCAGATGGTTATGGGATGAAACTGTTCCACCTCAGATCATCAGGCATTAGATTCTCATAAGGAGCGTGCCACCTAGATCCCTCGCATGTGCACCTCACAGTAGGGTTTGCATTCATGTGAGAATCTTATGCAGCCACTGATCTGACAGGAGGGAGAGCTCTGGTGGTAATGCTCTCCCACTGCTCACTTCCTGCTGTGTGGCCCAGTTCCTAACAGGCCACGGACCACTAGTGGTCAGCAGCCGGGGTGTTGGGGACCCTGGCTTTAGAGTACGTATTTGAACTGCAGGGAATTTTTCAAAATATACATGCCGTAGGGATAGAGCTAGCAAGTGATTTTTTTTTTTTTTTTCTAAGAGACAGTGTCCCACTCTGTCACCTAGGCCTCAGTGCAGTAATGGGATCATAGCTTACTGAAGCCTCAAACTCCTGGGCTTGAGCAGTCCTCCCGCCTCAGTCTCCTGAGTAGCTGGGACTACAGGCATGTGCCACTATCCTGGGCCAATTATTTCATTTTTTGTGGAGACAGGAGTCTCACTTTGTTGCCCAGGCTGGTCTCAAACTCCTGGCCTCAAGTGATCTCCCACCTTGGCCTCCCAAAGTGCTGGAATTTCACAAGTGTGAGCCACTGTGCCTGGCCCCAAGAGGAGTTTTAAACGTTTCTCAGTGACATGATATTTACACACCTGTGGTAAATACCTGCTGTTGAGTGTCTCTAACTGTGCTCGAGATGAAATACGGGGAAAAAAAAAAAAAAAAGAAATATGGAGCTTTTAGAGCTTTTCATTTACTTTATATGCAAGTTGATGGCCCTCTTTCTTAACTGATTTCTTAAAAATGTTTGCTTTTAGATAAAACATGTATTTTATTTTATTTTATTTTTTCCTTTTGAGACAGAGTCTCGCTCGTTGCCCAGGCTGGAGTGCAGTGGCGCGATCTCTGCTCACTGCAAGCTCCGCCTCCCGGGTTCACGCCATTCTCCTGCCTCAGCCTCCCGAGTAGCTGGGACTACAGGTGCCCACCACCACACCCGGCTAATTTTTTGTATTTTTGGTAGAGACGGGGTTTCACCGTGTTAGCCAGGATGGTCTCGATCTCCTGACCTCGTGATCTGCCCACCTCGGCCTCCGAAAGTGCTGGGATTACAGGCATGAGCCACCGAGCCCAGCCAATATTTTATTTCTTTTATTCACCAATACATATTGAACACTGAGATTTTAGTTAATATGTGGTTTCAGGCCCATTTGGTTTTCAAGCACTTCTGTTTTTTTTATGACACATTGCCCTTCCAATCTGGAGAGTAGGTTGATATCTTCTTTACTTTTCCCCTTCCTTGGAACAGTGTGATCCTGGCCAGCAAGAGCCTGAGAAGGAAGCCATGCATTTTCTTTTTGCTAACGATGTTTTGAGTTTTCTCTAAGTAGGGAAAGGGATTCATTCCTCCTTGTTTTCCCATGGGCACATGCAAGAAGCATGAGCCCTATCTGTGTTAGAGAGGCTTTATGCCAGAACAGTGGATAATATTTGCAGGTGAAAATGACAATAACTAGCCATCGGCATCTGTTCAGTCAATGTGTTTGAGAAGATAGTAAAACTGACCTATTCCATTATCCTGGATCTCTTACAAAGCTATAGGTTTCCAGCACATGTCTGCACATGAAGTTTTGATATCCAAATGTACCCAAATGGTTCTTGAGAATGGTGAAAAATGATACAAACAGTATACATAATCTTCATTTAAAGATTGATTTGTTTATAATATAATTAAATGATAAGTTTAATGTATAAAACCTATGCCCATTAAAGAAGTTTGAAACAATATGTAAATTTAACATGGAAGCATGAAAGTCCTGGGAACCCCTTTCGTGCCACTATACATGAAGTTCTGGGAGTTCATACACAGTGCGATTATAATTATAGAAATGGAATCGGCTGGGGCGGCTCACATCTGTAATCCCAGCACCTTGGGAGACTGAGGTGGGAGGATTGCTTCAGCCCAGGAGTTCAAGACCAGCCTTGGCAACACAGGGGGACCCTGTCTCTTAAAAAGAAAAAAAAAAAAAAGAAAATAAATGGAATTATACATACTAATCTGTAGTTTCTTTTACCTTGGATTTTTTCTTTTAATAACAAAATCTGGTTCAATTTCATAGTTAGAATATATTTTTTATTTTAAAACTTTAATCATGGAAAATTTCAAGCAGATACAAATGTAGAGAGAATAGTATGATGAATCATTATCGTCCAGCTTCAGTGTTCCCCAAGACAGGGCCAATTTTTTTTTTCATCTATTTCCCTTTTTTTCCCTTCCCTTTCCACCCTTGTATTATTGTAAAGCAAATTCTAGACGTATTTCATGCATAACATTTTCAACATGTATCCCTGAAAAATTATCCTCTTTTTATTACACTCCAGTACCATTACTATATCTTTAAAAAAGTGCAATTTAGTAGACAATATTCTCAGAATTTTAAAACATAAGACCTTGTTATGAATAATCACTTCCTTGGTACCTGTCTGTATCTGCGAGTGTGCTAGGGGCTTTACATTATTGTTATTCCTTGTGATAACACTGCTGGGTACCTATTATTGTCCCATTTCATGTGTCAAGAAACTGAAGTTTAGAAATAATTGTCTGAGGTTCCAGAGCTATCCAGTGGTTGGTTCTGTGTGGAGAATGTGGGCTGCCTGACTATAAAACACGTGCCTTTTCCACTCTACCACGTATATTATGTCTGTGACCACCAGTGATTTTTGCAGAAGAGGAATTCCTCTTATGTGCGAGGCATTTTCTTCTGGTTTTTCGTTTTTGTAGCCTGAAATTTCTCACATGTGGTGATGCAATTTTCCGTCTGTTTTAGATTAACAAGTGGTGGAATAACCTAAGTGATGGCCAGCGGACTGTGACAGGTTTGTGTTAGCTTACACGTTTTAACCATTCAAGGGAAGAGAAATCAAACCAAAAGGTACAGTATGTCACAAGCAATGGCTCTTGTACCATGCTCACCAGTGGTTTAGAAGACAGTCTCTGTACCGATAGGCTAATGTAATAGTATATAAAGTGGTGAGGTATAAAGGTTTACATGATGCTCTGGGTCAGTTACTTTCTAATTTTGATTTAGTATGATACTGATTGATCAGTTTTGTTGTAGAATTCCAGCTTGTGGAATAGCTTATTATTACTTCCCTTATTAAAGAAACTAATGGAAACATTAAGTACCTTCTATATTCAGGATGCTGTAATACACATTCTGTCCCTACTTGGAGTTGCTTACAGAGTAGTTGTTTCCCTTTTTACAGATAAGGAAACCGGCTTTCAGAGAAGGAACTTTTGAAAGTCAAACTGCTAGTAAGCAATAGAGCTGAGTTTCAAAACCCAAGTCTGTCCATTCGAAAACCAGTTTTCACTCTTCTCCCCCATGCTATTTATAAAACCCCATTTAAATGTAAGCATGACATGCATGTCACCATGATAACTTTTTTTCTTTGTAAATTGTTATGGAAAGACAGATTTGGCTCTTCAAGGTAACACCTCTGCAGTATTTCATGGAGTCAGTTATTTGAGAAACTTGAAAATAGATTTTTGCCAGGAAGAGTGGCTCATGCCTGTAATCCCAGAACTTTGGGAGGCCAAGGTGGGCGGATTCCTTGAGCTCAGGAGTTCGAGGCCAGCTCGGGCAACATGACAAAACCCCATCTCTACCAAAGATACAAAAAATTAGCCAGGTGTGGTGGTGCGTGCCTGGGGTCCCAGCTACTTGGGAGGCTGAAGCAGGAGAATTTTGAGCCTGGGAGGCAGAGGTTGCAGTGAGCTCTGGTCCTACTATTACACTCCAACCTGGGTGACAGATGAGACTCTCAAAAACAAAAAAATGTTTTTTAAGTTTTTTAACGATTGCATAGAAAAGAAAAAATTATTTCTAGAGAATTGCAAAATATTGCTTTTGCTCAAATTTGATTAGACTTAAAGTCTAATTGATTAGACTTAAATAAGCATTTAAGACTTATTTTGTACTCTTAATTTTCGTACTTAAGTGGAGAAAGGATGTTTATCTTTCTTCATTCAAACTGTTTATTCTCTCTGGAAGGCTTAATTTTTCTGACTTTATTGGAACCCGATGCAGCTTTCAGGCTTATGGTTCAGACATTGCTTCCTTTAGGAAGTGCTTTCTTTTTTTCTGAACTCATTGCAGTTTTTATCATTGATAATGCAGTGTGCCTTATGTAATTGTATGTGTAACATCCTTGAGGGCAGTATAAGCATCTGGAGGACAACGATGACATCTTTCATTTTGTGACAGCACCTAGCATATATCATGTACACAGTAAGGGCACTCAGTTAAAACAATCTGTTGAGTGAATGAATGTTGAATGGAATCTTAACCAAGGGATTGAGATTTTTCAGTGTTGCCATAACTAAGACCATAGAATTGATAGGTCAGTGACATCTTAAAATGATTACTTCAAAGATAGCTCTTTAGTAGCACATCTGTTTCCACTAGATTAATGTATTTTGTTTGCTTGCTTCTTTTATGAAAGTAATGAGGCTGGGTGCAGTGGCTTACGCCTGTAATCCCAGCACTTTGGGAGGCCGAGGCAGGCGGATCACCTGAGGTCAGGAGTCAGAGACCAGCCTGGCCAACACGATGAAACCCCATCTCTACTAAAAATACAAAAAATTAGCTGGGCGTGGTGGTGCACGCCTGTTAATCCCAGCTACTAGGGAGGCTGAAGCAGAATTGCTTGAACCTGGAAGGCAGAGGTTGCAGTGAGCTAAGATCGCGCCACTGCACTCCAGCCTGGACGACAGAGCGAGACTCTGTCTCAAAAAAAAAAAAAAAGTAACGAAATTAAGATTTCTTTAGGGTGGCAAGGTTTTGCCTTCACTATTTTCAAAGCATTTCACTATTAGTTTATACCTCACATTCTTCGAAGGTGGTCATGATTTTATGCCACGTAACATATGAAGAAGCCTAGCATCAGAGTTTAAAACCTTTTCTCATGCTGGTGAATACTTTCTTCAAAGAAGCTAGAGGTAATTAAAAATCAGAATTCTTTCCCCCTAGTCTTTTTCTTTTTTGAAATCAAATCAGCCATTTGGCATGAAGAGCGTAGCAGTGGAGAGAGATGCTTGTGATCTGTCTTGCAACTTGAATGTAAGCTGCTTTGAACAACATAAATGTGAATGGTCATGCTGCAGGTCTTAAATCTTTATTGTTAGATTATCCAAGTGACTTTAACCTCAGGAAATGCCATTTGAACTGTCTTGTGTCACCTCAGACTTTTCTTGTAGGAAATAATTATTCTAGTAATAGTGATTCTAGCTTTACAATGTCTGTAAGTGGTGCTTAATCAATTACCTATATATGAGAGTCTCAAGAATAAACTGTTTATTTAGTATGTCTTGTCTTCCTGGGGTGCCAATTAGTCCAGCTTTCCTTGCTGAGCACTCCTGATTGCTTCTTGTAGACTGCAAAGTGAAGTTGGCTCAGCTTCTGGTTTTAATCAGTGATAGATTTATGGGGTGACAGGTCTACTCCGTCCCACTTTCTTTCCTTGGATTGGAGATGTTTTCCGAATGGGTTTTTTTTTTTTTTCGTTTTATATTTTGAAAGAACTTGACAAGTTTGACCTAGAGAGTTTTTAAAGCTTTGTGAGACCAGTGTGCCTCTCTGCTTTGTAGTATTCATACCTAGACAATGGCAGCATGAAAGCTCTAGTCGGTTAAAGATTTCTCACTGCTACACCAAGCACTTCATGTAAGTATTCCTTGCTGTTGAATCTGTTGAGCTCTTGAATTTGGATGGAAAGATTTTGGATACAGTAAGTTCAGACGGTAAAGTGTTAATCCAAATATACATAGTTTCTGAGTTTCAGAGAATGAGGGGTATCTCAAATTTATCCATGTCTCTTTGGTTCCTAGGTATAGGTAAGAACAGTCAGATTGTAAGGCATACCCATAATTTATTTTATTGTTAAGGTGGCATCTGGTGGTGAGGTAAAAAACCCCTTTCTAGCTGGGTGCAATGGCTCATGTCTGTAATCCCAGCACTTTGGGAGCACTTTTGGGAGGTGGATCACCTGAGGTCAGGAGTTGGAGACCAGCCTGGCCAACATGGTGAAACCCCATCTCTACTAAAAATACAAAATTAGCTGGACGTGGTGGTGCATGCCTATAATCCCAGCTACTTGGGAGGCTGAGGCAGGAGAATCGCTTGAACTTGGGAGGCAGAGGTTGCAGTGAGCCGAGATCATGCCATTGCCCTCCAGCCTGGGCAGTAGAGTGAGACTCTGTCTCAAAACAACAACAACAAAAACCTCCCTTTCTTACAGCTGATGCCAGGTTTGGAGTCTGTAGTTTTTTTTGTTTTTTGTTTTTTTTTTGAGATGGAGTCTTGCTCTGTCACCCAGGCTGGAGTGCAGTGGCGTGATCTCTGCTCACGGCAAGCTCCGCCTCCTGGGTTCACGCCATTCTCCTTCCTCAGCCTCCGGAGTAGCTGGGACTATAAGCGCCCGCCACCACGCCCGGCTAATTTTTTTGTATTTTTAGTAGAGATGGGGTTTCACCGCGTTAGCCAGGATGGTCTAGATCTTCTGACCTCGTGATCCACCTGCCTCGGCCTCCCAAAGTGCTGGGATTACAGGCGTGAGCCACCGCGCCCGGCGAGTCTGTAGTTTTTGACTGTTCTGTCTCAATCTGTCTGTGCAAATCCCTTTTTAAAGCTATGCTAGGAAACTTGTTTTAATCCTTTTTTTTTGGTTTGTTTGGGGATTTTTTTTTTGGTCTTAATTTTTATTACACAGAAATAATCTCCCCAGGCTTCATATTGCTCTGAAAAAGTGTTTATAAGCCCACTGGGTATTTGTGGGGCAAGCGGGGAGTATAACGTGGCATTCTTCAAACTTAAATTTGTCATCCCTGGTGCTTTTATATTTCACCTAATTTTCTGTTCTATTGCCCTGATCTGTCAGCCTTTTAAGCCTCTCCTAGAGGTCCCCAGGCAACCCCCAGAGAGAATATTTTCTCCTCCCTTTCTAGCTTTCAGGGTTGTCTTTGAGGCACTTGCCAGGTTTTCCTGTTAGTTCAAGAGAATGCTGACTTTACTGTATTGAGATTCAGGTAAAGCCACAGGAAAGAATCAGCTAAATTATTATTTTTGATCAAGAAGGAGCAAGGACAGAAAAGGATAGGGAGAGAGATCTCAAGAAAACTGTGCCCTAGTTCCTCTACTAGTGTATTTTTTGTCAGCTCCAAAGCTTAGTCACTACTACTCTCCAGTCTTTGACCCCTTGCCCCAACTTCTAAAGTCTATTCTTTTTTCTTTGCTGTTCTGTTTCTGCCAGGCTTATTCTTTTTCATTTCAGTTCTCTCTCTCCTTGTACCTTTTCAAGGTTTTGAGCTGTCTTCCCAGACTAAGGCCTCCTTACCTATTCCTGATGTTGCTGGTAAGGCAATGTTTTCCTTGGTCTTATAGCCCATCTTTACCTTTTAATCAGAATCAGTCACTGTTTTTCTGTAACTCCTGACTTCCCAGTCTGCAAACAAGTTATTTTTGTAGAAGAATAGCAAAATTAATCCTTGAGTGCCAACCACACTTCAAGTATCATGCTATGTGTTTTACATGCATTTCTATTATTATTAATCATCATAAGAACCCTGTTATCCTCATTTCTCAGATGGGGCAAGGAACGGCCAAGTAACTGCAATCACACAGCTAGAACTGGGTGGATTCGGGAATCAAATCCACTTCATATATCAAAGAATAGGGTTTTTATTATGTCCTTTCACTTTTCTAGAATAGCAAACCACCATTAATTACCTTTCTGATAAACCACACTGCCTCCCCCTATCAAGTATCTGGGTGCTGATTCACAGCACAAATTGCAGCAAATTGTTCCAAAGTAGCAGCCTACCCCCAGGGAGGAAAGGGAGCCCTTTTTGACTGCCTAGACTAGATTTTGTCATTGTAAAATGAATAAATATGGATGGTAGCAGATGAAAATTGGAATAGAGGATACATAAAGTGAAAAATAAGTCTTTCTCTCACTCTGAACTTCCAGTTCTGCACTTTTCCTTTCCCATAATAACCATTGCATGTTTAGTTACTTGTGTGTTCTTCCAAAACATCTATTTATATATAGGCATTTATATCTATCTGTGGTTTAACACAAAAATAGTAACATGCAATACATACTCTTCTGCACCATGATTTTTTTCACTTAATATTTTAAAGAACATTCTATATCAATACAAGTAGGTCTGTTACATTCTTTTTAATATTTTATTGAGGTATAATATACATAGAAGAATGTGAATATGTCAGATGTACAACTCAACTAATTAATTTTCACAAGCTGAGCACATCCATGTAACCAGCACCTGGATTGATAAATGGAAATTACCAGCACATCAGGCTTTTTTGTTTGTTTTGGTTTGTTTTGAGACAGCGTGTCCCTTGTCACTCAGGCTGGAGTGCAGTGGCATGATCACGGCTCACTGCAGCCTCAACCTCCCAAGGCTGGTCTTGAGCTCCTGGGCTCAAGTGATCCTCCTGCCTTGGCCTCCCAAATTGCTGGGATTACAGGTGTGAACCACTGTGCCTGGCCAGCATATTCTTTTTAATGGCATTATGGTATTCCATGTGAATGAGTATTATTTAACAAATCTTTTATTAACAGATATTTAGGTTGTTTTCAGTCTTCTGCTTCTATGAATATTACTACAGTGAAATGCCTTATATATAGACCTCTGTACCTTGTACAAGTATATTTTTAGGATAAGTTACTGGAAATAGAATTGCTGGGTCAAAGAATATGTACATTTAAAATTTTGTGTATTGCAAAGTTGTCTTAAAAGAAGTTGTGTACCATTTTAAATGTCCTCCAACAATGTATAGAGTATAAATACATCAGATTGATTTCTAAAAGTTGCCCACAGGGGAGGTTAGATATTCTCATCTGCAGGGAGAGTACAGAGAAATAACAATCCTTTTTTGTGGTTAGCAATTATAAGGGCCTTTGCCTCCCTCATTGTGAATTTGCCCTTTCTGTTTACCCGTATTAGTTTCAAACTTTCTGTCTCTATCCCAGTGGGAGGATGGAAGATGGACAGTCTCTCTGGGTTTCTTCTTGATTCCAGGTAGCTGTGGACCCAGTCCTTAATTAGTTTGGTGGATACTGCCTAGGAAAAGAAATGATAGCCACTGTGTGAGGCCAACAGGTTGATCTTTGCACCTGCCTGGTTCCCAGAGAACCTGAGGTAAGGATGGCTTGAGCCTAGTTCTTTGGCTGCTGTGGATGTACTTGCTTGTCAGTGTCTGGACTGGCCAGGTCTGGGTTGGTATAGTAGCCCCTTCAGATAAAGGAGCTTTGGAGGGGTGAATTGGCCCACCCAGAAAGAGAGGGGATCTGTGAATAGCTTTTAGACCCCAAGTGGTATGGTAAGTCCTTTATAGGAAAATGAGAAAAAGGGTTTTACTACCTTTCTCGGGCTGAGGAGGAAGATAACCTGAGGTCATTGAACCAAGTAGTGCTTTCCAAATCAGTGCATCTGCCTTTTTAAAAATTAAGATATAATTCACATATAAAATTCACCATTTAAAGCAGGGGTTCCCAGCCCTGGGCAAGGGACTGGTACCAGAACCGGGCTGCAGAGCAGGAGGTGAGCGGCAGGGGAACAAGTGAAACTTCATTTGTGGGGGTTTTTTTGTTTTTTTGTTTTGTTTTGTTTTTGTTTTTGAGACAGAGTCTTGCTCTGTCACCCAGGCTAGAGTGTAGTGGCGTGATCTTGGCTCACTGCAATCTCTGCCTCCCGGATTCAAGTGATTCTCCTGCCTTAGCCTCCCAAGTAGCTGGGATTACAGGCACCTGTCATCACACCTGGGTAACTTTTGTATTTTCAGTAGAGACAGGGTTTTGCCATGTTGGCCAGGCTGGGATCTAGATTGCGTACTCCTTATGAGAATCTAATGCCTGATGATCTGTTACTGTCTCCCATCATACCCAGACGGGACTGTCTGGTTGCAGGAAAACAAGCTCAGGGTTCCCACTGATTCTACATTATGAGAAGTTGTGTAATTACTTCATTATATATTATGATATAATAGAAATAAAGTGCAGAATAAATGTAATGCACTTGAATCATTCTGAAACCATCCCCCCACTCCTGGTCTATGGAAAAATTGTCTAACACAAAACCGGTCCTTGGTGCCAAAAAGGTTGGAGACCACTGATTTAAAATGTACAGTTGGCTGAGTGTGGTGGCCCATACTTGTAATCCTACCACTTGGGAGGCCTGGCACTTAGGAGGCCGAGGTCAGAGGATTGTTTGAGTCTAGACCAGCCTGGGCAACATAGTGAGACCCCCCACATCTCTCTAAAAATAATAATAAATAAAAATAGAAAGCCAAAGTAAATTCAGTGGTTTTTATTATATTTAAAAGGCTGTGCAACTATCATCATCATCTAATCCCAGGGCCTTTCCATTATCCCAGAAAGAAACCCCATTCCCATTAGCAGTCACTCCCCCATTCCCTCCTTCCCTCCTTCCCCTCAGCCTTAGGCAGCCATCAACCTGCTTTCTCTAGGGACTTTCCTCTTCTGGAGATTTCGTATACATCAAGTCACATAATATGTGGCCTTTTGTGTCTGTTTCTTTCACTTAGCATAATGTTTTTAAGGTTCACTCGTGTTGCAGTATATATCATCAGTACTTCTGTTTCTTTTTATGGCCAAATAATATTCCAGTGTATGGATATATTACATTTGTTTATTCCTTCATCAGTTGATGGGCATTTGAGTTGCTTCCATTCTTCAGCTATTAATAATGGTGCTATGAACCTCCATGTGCACATTTTTGTTGGACATATGTTTTCATTTCTCAGTATATATAGCCAGGAATGGAATTGCTGGGTCATATGGTAACTGTTTTTTTTTTTTTAATTGTAAAAAAAAACAAAACAAAACATGAAATGTACCATCTTAATCATTTTTAAGCATATGGTTCAATGGAGTTCAGTATATTCACATTTTTGTAAAACCAATCTCTAGAACTTTTTCGTTTTGCGGATCTGAAGCTCTACTCGTTAAACAATACGTCCCCTTCTTCTCCTCCCTTCATCCCTTGATGGCCACCATTCTGCTTCCTTTTTCTATGCATTTGGCTACTTTAGATACCTCATACAAGTAGAATCATGAAATACTTGGTGTTTTGGACTGGCTTATTTCATGATGTCCACAAGATTTATCCATGTTGGAGCACGTGACAGTATTTACTTCCTTTTTTAAGGCTGAATAATACCTTATTTTGTGTGTATATCACATTTTGTTTATCCATTCACCTATTGATGGACATTTGAGTTATTTCTACCTCTTGTTATTGTGAATAATGCTGCTATGAAAATGGGTGTGCAAATATCTCTTTGAGACCGACCATGCATTCAATTCTATTTTTTGAGATGGAATCTCACTCTGTCGCGCGGGCTGGAGTGCAGTGGTGTGATCTCAGCTCACTGCAAGCTCTACCTCCCAGGTTCAAGCAATTCTGTCTCAGCCTACCGAGTGGCTGGGACTACAGGTGCACACCACCATGCCCGGCTAATTTTTGTATTTTTTTTTTTTTAGTAGAGACAGGGTTTCACCATATTGGTCAGGCTGGTCTCGAACTCCTGACCTCAGGTGATCCACTTGCCTCGGCCTCCCAAAGTGCTGGGATTACAGGCATGAGCCACCACACCTGGCCAATTCTTTTGGATGTATATCCAGTTGTAGGATTGGTGGATCACATGGTTATTGTATTTTTAATTTTTTGAGGAATTCTCATACTGTTTTCCATGGCGGTTGTACCATTTTACATTCTCGCCAACAGCGCTCAAGTCTTCCAATTTCTCACATTCTTGCCAACATTTGTTATTTTTTCTTTGTGTGAGTGTGTAGGTGTTCGACAGTAGCCATCTTGATGAGTGTGAGATAATACCTCACTGTGGTTTTGATTTGCTTTTTCTGGTGATTAGTGATGTTGAGCATCTTTTCACATGCTCGTTGGCCATTTGTTTTATCATCTCTGGAAAAATGTATTTCAAGTACTCGAGTTATTTGATTTTTTGTTGTTGTTGAGTTATAAGCATTCTTTTTCGTTTGTTTGTTTTTTTGAGACAGAGTCTTGCTCTTTCGCCCAGACCAGAGTGCAGTGGAGCGATCTCGGCTCACTGCAATCTCCATCTCCTGGGTTCAAGCACTCTTCCCACCTCAGCTGGGATTACAGGCGTGTGCCACCATGCCTGGCTAATTTTTGTGCTTTTTAGTAGAGATGGGGTTTCGCCATGTTGGCCAGGCTGGTCTCGAACCCCTGACTTCAAATGATCCACCTACCTCAGCCTCCCAAAGTGCTGGGTTTACAGGCATGAGCCACTGCACCCGCCTGAGTTATAAGCATTCTTTATTTGTTCTTGATATCACCCCCTTTTCAGATACATTATTTGCAAATACTTCCATTCTATGATTTATTTCTGCTTTTTTACTCTTTTGACAAATGTATCTTTTGATACACAAAAGTTTTTAAGTTTGATGTAGTCCCAGTTGTCTATTTTTTCTTTTGTTGCCTGTGCCTTTGGTGTCATAGCCAAGAAATCATTACCAAGTCCAGTGTCATGAGGCTTTTCTTCTGTTTTCTTCTAGGAGTTTTATAGTTGAGGGTCTAACATTTAGGTCTTTAATCCATTTTGAGTTACTTTTTGTATATTGGTATAAGATAAAGATCTAGCTGCTGTGTTTTGCATGTGGGTATCCAGTTTTCCCTTTGTTTTCTTTTTGAAGAACTATCAAATTGTTTTCCATAGGTAGCTACACCATTTTCCACTCCTTCAAGTAGTGTGAGGATTCCATCTGTTATTGCCTGTCTTTTCTATCAGCAACTACAATTTTTTTTGTATTTTTAATTGTAAAATATATATAACATAAAATTTACCATTATAGACATTTTTTAGTGCACACTTTAGTTGCTTTAAGTACATTCACAGTGTTGTAGGTTGGGCATGGGGGCTCATGCCTGTAATCCCAGCACTTTGGGAGGCGGAGGTGGGAGGATTGGCTGAGGCCAGGAGTTTCACACAGTGTTGTATAACCATCACTACTATCTATTTCCAGGACTTTTTCATTATCCCAAACAGAAACACTGAAGCTGTTAAACAATAGCTCCCTATTACCCCCTCCCCTCAGCCACTAGTAACCGCATTCTACTTTCTGTCTCTGTGAGTTTGTCTATTCTAGATCCTTCATGTAAGTGGAACCATAATTTTTTTTCTTTTTGGTCCAGCTTCTTTTGCGTAGCATAGCGTTTTAATGGTTCGTTGATATTGTAGCATGATGAAAATTTCCTTTGTAAAGCTCAAATATTCCATTCTATGTATTTACCACATTTTGGTTATCCATTCATCTGTTGATGGATATTTGGGTTGTCTCCATCTCTTGGTTATTGTGACTAATGCTGTGATGTACAAAGGTTCTGACATCCCCACATCCTTGGCAATACTGTTTTTAATTTTTTTGAGACACAGTCTCACTCTGTCACTCAGGCTGGAGTGCAGTTGTATGAACATGGCTCACTACAACCTCAACCTGGTCTCAAACAACCCTCCTTCCACAGCCTCTTGAGTAGCTGGGACCATAGGCACGCGCCACCACACCTGGCTAATTTTTTAATTTTCTGTAGAGATGAGGTCTTGCCAAGTTGCCCAGGCTGCTTTCGAACTCCTGGGCTCAAATAATCCTCCTGCCCCGGCCTCCCAAAGTGCTGGGATTACAGGTGTGAGCCACTGTGCCTGGCCTATTTTCCTTTTTTTTAAATGTGATAATAGCCATCGTAATGGGTATAATTTTGATTTCCATTTTACTATTGACTAGTAATGGTGAGCATCTTTTCATGTGCTTATTGAGTATTTGTATTTCTTCTCTGGAGAACTGTCTATTTACTTCCTTTCCCATTTTTACATTGGGTTGTTGAGTTTTATATATTCTGGATATTAATCCCTTATTGGATATGATTTGCACATTTTCTCCCATTTTGTTGCCTTTATAATACCCATCCTGGTGAGTGTGAAGGGGTGTATCACTGTGGTTTTGATTTGCCTTTCCTTAATGACTAATGAACATCATTTCATGTCTTATTGTATATTTATTCTTCTTCGGAGAAATGCCTTTTTTTCCAAAACTTTTGCCCATTTAAAAATAGCTATTTGTCTTTTTATTGAGTTGTAAAAGTTATTTATATATTCTGGATACTAGACCCTTATTAAGAGATATGATTCACAAATATTTTTCCCATTCTGTGAGTTGTCTGATCACTTTCTTCACAGTGTTTTCTGAAGCATAAACATTCTAATTTTGCTGAAGTTCATTTTATCTATTTTTTTCTTTTGTTGCTTGTACTTTTAAGTGTCATGTCAAGGAAACCGTGACCTAATTCAAAGTCACAAAGATGTGTACCTATGTTTTCTTCTAAGAGCTTTAAAATTTTAGCTCTTAAATTTAGGCATTTGATTAATTCGGAGTTAATGTTTGTATTTGAGATTTGAGATAGGGGTCCAAACTCATTCTGTACTTATGGATATCCACTTGTCTGAGCACCATTTTTTGACAAGACTATTCTTTCCCCTAGTGAATTGTTTTGGAACCTTAGTCAAAAATCAGGTGACCGTAATCTTATGGGTGTATTTCTGGACTGTCAATTCTGTCCATTGATCTATATATCTGACCTTATTCTAATACTACATTGTCTTTATTCCTGTAGGTTTGTGTTGTAAATTCTGAAACTATGAATTGTGAGTCTTCCAACTGTTAATATGAAATATTACATTGATTTTTCATATGTTGAACCAAGCTGGCATTCCTGTGACAAATTCCACTTGGTTATGATTTATAATCCTTTTTATATATGGCTGGATTTGGTTTGCCAATATTTTCTTGAGGATTTTTGCATCTCTTTTCATAAAGGAATATTGATAGTTTTTTGTGATGTCTTTGGTTTTGATACAGAGGTGATAGTGGCTACATGGAATGTTCCTTCCTCTTCTATTTTTTGAAAGAGTTTGAGAAGGATTGGTGTTAATTCTCTTTTATATTTGGTAGAATTTCCCAGTTGTAGTAAGTTGAATAGTGTGCTTCCCCAAAATCTGTGTCCACGTAGAACCACAGAATGTTACTTTACTTGAAATAGGGTCTTTGCAGATTTGATTAGTTACAGAGAGATCATATTACATTAGGATGTACCTTAAATCCATTGACTCATGTCCTTATAAGAAGAAGAGAGGACAAAGAAAGATACAGAAAACAAGACCAAAGAGATGGTGGCAGAGATTGGAGTGATGCACCTGTAAGCCAAACAATGCCAAGAATTGTCGAGAGCCACCAGAAGCTAGGAAGAGGGGAGGAAGGACACTTCCCTAGACCCTTCAAAAGGAAGCATGGCCCTGCTGACACTTTACACCTTGATTTCTGACTTCTAGCTTCCAGAACTGGAAGAGAATAGATTTTTGTTTTAAGCCACCAAGTTTGTGTTACAACAGCTGTAGGAAACTCAAATACTAGTGAAGCCAATGAGAAACATAGGCACCTAACACCTTAATCTGGCTCTGGGGTTTTCTTTCTGGTAAGTTTTTTGAATTACTAATTCAGTCTCTTTACTTACTCTTGGTCTGTTCAGATTTTCTATTTCTTTGAGTCAATTTTAGTAGTTTGTGTCTTTCTAGGAATTTTAAATTTCATCTAAGTTATTCTCATTTGTTGGTATATAATTGTTCATTGTATTTTGTAGTAATTCTGATTTCTATAAGGTTGGTAGTAACATTCTGCTTTCATTCCTGATTTTAGTAATTTGTTTTTCTTTTTCTTTTTCTTTTTTTTAGCAAATCTCAGACCTGTATGAGATGACTTTCATAATTTGAGTCTTTTTTTCTTTGTCACTGTAGCTAAAAGTTTGTCAATTTTATTGTTCATTTCAAACAAATCCAACTTTTGGATTTGTTAATTTTTCTGTTATTTTTCTATTCATTTACGTATGTTCTTCATTCTTTCCTTCTGCTTGCTTTGGTTTTGGTTTGCTCTTCTCTTTACACATTCTTAAGGTGAAAAGTTAGATTATTGAGTTGAGATCTCTTTTTTTAATGTCGGCCTTCATAGCACCACTTTTGTTGCCTCCTATAAATTTTGGTATATTGTATTTTTGTTTTCATTCATCTGAGTTTCCTAGTTGTCCTCGTGATTTCTTCTTTGAACCATTGGTTATTTAGGAGTTTGTTAATTTCCATATACTGGTGAATTTTCTGAATTTATTTCTGTATTGATTTGTAATTTCATTCCACGTGATCAGAGGACATAGTTTGTATAATTTTAGTGTTTTAGTTTAAGTTTATTGAGAGTTGTTTTGTGACTGAACATATCCTGGAATGTGCTGCATGTGCACTTGAGAAGAATGTATATTCTGTTTTTGTTGGGTGGTGTGTTCTATAGATGTCTGTTAGGTCTAGTCGTTTTATAGAGCTGCTGAAGTCTTCTGCTTCCTTGCTGATCATTTGATTATTCTCTCCATTATTGTAAATAGAGTTCTGAAGTCTCCAGCTATTATTGTTGAGTTATTTATTCCTTTAGTTCTGTCCATTTTTCTTCATTTTTGAGATTCTTTTGTTAGGTACGTATGTTTCTAATTGCTATTTCTTGATGGATTGACCTTTTCATCATTGTATAATATCCTCCTTTTTCTCCAGCAATGAATTTTGTCTTAAGGTCTATTTTGTCTTACTATGCATGTGGCCTTGTAGAGTCCAGGAATATGTTAGAGGTTTTCAGAGTTTCTATGGAAATCTTATTCCCCTGCTTTTCCTCATAAGATTTTTGATTAGTCTCTTATTTGCCCCCAAGTGTCATCCATCATCTCAGGCAGCCTCAAACTTAAAACACTTACCTGTCGTTGTTTTTGACAAATGCCCTCTGTGAAAAGTTTTGTACTTGGGGAGCTCCCAGTCAGGTTAAACAGACAGCCTTGAAAGTGGGTTTTGCATGGAATCAATAGCCAGGTCAAATAATGACAATTCTTTGGGAATGAGGCTTTGAAAGAGCTCCAGCTCCATTCTACCAGCTACCTCGGTTTTCAAGACTACCTTGTAACTAGAGAGTGGGGGATTGGACTAGGCCAAGTTAAAATGCTGCAAAGCTTTGGGAGGCCGACGCGGGCAGATCACGAGGTCAGGAGATTGAGACCATCCTGGCTGACATGGTGAAACCCGGTCTCTACTAAAAATACAAAAAATTAGCTGGGCGTGGTAGCGGGCACCTGTAGTCCCAGCTACTCAGGAGGCTGAGGCAGGAGAATGGTGTGAACCCGGGAGGCAGAGCTTGCAGTGAGCGGAGATTGCGCCACTGCACTCCAGCCTGGGAGACAGCGAGACTCCGTCTCAAAAAAGAAGAAAATAAATAAACAAACAAAAAACGCTGGAAAACTAGGTGTTTTGAGATTCAGCTGTTTTTCTTAAGTAAATACACCCTGGTTTGGTATAAGCCTTTGATTAGTTTCCAGAGTTCTGGAAAAGTTGATTCTGACATTTTTTGCCAGTTCTTTCATTGCTCTTATGAAGGAGAGTTTTCAGAGCTCCTTACTTTGTTATTTTTCACTGACATAGTCCAGTGCGTTACACAGGTGTGAGGGTAGGCACTAGGACAGCAGCGCCTTCCTGAATCAGTAGTGCCAAGCTTGTCCAAGAGTTACCGAGTCAGGAAGAAGCAGGTGACATCCCTCCTAAGTGGAGATATACAAAACTTAAGCTCTTCTATTTCTCAAAGGAAAAGGAGAGAGGAGGAAACCATTATTCTTTGATCATTTGCATGCTAGGTGCATGTACTATCTTATTTAAGCCTCACTACAACCTTTATGAGGTAGGAGGTATTGTCCTCATTTTACAAATGAGGGAATAAAGTGCCACAGGCCACAAAACTGCTAAGTGACATACTTAGGATTCAGACTTGAAAAGGCCATTCTCTTTTCACCATGTTTTCCATTTGTTGGTTCGTCGCTGTGTGACTGCTACATTTCATCATGTTTTCTCATTTCATCATCACTCAGCCCTTTTTTTTCCTTTTTATTTATTTATTTTTTTTGAGACAGGGTCTCCCTCTGTTGCCCAGACTGGAGTACAGTGGCGCAATTTTGGCTCGCTGCAGACTTGACCTCCTGGGCTCAAGCAATCCTCCCACCTTAGCCTCCCAAATAGCTAGGACCCAAGCATGTGCCACCATGCCCAGCTGATTTTGTTCATTTTTTTGTAAAGAGGAGGTCTCACTATGTTGCCCAGGCTGGTCTCAAATTTCTAGGCTCAAGGGATGGATCCTCCTGCCTGGACCTCCCAAAGTGCTAGGATTATAGGCGTGAGCCACCACACCCGGCCCATTCAACCCTTTCAGGTAGATTTTATTATTATCATTTTACAGAAGAGGAAACAAGCTGAGCGGTTAGGCCTCTTCCCCAGGTTATAATGTAAGTAGGACAGAGTCACTTCTGCTGGACTCCTTCACCCATACTTTTAGCCAAAATGCAGTACTGCCTCAGTAGGCCTAGGATTGCCACACATCCTCTCATGCTCATCCACTTCTGGGGACCAGCATATGCTGTTTCCCAGCAAGGAAGCCGTTTTTATGTGGTGTCTGAAGTCCTAGAGTGACCAAGGTCAAAATAAATCCTCCTGGCTACCCACGTCTTGATGTATAGTAGAAAGAGCACTAGATTAGGAATTCTGGCTTGGCCACTGAATTTGGCCCTCTGACAACTTGTACCTTTTAGAGCCTGTTTTTCTCATCTATAATTGGCCTTCAGAATAGGGTTTACAAAGAAGAAAGTATGTGCATTTCACTTTTCTTATTTCTTTTAAATTTGTTAAGTGTCTTACGATGAATTTATAGTGGTTCACGTACATAATTTGTTAATCTGTATACATATATGGGACGTGTCTGTTACTAATGGATGGTGTTTACTAATGCGGTGCCCCATGAAAGCAGTTTGGTGACCGCTGGCTTATGAAGTCAGGGATTTTGGCTACAGTCTGTTTCAGTGCCAGTACTCATAATTTATCAGAAAAGCTTCTTGCGTTTGGATTGAAAACTTAGCAGTGTTAACTCTTTGTCTACTGTTAACCTCAATGTCTTTGGTTATCTTCCCCCCTGCTTTTTTTTTTTGAGACAGAGTTTCCCTCTTGTTGCCCAGGCTGGAGTGCAATGGCGTGATCTCGGCTCACCTCAACCTCCGCCTCCTGGGTTCAAGTGATTCTCCTGCCTCAGCCTCCTGAGTAACCGGGACTACAGGCATGCACCACCACGCCCAGCTAATTTTGTATTTTTAGTAGAGACGAGGTTTCTTCATGTTGGTCAGGCTGGTCTCGAACTCCTGACCTCAGGTGATCCATCCGCCTCAGCCTCCCAAAGTACTGCTGGGATTACAGGCGTGAGCCACCGCACCCGGCCTTTATCTTTCATTTTTTTTCATGTATTTTCCTTTATTGTAATCACTTTATCCAGAAACATATCCTCGTCTTGACAGTGCTGTGGTGCCTGTGGTTTCCAGAAGCTGGGTGTGCTGTGTGTCCGTGGTTTGAGGAAGTTGCCCATGGAACTGACAGAGGAAGCAGAGTAGTCGTTGCCATTTTTCAGCCTAGTAGGCAGGATCAGGGACCCCATCTTGCTCTCTTTGCCTTGAACCACAATTAGAGTAAAACACCAAAGCCCTGACTGATCATGATCATAGCAATCCGATCTTTATGATCATGGCCAGACCATTCTCAGGTCGTCTTTACCCTAAGATATCAATCACTGGGTATGACAACCTAGACCTAAGGGTGCACTCTGGGTAGTAAAGATGATTAACTCTCCCAAAGGAAACTAAGGAATCCTGGGCAACACAAATCACTGCTCTCTTCCTATAGGATAAACCTCCCAAGACTCCAGTCCCTGTGAGGAGGCTCTGCCCGCCTGCCCTTCCCAGGGTTCCAGGCTCCACAATGGGAGGTGTACACAGTGCTCTTCGCTCTTCATTGCCTTGTGTATGATCCCTTTTCCCATCTTTGCATAAATGCTGTCCCTCTCACCATCTTTGAAAGAGTTCTGGGTAATTATTTACCAAAGGTGGTATAATGCTGTCACAGTCCCCGCTAGTGAGACATCTGATACAACTGATGGAATCAGTTCAACAAAATGCAGTAAAATTTTATTTAATGTACTATGGAGAAAGAAAAAATGCTACCAGTTATAAGATGCATCCTGATTTCAGATACTAAAATGGAAAAAATGTCTTAAGATCTGTGAAAAATGTAGCTTCCTTTCCCACCTCTCAAGTGGGAGAGCAAAAACTGGACAGACTAGAAATGCCAGGGGCTAGCTGAGAACCTTACAGAATGAGCAACTGCGGAAGCCACAGGTAACACTGAGATGTAGCAGCTGCCAGGGACAAGACAAAGAATATTTTCTAAAGTAAATCCTCTTACCAGTATGTTATTCAAATCAGTCCTTATTGGCATTGAAGAAGGTGAAAGTGCTACTTGCCTGTTGCCTACAGAGACTGGAGGAATGACAAATGTTTAAATTATTTTAATTCAACAAGTAGATGAATACCTGCTATGTGAAGGAGTTGTGGCAATTCATAAAATCAATATATTTTTTGAAGTTTGTAGTTTTCAATAATAACTTAATTTCTTATCTAAAATGTAACAAGTTAATTATATTATCGAACAAACCTCAATTTCATAGTAGTACTAACAACATCAACACTTACAGAAAAAGGAAAGTCAGCCAACTCCCACATGTAAACAGACTTTAGAAGCAGTTGCAGAGGTTTTCTAAATTATCCCTGAATTCCTATCACATGAGTATTTTTCTCAGACATGTTGACCTTCACCTACACAGATGACTCCCATGTGTTTCCATAAGCCGGCAGTAAGTTTAAGAAGCATACCATGCCCTGAGGAAAAAGAAGTAACGTTAGCTCTTCTACTCTTGGCCAAAGAACCTAATTCTGTATATTACTTCTGTCTTTGGTTTGGCTATTATAGACAATAAATTATTGATCTGATTATAATTGAGAAAAGTAAGCTGTTCTGAAGAAGTAAAATATGGATCTAGGGAAAGGAAGTTAGCTCCCAGAGCATTTACAATTTCCCAGGAATTCTGTGACTTTACCAACCCTAGGCAGTGCTGATACTTTAAAAAGCATTCATTTCACTTGCTTTTTTTTAGCTCACCCCCTATCCCCCAGGTATACAGTACTCTTACATAATTGTGGAAGAATCTTACAAGGGGGTAATGTAGATCAGACTTTCTTGCTTTCATTTTTAACCTCCCTAAATTATAAATATTTATTTTGTAGGTATTATAGCTGCAAATGTCCTTGTATTCTGTTTATGGAGAGTACCTTCTCTGCAGCGGACAATGATCAGATATTTCACATCGAATCCAGCCTCAAGTAAGTCTAACTTGTGTGAATTTATTTTAAGGTAGAAATAATATGAAAGAAATATGCTTTAGTTAATGGAAGTGCTGTAAAAAAGACGAGTTACCTATCAATAGCTACAAGCAAAATGCAGAGGATAGGCTGTAAGCTCCTTCACTGAGGACAGGGACCTCACCTCTCTTTTTCTTTTTCTTTGTTTTTTTTGAGACGGAGTCTTCCTCTGTTGCCCAGGCTGGAGTGCAGTGGTGCAGTCTTGGCTCACTACAACCTCCACCTCCCAGGTTCAAGTGATTCTCCTGCCTCAGCCTCCCTAGTAGCTAGGATTACAGGTGCCCGCCACCACACCCAGCTAGTTTTTGTATTTTTAATAGAGACAGGGTTTCACCGTGTTGGATAGGCTGTTCTCGAACACCTGACCTCAGGTGATCTGCCTGGCTCGGCTGGAGTGCAGTGGCGTGCTCTCAGCTCACTGCAAGCTCCACCTCCCGGGTTCATGCCATTCTCCTGCCTCAGCCTCCTGAGTAGCTGGGACTACAGGTGCCCGCCACCACGCCCGGCTAATTTTTTTGTATTTTTAGTAGAGACGGGGTTTCACCATGTTAGCCAGGATGGTCTCGATCTCCTGACCTCGTGATCCGCCCGCCTCAGCCTCCCAAAGTGCTGAGATTACAGGCGTGAGCCACTGCGCCCGGCCAATTTACTTTTTATTTTATTTTATTTTATTTTTGAGATAGGGTCTTGCTCTGTTGCCCAGGCTAGAGTGCAGTGATACGATCTTGGCTCACTGCAACCTCTGCTTCTCAGGCTCAAGTGATCCTCCCACCTCAGCCCCCAGGAGCTGGGACTACAGGTGCATGCCACCATGCCCAGCTAATTTTTTTTGTTTTTAGTGCAGATGAGGTCTTGCCATGTTGCCCAGACTGCTTATTTTTTTCTAATCAACTTTTGCCATAAGGACAAGTTGCTTTCATTGAACTGAGAGTTTTTATTGGTTGCTTACTAAGTAGAAAAGAGATTTATTAAGACAGCTTTTTGTCACTTTTAAAAATGATGTCTTAAGCTGGGCATAGTGACTCACATCTATAATCCCAGCACTTGGGGAGGCTGAGGCAGGTGAACTGCTTGAGCTCAGGAGTTCGAGACCAGCCTGGGAAACATGGTGAAACCCCATCTCTACTAAAAATACAAAAATTAGTTGGGCATGGGGTATGTACCTGTGGTCCCAGCTACTCAGGAGGCTGAGGTGGGAGGATCACTTGAGCCCAGGAAGTTGAGGCTGCAGTGAGCCAAGATCGTGCCACTGCACTCCAGCCTGGGGCGACAGAGCAAGATTCTCTCCAAAAAAAAAAAAAAAAAAGTCTTAAAAATAGCTGTTTTTGTTTTCCATGTTTAATTTGTTTCATAAATTTTTTTTTTTTTTTTTTTTTGAGATAGAGTCTCGCTCTATGGCCCAGGCTGGAGTGCAGTGGCTCAATCTTGGCTCACTGCAAACTCTACCTCCTGGGTCCAAGTGATTCTCCCGCCTCAGCCTCCCGAGTAGCAGGAATTACAAACGTGCGCCACCACACCTGGCTAATTTTTATATTTTTAATAGAGATGGGGTTTGACTATGTTGGCCAGGCTGGTCTTGAACTCCCGACTTAGTGATCCGCCTGCCTTGGCCTCCCAAAGTGCTGGGATTACAGGCGTGAGCCACTGCGTCCGGCCTAATTTTAAAAGTTTTAAATGGATAATTTTTATTGGCTGTGTGTTTCATGATTACCAGACTATGTTTCTCTCTCTTGTAGAGGTCCTTTGTTCTCCAATGTTGCTGTCAACATTCAGTCATTTCTCCTTATTTCACATGGCAGCAAATATGTATGTTTTGTGGAGCTTCTCTTCCAGCATAGTGAACATTCTGGGTCAAGAGCAGTTCATGGCAGTGTACCTATCTGCAGGTAATATGCTTTAATCTCGGGGCCTTTGAGAGTATAAGCACTCTAAGCTATCTGCAAAACGGACAAAGGGAATGGTTACTGCCATATTCTACACGTAGTGAGTGCTCAGAACATATTTGTTTCTCACAGTGTATGTAGAGAAGGGAGCCACAGATTGGTGGAGATGTTGCCTTTTCTGTTCATTTTGCTGATTTCCTCTTACATATGAATTATGTGGGTATGTTTAATTTTAAGTTAGGATAAACAGGAGTTAAGTAAGGGTTAGTGTAGAATTTAAGCACGTCATTTTTGTAATCTCATCGGGCCTTGATTTCATTAGTTTAGGCCCTCCATTTTATAGATAGTGGTTCCCAGACCTCCCGGCTGCCTCAATCTCCTGGGTCTTTGTTAAATAACCTTAAGCAAGCTCATTTCCCCCAGTGTGTTCAGTTCACAGAAAGCTTTAAATCAGAGCTATACAATATGATTGTCAAGAGTGAGTTTGTTCTGTCTTCTTTGCAAGAATGTAGCACAGAACCACTCCCTAGCCATGGTCTTGAAGATGGTATCGTTTCTTATTTCAGTTAGGAAATTCTCATGCATGAATCCAGGTCCCTAGATGCTGCTAACGTGACAGTTGGTCAAATTTTACTTACCTCTCTGTTTGTAAAATGTACTTACTTAATACAATATAAAAATTAATTTCTAAAATCTCTACATTTAGAAACAGTATATCTGGCAGTTGTGCTGTGATGTAGTGAAAAACACTGAGCTTGGCGATAGACCCAGGTTCAGATCCTATTTCTACTACCAGCTGAGTGATGTTGCAAAAATGACTAAACCTCATGATACTTACCTCCTCATGACAAGGGGTTAAAGAAAGGACTAAATAAAAGCATCTACCACAAGCCCCAGAGTAGATGCTTAATTAGTGTTCATCGAATACTTATGTGTATCTAGTCCTTCAAAAAAAGAAGCTGAGCATTGTGTTTGGCTTGTAAGATAAGTGTATAGTTCTTTCCCAAGCGCTAGCTATGTTGTAGTTACAGAGGGTCTGTTTCAGATACATTAATTCCTGCTCCATAGGAGGTTTTTAAAAATGAGCCACGTTGACTCAAATGGCACTGAAGCCAAAGAGACTTACGGGATCATCCAGTCTGTTGTCCCACCCCAGATATTCTGATTTCGTGTGTCTGGAGTACAGCCAGAGAATATACTCTTGGGAATGAGTCTTCATGTTATAGTTGAGGAAGATGGTAACTGTGAAGTAGAGTGAATGACTGTGTCGCTCAGCAGATCATGCGGCAGGTCAGACTTTTCATCCCCTGTAAAGTTGCTGAAATGATAGGCAGGAGAAGTATTCATGCCTGTACCCTCACAGTGATCCAGATTGAAACCCGACACTGTTTATCTGTGTAGAAATCAGAAATGAAAACCATTTTCATGGCTGGATGTGGTGCCGCACGCCTGTAATCCCAGCTACTCAGGAGGCTGGGGGACAAGAATAACTTGAACCCGGTAGGCAGAGGTTGCAGTGAGCCAAAATTGTACCACTGCACTTCAGCAGCCGGGGCGAAAGAGTGAAACTCTGTCTCAAAAAAAAAAAAAAAAGAAAAAAAAAAGTAAACCATTTTTATACCTCACTTAAATTATTGTAATGTGACTTGTTTTTCAGGTGTTATTTCCAATTTTGTCAGTTACGTGGGTAAAGTTGCCACAGGAAGATATGGACCATCACTTGGTGCAGTAAGTATTTCTATTGTAAATTTTTTTTAATTTAATTTTTAAATTTACTTTGAAATAAGTTTAGACTTAGAAGAATGTTGTAAAATTGATAAGAGGTTCTCATATACCCTTCACCCTACTGTAAACTAACATCGAAACCAAGAAATTAACATTGAAACAATACAGTTGACTAATTTAGAATTTATACATTTGTAAAGCTTTGTAAATGTCCGGCTGTAGCTTTTAACCATTGGTCATATATATATGTTTACCAGAGCAGAGTATATCTCAGAACAGTAAGTGTGCAATCCTTGTAAACCAGAGAGCCTAATCCAGTATTGGAAGATTCTAATTATAGATTTGAATCTGGTACTTTATCCTCCTATTTAGTCGATATTGGAGTGCCTACTAGGTGCTATGCTAGAGCCTGGGGATACAGCCGGTGAGCAAGATGATCACGATTATTTGTGTTGGTTTTAGAAAGTGGGGAACAACAACAACAAAAAAGGCTTCTGCCCTCAGAGCTCTTCTATTCTGGCTGCTTAAAAAAAATTTTCTTAGGCTGGATGCAGTGGTTTACACCTGTAATCCCAGCACTTTGGGAGGCCAAGGTGAGAGGATGAGCCCAAGAATTCGAAACCAGCCTGGGTAACATACCAAGATCCTATCTGTACAAAAAAATTTAAAAAATTAACTGGGGGTGGTGGCTTATGCCGGTAGTCTCAGCTACTCAGGAGGCTGAGGAAGGAGGATAGCTTGAGCCTAGGAGGTTGAGGCTGCGGTGAGCTGTGATTGTACCACTGCACCCCAGCCTGGGTGACATAGCAAGACCCTGTCTCAAAAAAAAAATTTTTTTTTAAGTGTGTTTTGAGGCTGGGTGCAGTGGCTCACACCTGTAATCCCAGCACTTTGGGAGGCTGAGGTGGGCAGCTCACTTGAGGTCAGGAGTTCAAGACCAGCCTGGTCAACATGGTGAAACCCCGTCCCTCCTGAAAATACAATAATTAGCCAGGTGTGGTTGTGCATGCTTGTAATCCCAGCTACTCGGGAGGCTGAGGCAGGAGAATTACTTGAACCCAGCGGGTAGAGGTTGCAGTGAGCTGAGATTGCACCACTGCACTCCAGCCTGGGTGACAGAACAAGACCCTGTCTCACAGAACAAGACCCTGTCTCAAAGAAAAAAAATTTTTTTTAAGTGTCTTTTGAGTTTAATGGCAGATTTCTGGGCACATGGAAATCTTTATGTAATATTTCCTTACACATTCAGTTTGTACATATTTAAATACTAATTCATTTAAATGCATTCAAATAGGGAATTTCCTATTTAAAGGAACTCTAAAAAGGTTCAATTTTGAAAAGAATTCTTATGTAAAATAACCATTCCCTAATTTGTATGTTCCCCAAATTTGTTTACACTTAATTTTCCTAGTGAGGCCCGTATTCTGTCCTATGACTACATGCTTTCTTAAGCCCCCTTTTTTTCCTTCGTGGAATGTTTATTTTCTTTATAAAATTTCGCTCTGATATAATTTATATATTTCGAATCATATTGTCTACCTCATTCAATAGCTAAGCACCTAATATATGAAGGCAGTGAAGACCACTAGGATGAATCAGAGACTCAGAATTCGAATTTAGCTGGGGAGAAAACATACACACATCTAATACACACTGAAAGGAATGAGGATTCTCTAGAGGACTTTGGGGGCTCTAAGAGTGAAGAGACCTTTCTAATTAGCTGAAAGGACCTGCGAGGGCATTTTGATGTGCTCTTGGACAGCTGTTGTCCTCATCTTATAGATAAGAAACTGGAGTGCAAAATTAATGAAGTATGGCAATAAGGTATTTGGAGTTAGAGTGGGGGTGAATCCTGGTTCTGCTATTTATGTGTGATTTCTAGGACATATTACTGAACTCTGAATTTCAGTTTCCCTATATAAAATGGGGATCACACCATCTGTTTCTGAGGCATAAAGCAAGTACATTTAGAGTGCTTAGCACAATAAGAAGCACATGGTAAGAAATGTGGACATGGTAGTTCCTGTTCAGTCATCAACATCCTATAGCGCCACGGTAGGATAACATTATCCCAAATATCTTAATGAATCTGGGATTAAAATTCAAGGAAATTAAATCACCAGCTATAATGGCATTTTTAATGAGAAATCTGGGGAAAAAACACCATTAACAAAGTTGTGTTGTTACAAAATGTAAAGCGTTAGTGCTCTTGGTTTAGTGAGATGTTATAAGATGCAGGGGACAGCCAGGCACAGTGGCTCACGCCTGTAGGCCCAACACTTGGGAGCCACGGCAGGAAGATCACTTGAGCCCAGGAGGTTTGAGACCAGCCTGGGCAACATAGTGAGATCCCATCTCTACAAAAAATTTCAAAATTAAGCCGGGCATGGTGGCATGCACCTGTAATCCTACCTACTCAGGAGAGGTGGGAGGGTGGGAGGAATGCCTGAGCCTAGGAGGGTGAGGCTGCTGTGAGCCATGAGCATGCCACTGTGCTCCAACCTGGGCAACATAGCGAGACCCCATCTCAAAAAAAAAAAAGTTGAATGGGACTGTTAAAATATGTTTGTAAATTACTGTATTGGTACTATCCTGGGTAATCTTTAAACGTTTCTGTAGAGACAGGGTCTCCCTATGTTGCCAAGGCTGGTCTCAAACTCCTGGGCTCAAGTGATCCTCCTACCTGGGCCTCCCAAAGTATTGGGATTACTGGTGTGAGCCACTACACCCGGCCAATTGTCTTTTCTTATTCAAGTTGAGATTTTTCTGGTTCTTGATATGATGAGTGATTTTTCAGTTGAAGCCTGATCATTTTGGATATGATGAGACTTTGGATCTTACTGAAATCTACTGTTTCAGTAGTCTTCCTCTGACACTGTTCTCATGAGGAGAGGGGGTGCCGTGACTCATTACTGCTGGGTGTAGGAGTAGACGTCCAGGTTCCTCACTCAGCCGCCTTTGCCTCCTGAGTGATAGGGGCTCTTGTCACTGCAGGGCAGGGATGGGAGCTGAGGGCGTGCGGGCTACCTAGTGTGCCTCTGCTAATGTCGCTGTGGCGAGGAGGAGCAAGGGTGCTTCTTTCCACTGACACCGCCTGTTAGGCGTATTGGGATGCCTCATTACAGTGTGGCAAGGGTGGAAGTCTAGGCTCTGCTCAGCCTTTGCTGGGCACCCGTTTCTCTAAATATTGTCTAAAAGGTCTCTTTTGCTAGGCTATCTTTTTTTGGTCCTTGACTAGAGAGAACATGTTGAGAGATGATCGATATGAGGCCAAAAGAAAGCCCAGGGAACTCACCACCACAACATTCATTGAATCTCAGGCTTCCTAGCTGGTCTGCTTTCCTCTCTCTTCCTTTCAGAGTCCTCTTACATTTGTTTCATATGTAACACCCAGGGTCTTTAGCTGTACTTAGCTTTTGTAAGCAGAGGGAGCAGATTCACTTAAATTATAATACCAAAAAAAGTTAAAAAACATAAGTATGATAGATTTGAAGATTATATAGATACAGAAAAATGTTTATGAGCCCAGGCGCAGTGGCTCACAACTGTAATCCCAGCACTTTGGGAGGCCGAGGTGGGTGGATCACTTGAGGCCAGGAGTTCGAAACCAGCCTGGCCAACATGATGGAACCCCATCTCTACTAAAAATACAAAAATTAGCTGGGCATGGTGGTGTGTACCTGTAGTCCCAGCTACTTGGCAGACTGAGGTGTGAGAATTAACTTGAACCTGGGAGGCGGAGGTTGCAGTGAGATCGTGCCACCGCACTCCAGTTTGGGCAACAGCGAGACTCTGTCTCAAAAAATATATATATGTTTATGAAATAAGTAAAAAAAATCAGATGTGCATATTGATTACAGGTATATAACCAGTACATAAAAATATTGATGGAGAACAAAAGACCTTCACCTCTGCCCATGGACCCACACCTCTTAGGTCTGTTGGATCATGACTCACTGTACTTAAACTGTGTATGAATGTGAGCGTTTTCTGAGAAGAGAAGGGTTCATTTTCATTAAATTCTTCTTTCTGACTCGAAAAAGTGAAAAAAGTCTCTCTGCATGGGAGTAAGCCCAAATATTTGTCAAAAAACAAGTTGTGATTTATTCAGACATATAAATATTTAAATTTATATAAAAGCCACATTGAGAAAATTCTAGAAGGATGATGGAACTGCATATGTAATAATTACAATAAGTTATAATCACAAAAAAACCAGCGTTCCATGGAATTGTACAGATAATGACAATTTTTTTTAACAGATGGAGAATAATCATCTATGGAATAGTAGTTTAGAAGAACTTCATAGAATTTTTTTTTTTTTTTTTTTGGAGATGGAGTTTCGTTCTTGTTGCCCAGGCTGGAGTGCAAAGGTGCGATCTCGGCTCACTACAACCTCTGCCTCCCAAGTTCAAGCGATTCTCCTGCCTCAACCTTCTGAGTAGCTGGGATTACAGGCATGCACCACCATGCCCAGCTAATTTTGTATTTTTAGCAGAGACTGGGTTTCTTCATGTTGGTCAGGCTGGTCTTGAACTCCCAACCTCAGGTGATCTGCCCGCCTCAGCCTCCCAAAGTGCTGGGATTACAGGTGTAAGCGACTGTGCCTGGCAGAACTTCATAGAATTTTAATGCTCTTTCATATCAACTAATCAAATTATATTTGCTTCATTTTGGGGAAACGTGTAATTTTGATTTGTTTTGGGGTTTTTTTGAGACAAAGTGTCACTCTGTCGCCGAGGCTGGAGTACAGTGGCTCAATCTTGGCTCACCACAACCTCAGCCTTCCGAGTAGCTGGGACTACAGGCGCCCACCACCATGTCTGGCTAATTTTTGTGTTTTTAGTAGAGACGGGGTTTCACCATGTTGGCTAGGCTGGTCTTGAACTCCTGACCTCAGGTGATCCACCTGCCTCGGCCCCTCAAAGTGCTGGGATTACAGGCGTGAGCCACCGTGCCCAGCTACAATTATAGTCTCTTGCACAGAAGCCAGCTTGGTCAAAATTCAGGTCTTCTTGGGTTCTCCTTTTGAGGAGTGTTCATGCTGTCCTTCCATCTTGCAGTTACCCTGACTTCTAAGAATGCAACCCGAGCTTGTTTCCCTGTTGAGGCCACTTGGCAGTTATATGAGGGACTGGGGACATCTGAGATCTCTGGGACTCATAATAATTTTCTTTAAAGTTTTAGTAATTCCCCAAATGTAAGATAATCTTGTATTCTGAAGCAACCCGTCACATAGAAGACATTAAGAAAACATTGATTAAGAGAGGTAGATGCTATTTTCCAGAAACAACCGTTTTTATATGAAAAGGTAGGAACCTTTCTTTTTAATGATAGGGGCTTCTTTCAAAAGTTATTTTGCTCTTAGGTGTCTTTTTTTTTTTTAAACATCTCATTCATAAATAATTAAAAACTTATGGAAAGTTGCAGGAAATAGTACAGAGGACTCCCATAGAGTCTTTTTTGTTTGTTTGTTTTGTTTTGTTTTGAGACAGAGTCTCGCTGTTTTACCCAGGCTGGAGTGCAGTGGGACAATCTCGGCTCACTGCAACCTCTGCCTCCCGGGTTCAAGCAATTCTCGGGCCTTAGCATCCTAAGTAGCTGGGATTATAAGCATCCGCCACCACGCCCAGCTAATTTATTTTTATTTTTATTTTTAGTAGAGATGGGGTTTTACCACGTTGGTCAGGCTGGTCTCAAACTCCCGACCTCAGGTGATCCACCTGCCTCAGCCTCCAAAAGTGCTGGGATTATAGGCGTGAGCCACTGCACCCAGCCCCATGTAGTCTTTTTAAAAAGCAGGCAACTAAGGTTTACTAGTTAACATGCAAAAAACTGCACGTATTTAAAGTTTGGTAAGCTTTGACATGTAGACACCCATGAAACCATCACCACACTCAAGATCATGAACACATTCATCCCAAAAGCTTCCTAGTGGTCACTCCTTCCTGCCCCTCCTCTACCCCTGGCGACAACTTACCTACTTCTAGTAAAGATAAATTAGTTTGCAAATGGAACCGTACAGCATATACTACTATTTGTTGTTGTCCTGGCCTCATTTACTCTGTATAATTACTTTGAGACTCATCCATGTTCTGTGTATCAGTTTATTCCTTTATTATTTTTGAGACAGGGTCTTACTCTGTTGCCCAGGCAGGAGTGCACTGGTGCAATCATAGCTCACTGTAACCTTGACCTCCTGGGCTCAAGGGATCCTCATGCCTCACAATGTGCTGGAATTACAGGCGTGAGCCACCACACTGGCAATGTTTTGTTTCTTTATGAAGATGAATAAAGATTTCACATGAATTTTTTAAGATGAAACATGCTTCATGCATGCAGGTTTCTTTGGGCGTATTCATGCTCACTCCCTCTGGTTGGAGCTTTGTCAGAGAAGTGTGAGCAGTTCTTTCCTAGGCCGTAGGTGAAAGATGCGCATGACACGCTTAGCACTGTCCTTGCAGTTCATGAGGCACATACATCTTACTGCCCCGTAGTAAAAATTCAGTCTTTCCAAGCGATTACTGTGTGAAGGACATTTAGTTCCTTCACCTATTATTGGGGACCTAAGTAACTGAAAGCTTTTAAGCTTTGTGCTCACCTAGAAATGTGCAGCATGTAAACTTTCTAGAAAATGTGCAGCATGTAAACTTTCTAGAAAATGTGCTGCTCTTTAGACCTTGTAGCCACTAAGCAGTTGCATATTGAGTTTCCCATTCTCCCTGCTGTGTTACTTTGCAGTCTGGTGCCATCATGACAGTCCTCGCAGCTGTCTGCACTAAGATCCCAGAAGGGAGGCTTGCCATTATTTTCCTTCCGATGTTCACGTTCACAGCAGGGAATGTAAGTATTTTTATGAAGTGCAGTTCTGGGGATAGTGGTGATGTTTTTATGTTGAGTGGGTTCTTGCCCTTAAGTTAGAAATGTCAGTGCTGGAGGAATCAAAGTTGTGCTGCTTGTTTCTCGCTGCCTTTCAGGCCCTGAAAGCCATTATCGCCATGGATACAGCAGGAATGATCCTGGGATGGAAATTTTTTGATCATGCGGCACATCTTGGGGGAGCTCTTTTTGGAATGTAAGTTTGAGTGTAATTGATTGCTAAACTGCTTCCTTGGGTCATGCCCTCCTCCTACCCCAGCCTCACCCCTACCCCCCATCCCCATGGCAGAGACATTGAACTATGCAACGGAAGCAGAAGCAGGTGGGCTTGGGAGGGTGAGGAAACCTCAACATGGCTTGCTTTGGGTTTACCCAGCATACCTGGCTCATTGTATAGACAGTCTGTGCCTTTACCCTACGCTTAACCTTAAGTTGCCCCAACTCTTGGCCTGTTATTCCCAGCCCCCTCTTAGAAGACTGCAGCCTGGCCCCCAGTCTGTGCTGACATCGTCTTTTTCCCCTTCAGACTTTCCTGCCCTCCTCTCCCCTGCCTGGCGTCCCACCCTGCTACCCCGACCTCTGTCTCGCCAGTGCTGTTTAGACATGCTGAGTTGGCGGAGCCATTACTCTGTATGACTGGAGTAGAGGCCGGTGACTGCAAACCAATGTGGACCACTTACTGAGTACCCGCTGTATGCAGGCACCAAGCTAGTTCCCTTATGTTATACTATTACTACTCCCATTTTACTGATGGGAAACTGAGGCTCAGACATCATCTTCCCCAGGCCAAACAGCTCTTCAATAGCAGAGCAGAGCTGTAAACCCACCTCTATAAGCCCTTTCCACCCCCACCACACCATATGGAATTGGTTGCTAAACTGCTTCCTTGGGTCACAGCAAATGGCATTGTGGCTACAAGACCTTCCACGTGTGCTTCAGACAATGGGGTTTTGCCTAGACTAGTGCTTAGTAGCAACTGTATCACGGAAACATGGTCAGGACTCTTGGCGTCCATCTGACCGTGGGAGACCCTTCAGCATGAGTCTGTTGAGCTGGATCCCCTCGGGGCCTGTCTTTTCTTACATAAATGTTGCCTTTTGCCCTTACTTGGTTTTTATTTTGTTCCGCGACAATGGAAAACTTAATTTTTTTTTTTTTATTAAAAAGAAAAATCTATTCTGGCCAGGTGCAGTGGCTCACGCCTGTAATCCCAGCACTTTGGGAGGCCAAGGCGGGCAGATCACAAGGTCAGGAGATCGAGACCATCCTGGCTAACACAGTGAAACCCCGTCTCTACTAAAAATACAAAAAAATTAGCCGGGCGTGGTGGCGGGCGCCTGTAGTCCCAGCTACTCGGGAGGCTGAGGTAGGAGAATGGTGTGAACCCAGAAGGCAGAGCTTGTAGTGAGCCGAGATCGCGCCACTGCACTCCAGCCTGGGCGACAAAGTGAGACTCTGTCTCAAAAAAAAAAAAAAAAAAGAAAGAAAAATCTATTCTAAGTGAAGCAGTTTTTCCCAGTAGGTGGCAGAACTAAATGCCATTATGCCATTTATAATTTTAAGTGATTAAAGAGGAGTAGTATGTAGTATATGCAAGGTCTAGCTCTAACAGCAGTGCAGTATAAATAGTAGAAACTGACCTGATATTACAGTATGAGAAACATGAAGGGGTTCTGTTTTGTGAGCTCTAAATTTATCTTCCATGTATACTTCAAGGCTCTTCTCCCCAGTAGATTTTTATTCATCTGAACTATAATTAGGTGGCCTTTTTCCATTCTGAAAATAATTGGATCAAATGCATTTTAAAGTCCAGGGTCTGAAAGGTGGAGGAATCCTTTCTCTTTACTGTTTCTAATTTAAACTCCTTTTCATTTACTAGATCTCAGTCATGTCCAGAATTCGTCTTCTCTAAAAGCTTTAATCTAGATTTAGAAATCTAAAATCTTTTATTTATTTATTTTTCATTGAAGTGCCCTGATTTTGTTGGTGTTAAAGACTCCATTAGTATCCACTTATACATTTCCCTGACTTTGCCTCTGACCAAACCTTACAGTATTCACATTGTACTGTTGCAATAATAATAGCTAACATATTAATACACTGAATATTTGCTGTGTGCCTAAGCTAAGGATTTAATTCTCTTAAAATCCTGTGAGGTATTTTATTTTACAGAAAAAGAAACTGCTTAAAGAAAGTAACTTATCCAGGTCACACAAGTAAGAATTGCAGAGCTGGAGTTTCAGATGAGGGCTGGCTTGCGCTGCCGCTACAGAAAAGAGTGCCCTAGAAATCGGTCATCTTGCATTTCCCGATTTTAGTTTAGCCAAATGAAAAATTCCTTTTGGATTTATGAGTATAATCAGACAGTATACCTGTGAAATTAAAGTATTTGACTCTTTGCTTGAAATGAGTAGGTTAAAAAGATTTGGGTGGCCAGGGGCAGTGGCTCACGCCTGTAATCCCAGCACTTTGGGAGGCTGAGGCAAGTAGATCACTTGAGGTCAGGAGTTCGAGACCAGCCTGACCAACATGGGGAAACCTCGTCTCTACTAAAAATACAAAAATTAGCCAGGCGTGGTGGTGCATGCCTGTAATCCCAGCTACTTGGAGGCTGAGGCAGGAGAATCACTTGAAGCCAGGAGGCGGAGGTTACAGTGAGCTGAGATCACGCCACTGCACTCCAGCCTGGGCAACAGAGCACGACTCTGTCTAACAACAAAAAAGATTTGGGAAAACACTTTATTAATGAAGAGTTCCTGACAAAGTGATTTTTTTGGGGAGAATTTTTATAATTGCATTTGAATATTAGGGTACTCCTTTTTCTCTCATTCTAAATTCACCAGAGACTTAAGCATAGAGAATTTTTATTACATGCCTATTAATGTGTATAATCAGATTTTAACTATATTTAGTGAATATTAAGATTCAGGTACAAATCAAGCCCTTTATAATTAAACATACACATTCAGAACATTTTTAAAATATTAAAACATTAAACTGCTCTTCTCATCCACTCCAAGTCAAATAGCATTTTTTCAGTCAGGTGTCTGGGAGCTCGATGCAAGATAACAAAATCTGCTCTCTGCCTCAGGGAACATGAAATCTGTTTGGGGAAGCCAGAGCAAAAATAAAGGTTTCAGTAGCAAGCTCTCACTAACTGCCCCTGGAAATCCACCCCACGTCCTCCAGGAAGCCTTTCTCTACCCGCAGTGCCCTCGGGAGCTTCTCCAAGGCAGGCCCTTCCCAGAGCGCAGTGTGCTCCCCAGCTCACAGGAGATGCTCCCTACACGCTGCAGGAAAGTCCAGTGCCTGCAGCACAGGCTTCAGCAGCAGTCTCGGGTTCTAGTCTCAGTCTGCTGATTCCTAGTTGTGGAACCTGAGCAGGCGAAGTTACTAAACCTCTGTGTGTGTCAGCCTCCCAGGCTCGTTGCTTCAGGCCTCAGTTAGGCTGTGTGAACAGGAGAGTGGGGATGGGAACTAGGTATCTTAAAGCGGGGCAGAGTTTGGATGAGCCGGCCACCCTTCGTATAGTTAGGAGGAAGATGACGGGAGGCATGCAAGCTGGGATAGCCATCCTGAGTCAGTGCTAATTGTGACACTTCAGAACATCGAGTCAGTCTGACCTGTGAGTGAGCTTTCATTGACCACTTAGAAACTATTAGCACCTTGGACAAACTACTTTCTTTCAGACCTGGTTGCTTCATGTCTGCGATGGGAAAACTGATACTTAACTTGCAGATAGTGGTGAATCAGAAGTAGTATATGTGAAGTACTCACACTGCAGAGCATTCAGCCATCGTCCCTTCCTACTTCTCCCTGTTACATATTGTAATATGAAAGCTAAACCATTTCTCGATGTGAGTCAGTTTTAATCGGCTACATAGTGGCATTCGATTTTAAAAATGTCAACTTGGGATCTGTCACCATGCTACTTACCATTTGTATGTCACACTGTTTGAATGTCGGACCTGGTTTGTTTGTTTTTCTCCAGATGGTATGTTACTTACGGTCATGAACTGATTTGGAAGAACAGGGAGCCGCTAGTGAAAATCTGGCATGAAATAAGGACTAATGGCCCCAAAAAAGGAGGTGGCTCTAAGTAAAACTGGGATTGGACAGTAGTGGTGCATCTGGTCCGTGCCGCCTGAGAGCCCCAGGAGACATCGGCTAGAGTGACCATGGCTATGCTCCCGTCTGGAAGATGCCAGCATCTGGCCTCCCACTGTTTTCAGCTGTGTCCCCCAGTCCGTGTCTTTTTAGAATGTGAATGATGATAAAGTTGTGAAATAAAGGTTTCTATCTAGTTTGTAAGCAGATGTGTGTGTTCTCTCTTTAAGGGGCTGACACGGCTCTGGCATTTTGCTTTGGTTGTTGCATTGACATCATTTGAGCCAGGACCTGGGGAGAGTGCACCCTGAGAGGCCTGATCAGAACATGAAGGTGCTGGTTGCCTGTCTTTGGACCCTCCAGCGCCTCTGCTTAGCCTTCACTCTTCCTTGCCCTCCCCCTTCCCTGCGTTGGCTGCACATAAAAGTCAAGAGTATCCCCTCTCCAGCATGATCTGAAATAACAGCTGCAGTATTTTCTCAATTTTCAGGAAAGGTAGTGTTTTCTGGCAGTGAGTGGCATATACAAAAAGCTATTTTCAGGTTTTGCTTTCTAGGTTCAATTTGTAGATAAATTAAGAGGTAGAAAGAAGTGATTTGGGTAAATTCAGACTTGAATCTGAGCCGAATTTTATCTTCTGTTTGAAAGTGTATGTTCTAATTGAAGCGTCTCACTGAAATAGCAGATAGTGGCTGTCGTCGTCACAGCCTCACTGTTGTGGAATTCATGTTACCCTCGTGATTGAGAATGACATCTAGGAAATGCAGTTTGAGAGTTTGTTCTTCTTGAAGTGATTTACAGGAGAATTTTTAGTCTTTTGATGGCCTCAAAATGTTATACCAAGTCTTGCAGCTTTGTCCTGGGAGGATCGAAGGCCCTGATTTCAGCCTCCTGTGGCCGATCGGACTCAGGTTGTGCGCCGTGGGGGATGGGAATGGCGGCTTTGGAAAAGGAGTGGGAGTGGTGCCCACCTCACCAGGCAGGTGAGAACTGCATGGCAGCACCCGCCCAGCACATAGAAATTGTCCAGTGTTTGGCAGTCCTTCATATCCTTCTTCCATCAGGCTGGACTTGTTTCTACTATGATTTACAGTTACTCTTCCCAGGCACAGGGTTCTGTTCTAAACTCGTATCACTTCTAGGGGAGAGAGTTATCTTAGCCATCATTTTGCCAGCGAGGAAACGGCACACGTGGTGTAGGGGCACTGCCCAAGGTCACAATGCTTTGCTCTGACATCTGCTAACAACTCTGCAACACAGATGAGGCAAGATGCGTTTTCCAGAGATGGGATAGGAGGCTGAGTTCATAGGGACATTCCCTCTAGAGCCCAACATTAATTCACATCGTGCTTTGGGCAGACCAGGCAGAGGCAATGAAGACATCTCTGTGTCCCTGCTTTGTGACTGGGAAAAAGTTAGAAGTCCCTGTAGCACCTCCTGGTCCCTAAAACCCCTCAATGCTGGAGCCTCTGTGCGTGGCCTGGGGAGGCCAGAACCTGGCTGTGGCCGGAGAAGCCTTGCTGTCCACAGCCCCCGCCTGATTGCCCACGAGGGTGCTTCACTTTCTCCTCTTGGCTTCTCTGGGGACCCGTGATCACTGCCTTCAAGGCCATGCCCTCCCTGGCCCGTGGGCCTCTTGGGCTGTGCCGCCTCCACCGGCATCTGAAGTGTGGGGTACCTAGGAACATGCCGTGGCTGCCATCTCCCTCATTCCATACACTTCTTGAGTGGGTGCACTTCCTGAAGCCTCAGTTATCTGTGAGGATTCTGAGCTCCAGACCCACAGAATCTCTCTGTACTCTTAGTAAATGTGTCTACTGCAACACACGCATGGTTCCAGGCGCTGGGACCACCCCCCGCCCTGCACAGGCCCCTCAAATAGCACTCGGCTTAAGGAGTGACACGAGCAATCGGTGAAGTCTGAAACCCGGAGCCATTCGAGATCTCCCTCTCTTGCCTCTTATTTCTAGAATCCAGCCCCTCAGCCCTCCCAGTGCCTGTGACTCCGTGATGGTCCTCACTTCTTAGTCCCTGGACTGTTGAGCCTGTTCTTCCAGCTGGTCTCCAAAGCAACCCTGTGCTTCTCCATATGCCTGCCAGAGTGCTAAAAACACGTCTGTCATTCCTTTGTTGTCACCTGTGAAAAACTTTTATTTATTTGAGACAGGGTCTCTCTCTCTCTCTCTCGTCCAGGCTGGAGTTCAGTGGTGCAATCATAGCTCACTGTAGCCTTGAAGTCCTGGGCTCAAGCCTCAGCCTCCAAGTAGCTGGCACTACAGGCACACACTACGACGCCTGGCTAATTTTTAAAAGTTTTTTGTAGAGACAGGGTCTCACTGTGTTGCCCAGGCAGGTCTCAAACTCCTGGGCTCAAGCAGTCCTCTTGCCTCAGCCTCCCAAAGTGCTGGGATTCCACACATGAGCCACCTGCACCCGGCCATATGAAAAGCTAAAATTCCTTAGTGTGGCCACCAAGACCCTCCATGGTCTGCTACCTCAGCTGAACCCTCCTCCCCTGTGACCTACATTCCCACCTGGCCCAACCACCCTCCCTCACAACAGGTGGCGAGTCCAGCTTTCCCCAGCCTGCCTCCCTCTCATGCTGACCTGGCTTTGTCAGTTCAATTACACTTACTTCCGTCCCTCACTACCACACTAAACCTCCTGAAGGCACCCGGAATTATTCCTAGCACATAGCAAGTGCTCTTTGACTGTTGTTTGATCAATGAAGTAATAAAAAGAGAGCTGTTCTCTTTTCCTGCGAGATGGAGAATTTTAGTCCCAACCGTCATCTGCCAGGCTGGCTAACCCAGGGCCGTGGCGGACAGTCCACAAAGAGTTCACTCTGACCCGGCGCCTGTGTGTCATTTTCCAGGATCTCCCCCTACACGTGGCGCCTCGCCTGCTGCCTGCTGGGACATGGCCTGGCCTGCTCAGCTGACCTGCTGCCACTTCTAGGCAGCCGTCATGTCACTTTGCTACAACTTCAAGCTAAGACAGGCAATGTTTTGGGAGATGAATCTGTTTTCTGACTGACCAGGGATGTGCTGCAGTCCCCTTCCAGGCGCAGACTGGATACCTTCCAAGTACAACCTTGAAATGGAGCTCTGGGTAATTAATGCTGTCTCAGTAGTGTTATTAGTAATTGGTCTGCAGTGTATACCGAGAGCATGTGTCAAATATTCAGAAAGGCGTTTGTGGGTGGTCAGGGAGTTGTTTGAGACGGTGTCCTGCATTGAACAGACCTGCCTTTACGCTGGAGGATCCCTCAACAGCTCTGCCTGAAAACAGCCACGCATGCACAGGAGGAAAGGAACTTGATAGCTTAGTGGCCAGTTCTGTGGCCGCTTTATCAAACTAAAGCCTTTGCAAATGGCCATGCTTTAAAATTAGGAATTTCAGAACCCAGGGAAAGGTCGATTGGTGGCCAATGCCAATTCTAATGAAAAGTGGATTGGTTGTCACAAATGTAGACTAGCATCCTAAAGGCAAATAGGCGGCGATTCACAGGCTGACTGAAACACGTGTTGTCCGGGAAGCAGGGCCCCGAGTCTTCTCTGACACCCTCATTGCTGCACCTGCCCCTGTGCCCGCGGAGTCCCTGCGGTGCAGCCTGGCACAAATGCAGCAGTCGCCGGGCGTCCCGAGGCCACATGGAGAACCTCCCGGCTGGCGGACTGCTCCCAGCTGCGACCATCCGGCCCTTGGCCTCTGCGAAGCCGGGGCCATTTATAAGATGACACTGAGGGAACTTTGGATTCAATTCTGAGGCATTCTTCGAGATGGACACTTGTAAATGACTGCAGGCGGTTTCCGGTGCCCCCTGGCGACGGTGCAGCCTTTCCCCCATCCGCGCTCCCTCCAGCTCCAGCCGTGCGCAGCCGGCCCCGGCCAAGTGGGGCTGCCGCCGAGTGCGCCCCCTCCCGGGACGCCCACCCTCGTGCCGGGGGGCGGTGCTGCGGCGGCGCGGGGCGGGCCGCGGGGGCGGGGACGCTGGGCGCAGGAGGCGCGGCCGGGAGCGCCGCGCGCCGGGAGCGGGGCGGCGGGCGCCGGGGCTGGCATGGCGTGGCCCTGTATCAGCCGCCTGTGCTGCCTGGCGCGGCGCTGGAACCAGCTGGACCGCTCCGACGTGGCGGTGCCGCTCACCCTGCACGGCTACTCGGACGTCGACAGCGAGGAGCCGGGCACGGGCGGCGCCGCCTCGCGCAGGGGCCAGCCTCCCGCGGGCGCCCGGGATTCCGGCCGGGACGTGCCGCTCACTCAGTACCAGCGGGACTTCGGCTTGTGGACCACGCCCGCCGGGCCCAAGGATCCGACGCCGGGGCGCGGACCGGGGGCGGGCGGCCGCAGGGGCAAATCCTCCGCGCAGTCCCCCGCGCCACCTGCGCCCGGCGCCCGCGGGGTCTACGTGCTGCCCATCGGCGACGCGGACGCGGCTGCAGCAGCGACCACGTCGTACAGGTATGGGCTGGGTAGGGACCGCAACGAGTCCCCACCCTGTGGTGGGAGGACGCGGAGGCCCGGAGCTAGAGGGATGGGGTGGGCGGGAGAGCGGAGGCGCCTGGAGCCCGGATCCCACGCGACCTCGGAGCTGCCGGCGGCCTCAGAGGTCACCCCCGTTTGGTCCGTGGGCACTGCAGGCGGCGCCTTCGCTGCTCCATGCCCGGACTCAGTGCTCGAGCACCCCCGTGCCGGGAGCGCACCGCCGACCTCGCAGCCGCCCTCCTGGGGGCAGCCGTCAGAATGGCCTGCCTTCAGCCGAGTTGGAACCGGCCTCCCTTTAACTCCCACCGCCGGGCCTAGCCGTGCGAGGGGTGCGCGCAGACCATGTCCCCCAGCTCTCTCCGGTCACTGCCTTCTGTGCGGGCGTTGGTGGTGAGGACCGAGCGCAGGGTCCCGTGTGGGTGAGCCCTTCAGAGTCCCACTGTGACAGGGGCTTTCAGGGAGAACGGGTCCGCGGGCCCTCCCCACCTCCCAGCCCAGCTCTGCTCCTGGACAGCCGAGGGCTTTCTCCCTTTTTTCCTCTTACCACAAAAGTAATTCATACTGTAGAAAAATGGGAAAGTACAGAAATTACAACAAAATACGTATCTCCTTGATCCCTCCCCAGACGAGTTCTTTCTACTCCGTAATGTGCATTTGGTGCATATGCACTGATATATTTTTACGTGGTTAGATTCTTACTGTACACTTTTTTCACCAGTTGTAGAAGTCTGTCCGTGTTACTACATGTTCTGCAACATGAATTTTAATAAACGTGCGGTATTTATCCTATGGATATGCCTTTATATCTTCAAGTTTTATTTATCTACTTCCTTACCATTGACTATTTAGGGTGTTTCTAATGTGGGACTATTAAAAGCACTACTTTTCCTTTGATGCAGCTATTTCACTACTAGGAATTTTCCCTACAGGTATCCTACAAGGTAGGGTGGGAGCTCAGGAGCGTAAGATAGGTGGAGACATTGCACAGCAACCCCCTTGTCCTGCTGATGTAGGGAACTGGTTAATTATAGCACAGCCGTGAAATGGGATACTGAAACCCAGCGGATCTTAAATATACGCATACCAAAAAAGCAAGGTGCCCAGCAGCACGTAGGCTATTTGTGTTTTAAAAAGGGGTATTAATATACACACATATGCTCAAATAAGCACAGGATGCCCTGATGGATGTCTGAGGAGATGGTACCGTTAGGGAGAGGAACTTGATAGGGACTGCCAGGGGCGGAAGGCTTTTCACTCTGCTCTTTTGAACGATTGCTTTTTTTTTTTTTTGCCTTTGTAACATGTCCATGTATTGCCTATCTTTTTAACTTTTTTTTTTTTTTTTTTTTTTGGAGACGGAGTCTCGCTCTGTCACCCAGGCTGGAGTGCAGTGGTGCAATCTCGGCTCACTGCAATGTCTGCCTCCCTGGTTCCAGCAATTCTCCTGCCTCAGCCTCCCGAGTCGCTGGGATTACAGGCTTGTGCCACCATGCCCAGTTAATTTTTATTTATTTTGATTTTTGATTTTTTTCTTTTTTGAGACAGAGTCTCGCTCTGTCGCTCAGGCTGGAGAGCAGTGGCGCCATCTCGGCTCACTGTAACCTCCGCCTCCTAGGTTCAAGCAATTCTTCTGCCTCAGCTTCCTGAGTAGCTGGGATTATAGGTGTGTGCCATCACGCCCAGCTAATTTTTTGTATTTTTAGTAGAGATGGGGTTTCACCATGTTGGTCAGGCTGGTCTTGAACTCCTGACCTCATGATCCGCCTGCCTTGGCCTCCCAAAGTGCTGGGATTACAGTCATGAGCCACCATGCCCGGATGAGGGACTGCTTCTAAAAGCTAAGCCAGCCAGGCATGGTGGCTCACACCTGCAATCCCAGCACTTTGGGAAGCTTAGGTGGGAGGATCACTTGAGCCCAGGAGTTCAAGACCAGCCTGGGCAACATAGTGAGACCCTGCCTCTACAAAAAATAGAAAATTAGCTGGGCTTGGTGGTGCCTGCCTGTGATTCCAGCTACTTGGGAGGCTGAGGTGGGAGGATCCCTCAAGCCTGCGAGGTCGAGGCTGCAGTGAGCAGTGTTTGTGCCACTGCACTCCACCTAGGCAACAGAGCAAGACCTTGTTTCAAATAAATAAAAGCTAAGCCTCTGCTAGAACATCCCTAGTAAAGAGGAGCCCAGCGCCATGCAAGTCAGCTCGCTCCATGGGCAGACTGTTGTAACTGACAGAAAGCGCTTCCTTCCGGGAGCTGAAGCTGTCTCCCTGCAAGCTCCACCCCTTGCCCTGCTCTGGTGCCTAGAACTTCAGCCGCTGGAATGCGCTGCACGCTCAGGACCCCTGGCCTTCCAGACTCTCCGCTATTCAGGCCCCTCCAGCTGGCTAGTCTAGGGCCTGAGCGCTGCGGCTCAGTGTTGCCCACTCCAGTTTCAGCGGCTCAGCTTGAGGACGTGTCAGTGAATGCAAGACCCACCCTGCAACCACTGTCCCCCAGCGAGTTCCTTACAAAGTGCCAACCTATGAGGGAGCCTTCTCCTGGGGACATGGAATGTTCTTTGTGTCTTGATAATGGTGGTGGTACCCAAGTGGTTACATTTGTCAAAAGTCATCCAGCTGTATGTTTTTAATGGATGAATTGTATGGTTTGGAAATAATGCCTTGATACAGTTGGGTTTTTGGGGGTTTTTTTTGTTGTTGTTTGTTTTGTTGTTGTTGTTGCTGCCCAGGCTGGAGTGCAGGGGCATGATCTCAGTTCACTGCAGCCTCAACCTCCCAGGCTCAAGTGATTTTCTCACCTCAGCCTCCCGAGTAGCTGAGACCACAGGTGGGCACTACACGTGGGGTTGTGTGTGTGTGTGTGTGTGTGTGTGTGTGTGTGTGTGTGTGTGTGTGTGTTTTAGAGATGGGGTTTATGTTGCCCGGGCTGGCCTCAAATTCCTGGGCTCAAGCGATCCTCCTGCCTCAGCCTCCCAAAGTGCTGGAATTAAAGGCATCAGCCACTGTGCCCAGCTTGGTTTTTAAAACTAATAAAATTGGGGGGATAAGTTCATACTTTTTGGCTCTTTAATTCCACAGGTAGGAATTTATCCCAAAGAAATGATGATATGAACAAAGATTTAGCTGTAAGGATGCTTATCACAGAAGTTACTTTTTTTTTATTTTAAAGTTAAAAAGAGGCCGGTCGCAGTGGCTCACACCTGTAATCCCAGCATTTTGGGAGGCCGAGATGGACGGATCTCCTGAGGTCAGTTCAAGACCAGCCTGGCCAACATGGTGAAACCCCGTCTCTACTAAAAATATAAAAATTAGGCCGGGCGTGGTGGCTCACCCCTATAATCCCAGCACTTTGGGAAGATGAGGTAGGCAGATCCCAAGTTCGAGACCAGCCTGGCCAACATAGTGAAACCTCATCTCTACTAAAAATTAGCTGGGCGTGGTGGCACGCACCTGTAATCCCAGCTACTCGGGAGGCTGAAGCAGGAGAATCCATTGAACCCAGGAGGTGGAGGACGCAGTGAGCCGAGATAGAGCTACTGCACTCCTGCCTGGGCAATAGAGCGAGACTCCATCTCAAAAAAAAAAAAAAAAAAGCAATCCCTCATCTGTGTGGAACATGTGGTGAGTGAATGTCCTGCCGGGCCCTCCCAGCTCTGGTGGCGGTAAAGGTGCTAGCTGTCGCCTTCTCTGCTTTAACGCACACCAGGCTCAGCACTCCCTGAGGTTAGCCCCCTGCAGCCTTCGCGTAGTGCTTGCCGTCCCCATTCTACAGACAAGGAAACTGAGTGGCTGGCACAGCTCTGAATGGCAGAGAAGGGAGTGGAACCCGTGTGACTTGCCCCAGAGATAAAATTTGTAGCCCCCATGGGTTTTCATCCCTTAAGAGCTGCCTCCTTGGAGTCACTTGCTTTCTTGAACTGTGTCCTGAGGCCAGCTGTGGAAAAGCCTTGACAGACAGGAGTCGGGGCTTGTTGGGGTTCTTACCTCCTGGTGTGTAAATTCAGGTGGGTCAGCCTCTCTTTTTTTCTTTTTCTTTTTTTTTTTTTTGAGACGGAGTCTCACTCTGTCACCAGGCTGGAGTGCAGTGGCGCCATCTCGGCTCACTGCAACCTCCACCTCCTGGGTTCAAGCGATTCTCCTGCCTCAGCCTCCAGAGTAGCTGGGACTACAGGCGCCCACCACCACATCCAGCTAATTTTTGTATTTTTATTTTGTATTATTTATTTATTTATTTGAGATGGAGTCTTGCTTTGTTGCCCAAGCTGGAGTGCAGTGGTGCGACCTTGGCTCACTGCAACCTCCGCCTCCCGGGTTCACGCCATTCTCCTGCCTCAGCCTCCCGAGTAGCTGGGACTACAGGCGCCCGCCACCATGCCTGGCTAATTTTTATGTATTTTTTTTCTACTAGAGACGGGGTTTCACCGTGTTAGCCAGGATGGTCTCGATCTCCTGATCTCGTGATCCGCCCGCCCCAGCCTCCTGAAGTGCTGGGATTACAGGCATGAGCCACTGTGCCTGGCCTAATTTTCGTATTTTCAGTAGAGACGGGGTTTCACCATATTGGCCAGGATGGTCTCGTTCTCTTGACCTCATGATCTGCCCGCCTTGCCCTCCCAAAGTGCTGAGATTACAGGCGTGAGCCACTGCGCCTGGCTGGGTCAGCCTCTCTGACCCTTTCTTCATCCGAAAAGCAGGAATAGCAAGAGCTTGGCTGCCTGGACCCCTGCCCCCAATTCGGGCAGAAACACAGGATCACTGTTGAACTTGACCCTCCCAGCGCCATGCCAGTGGGCCTCTGGGACCCCCACCTTCCAGCTCTGGGACCTGATACAAGCCACTCCCTCCAGCCTTGTCTTGTAAGATGCACATCATCTAAGCAAACTTAAGAAATTCAGAAAGCCAAGGAAACGAACAGAGCCAGGAATCCTGAAGATGTGAGGCCACTCCTAACTCAAGGTTCTTGAGGGAGTACCCAGGATCCCCGGGCCTCAGCTTCTTCACCCCTGCGGGACCTGCCTTGCTGGCTTCTGGTCTGCATGTGAGTTGATCTGCCTTGCTTGCCTGGCCACATGGGCACAGCAGGTCCTACCCACAGCCAGCCTGGCTCCTTCCACCTGACAGGCCCCCTCTGAATTCTCTCTGGGCCGTTGGGCACCTTTGGCCCAGGTGCTAGCCCCGCCCACTTCTGGAAGGCAGTCCTTGCTCCCTGGTTGCTTCCCTCCTTCCTTCCTAGGTGGGGCAGTTAAAGGGCTGATGTTCAAGTTCCACAAGACTTGGCCCCACTGTACTGAGTGCCCGAAACGAAGACTCACAACAACCTCAGGCACATGGGTCAGCAGCCCCACTTTTCAGAAGAAACTGAGGCTCAGGGAAGTTGAGGAATGTGTCTGAAGCCATATCGGGCTGAGAACCCAGGCCTCCCAATCCTCCGTCCGGGGCTGATGCCAGAACATGCTTGAGCACTGTAAGGGGGCACAGCAGGCAGGGAGGCCTGTATTTCTTACTAATCTTGGCCTGAGCCATGAGTCTGTTTTCCTTCTCTCCAGGCAGTCACCGGGTCCTGCCCATTCCATCTTTAAGATCCCCTCTCCCATCTGGGCTCCAGCCCTGGGTTCCTCCTCTGGCGGCCACCAGGATTGCTGTAGTCTGTGGCTCTGGTCGCTTCCTGCTCTGAGACCCCTGCAGCCACCTCAGGGCAGCAGGCTCAGGATGCCAGGCCCAAGGCTCAGCGTGGGCATGTGAAGTGTTTTGGGGACAGAAGGGCGCGCCCAGGGGAGGACCTGCTTCCGCAGGAGGAACAGAGCAGCATATGGTTTGGGCAGCTGGTCTTCAGAAGCTCGCGGCTTCGGGAGTGAAAATTACCTGATGGGGCGCCGGCCCAGCTCTCCTCCTGGCACCCCAGTGCTGGCCATGGACACAGCCATTCCCTGCCCACGCAGCCTGCCCAGTGGTGCCCCAGCTGTGCAGCTGCCAAGGAGAAAGGCAGCTTTGTTGACCTCAGCGCCTGAAGCCCAACCCCGGCAGTGTCCAGCCTGGGCAGGAGCAACCCCGCACACATGTGGGTGCCAGGCCCAGCTAGCTGGACACTTCCACCTTGGCCAGGTGCTCCTGGGACACAGGGAGTTCTGCCTTCTGAGCTCCCCATCTTGCAGAGGAGTGGGTAGAATTAAAGGAGGTCCCTTTTGTTCAGAGAAATGGAAGCACTGTCTTTTCATGGAGAAAGCTGCTCCCGGTACATGGAGCTAGCGGTGCCAGCCTCATCCTCTCCCTCCAGGGCCCGCCTTCCCCCATCACACCACCCTCCCCGCCACAGGCTCAGCAAGAGCGCACGATCCACTGCCTCCACCATGGACAGAGCTGTGCAAAGGCCAGGCCACCTTGGAGTCTTTTGAGATGGTCACTGTGATCCATTCTTCTGCATGAGTTAATGAGACAAAGTATAAAAAAACTAAAAGTTCTGAGCCTTATTTTTCTTTTCAGTCTTAAGCGGGTCTGGCAAGCCAGGGCTGTGCCCGGTGATGAGGGCATTTCCTCTTCAGGCATAAGCAGCCACCATGACCTGGGTCTCTTGAAGCAGCCTGGCTCTGGAGGGGCAGGTGTGGGAGAATTGCAGGGGGTACAGGTACAGGACCCAGCAGTGCCAGGTGCTGGTGCGTTCTGAATGAGACCCAGGTGCTGACTGAGCTCTGCCCTGACCCTGCCACTCGCCTGCAGTGCGAGAATAAGCTTCCTCTCCTACTTCCTTAGGGACTGGGGTGAGCCCAGATTTCCCAGTGGATCGCTGAGGTGAGGGGCCAGGCAGCCACACACCTTTCTCCTAGAGCTGGGCCTGCACGGGAGTGCGCTTGCCTTGCCAGTTCTGTCTTTGGGAAGATGACAAGGACTGCCTGGAGCCGAGGGTTTCAGCAATTGGCAGGGCCGTGCATGGGGCAGAGCAGCAGCCCCCGGGGAGTCGGTAAAGGGATGGCTGACCCTGTGCAAGGTTGTGACCGTGTTCTCTGTTCCAGACAGGAATTCCAGGCTTGGACTGGAGTGAAGCCCTCAAGATCCACAAAGACAAAACCAGCCCGAGTCATCACAACCCACACTTCGGGATGGGACAGCAGCCCTGGGGCCGGCTTCCAGGTCAGCCAGAAGCTGGTGCAGCAGGGGTGTGGGTATAGAGGCCTCTTTCCCCGGGTAGGGATTAGGAGCCAGATTTTCATGGTGTAAAATGCAATTATGACCAGGGACAGCAGTGCCAACCAGATGTCCCGAACAAAAACCCAAGGTACTTCTTCATCATTAGCCAGCTGGGTGGCCCTCTAGTGTTGGCCTCTCTGGTGAGCAGGGTCTCTCTGCCTCCTAAATCCCCATCTTACCCTTGGCCACTGAACGTTAGTGACTGGCCTGAGTACCACAGCATTTGTGTAAGAGGAAAGAGATGATGGAAGGGAGTGGGGGCATCTCAGCTCCGATTCCCAAGTGGTTCAGGGAGCAGAATGGAAGGTCCGTGTACCACTCAGCTGCTAATGCAGTGACACCTATGGCTCACGGTGGGCAAGTCCCCTCTGACCCTTCAGGTCTCAACTCCTGGAGGATGCAGAGGATGGGAGGGGATTTTTTCCTGGAGCTGGGTAGGGGGGAAGAGTAGGGAGTTAAGGAAAAGTCCCACTGATATGTGGCCACACTTCATTTTTCAGGTCCCAGAGGTGAGGAAGAAGTTCACTCCTAACCCCTCCGCCATCTTTCAGGCCTCAGCTCCCCGGATTCTCAACGTGTGACTGCCTGCACCGTGACACCATGGCTGCCGACAGGACAGGGCTGGGGAGCGGCCTCAGGACCCACTGCCGTGGGGCTGGGCGAGAGCATGGCATGGGCCCCTGCGGGAGGGCACAGCCCCTCTCAAAGCTGTCACCAGGGCCAAAGTGCTGGTGTGGGGCAGATGCACCGATGGACTTGGCACACCCAGCTCAGCTCAGCCTCAAGCATCCTCTTGAGAAGCCTATGGAAGGCTCCCGCGTTCGTTAACTGCCATCTGGCCATCTCTCAGTTTTGAAATCTCTGAGGAGGCTGAGGATCAAGTCAGTTGGGAACCGAATTGGTCCATGGAAGCTGAGGAATGTGGACACATCCGGCCCTTGAAAGAACCAGTTATGTCCACTTTTGGTGGATTTCCCAGGATGCGTGAGCACTTGATTAATTTCATAACCTACAGTGGGACCCTTGGCTCTTCCTACAGATGGCCCCTGCAGTTGAAGCTGTTGGAATCTTGGGCCGTCACCTGCATGACTCATGGTGATGCTGAGTATCCAGGAGGAAATTTCCAGAAGAAACAGACTGTCAGTCACGGGCTTCCACTTCACAGACCTCCTTATGGCCAAGATGAGCCTCATGTTTTAACAAAACAGTTCTTGGGATTGAATGACTCACATTTACCTTGTGGTAGGTTCTAAAGATTGAATCCACATTTTGTTACTAATGATTTTCCCGCTAACATAAGGATGATGAGCAGGGAACTATCATACACACTGGAACTGTTTTTGGGAAGGTGGCATTTGTCTCATTCCCTGAAATACCTTAAAATGTCCTCTACACCAACCCTTCCGTCTACCCTGCTCACATGTACAGTGACGGGGAACTCACCACCTTTTGAAGAGGCAGTTCATTTTCTTTGCAAAGCTCTCTCCTAACTTCCTCCGTAAATTCCAGCCAGCATGGCCACATGGGTCACGCCTGGTGCCTTCACACATTTGAAGGGTCTTCGTCTCTTTTTAAAGCTTAGAGGTACAAGCTCGGGACAGTCTTCAGTAAGGAAATTGGTGGATTTCCCTTTGGATCTTTCTTCCTCTCCAGCCCACAAGTGGCTCTAGTGAGACGAGCATTTAAGCTGCAGGTGGTGGCACTCGGGTCTCAGAGCCACCAGACGTGCAGGTGGGACAGTGGTTCCAGCTCCGGCTGCCTGTCAGCGTCCCTCCCAGGTGCTAGCCCTGGCAGGCACAGCCCTCCCCTCATGCCAGCAAAGGAAATGCTCTTGATGAGAAGCTCGCTTTAAAGAAGCCCAAAGCGTGTGCTTATCCAAGGGGTTCAGCTATTCCTGACTTCACGGCTTGCATGTTTGATTTTTCTAAGAGAAAAGAGGCTGCCTGCTGGGTGTCTGTGGAAATGAGATTAAACTGTACAATCTCAGATTTTACTAAAATGCAAAAATGTACAGTTTCAGTTTCTTAAATTATAAGCACGAGTCTTCTCACGCTTGTTTTCTCCGGTCTCTTGGTGCTAAGGACTTCAGTGTGGCCCAGCTGCCGCCACACCTCAGAAGCCTGTTGATGCTGAGCGCTTCTTGCTGTGGGCTGCAGGGCACATGTGGTAGGTGCAGCCCACAGAACCCACCCGTCCCCTACCCTCACCCAGGCGCCTCTCTCTGAAGCTCCTCAGGCTCTAATCCCAGCTTCACTTGCTACCTGTGAGCAACTGGGGTTCCGTTTCTTTACTGAGAAGTGACGACGCTACCAGCTACACCTTGTGGCTTGCCAAGAGCATCCGTGTTTACAGGTGGGGTGCTCAGTACAGGAAATAACTGAGGCACAGGTGTTTGTTAGGATTATTCTTTCCTGCCTTAGTCCCCCCTCCTCACTTTCCCTGGGAGCCAGCTGTGTTCCCACCTGCAGCTCCCAGCATCCTCTAGCTTGATGCCATGTGCTCCCAGCCCCTCACCACCCCTGGCCAATGTCACCCTGCACAGCGCCCGGATGCTGGTTTGTTCTTTTCCTGTAATGGGCTGGTCAGCTCTGCTGCAGCTCAGCCAGGACCAACCGGGCCTGCCCCTTCCTGGCAGTGCTGGTGGGGCAGCCGCAATGGAGGCCTCACCACACCAGACAGGCCTGACTGCAAGACAAACAGATGGTCAAGAGTCTCTGCAATGCACAGCAGACAGCTTTTCACCAACTCCCGTGTTGCTCTGAGGGTGCATCATCATCATTGAGGCAGGTCTTGCTTTGTCACCCAGTGGTGTGAACACTGCTCACTGCATCCTCAACCTCCTGGGCTCAAGTGATCCTCCCGCCTCAGCCTCTCGAGTAGTTGGGACCACAGGGGCATGCCACCATGCCTGGCTTTTTTTTTTTTTTTTTTTTTTTTGCTGTCACCCAGGCTGGAGTGCAGTGGTGCAATCTCGGCTCACTGCAACCTCTGCCTCCCACGTTCAAGCGATATTCTCCCACCTCAGCCTCCCGAGTAGCTGGGATTACAGGCGCCCACCACCATGCCCAGCTAATTTTTGTAGAGACGGGGCTTCATCATGTTGGCTGGGCTGGTCTGGAACTCCTGACCTCAGATGATCCGCCCATCTCAGCCTCCCAAAGTGCTGGGATTACAGGTGTTGAGCTGTCACACCCGGCCATTTTTTATTTATTTTTGTACATTTTGTAGAAACAGGGTCTCCCTATGGTTGCCCAGGCTGGTCCTGAACTCCCGGGCTCAAGCAATCCTCCTGCCTCAGCCTCCACAAAGCACTGGGATTGCAGGTGTAAGCCACTGCACCCAGCCTGGCCTCTTTATGAGGAGATGATGTGGGTTATGCTGAAACTCCTTCCCACTCACTTAGGTCTAAATAATCAGGCCTAACATGTTCAGCAAGTGACCCAAGAAGCAACTGAGACAGACAAGTCTCAACCATGTGGTCCCAACTCATAGCTATCTCTCACACACATACATAATACGCATATAAGACTGAAAGAAAGGCACTGAGAGATGTTAGCAGTGATTATCTTTCAGAGGAGGAATTATGAGTAGTTTTTCAAACACATTTTTTATGCTTGCTAAAGTTTCTATAAACATTTTTATAATAATTCTGTAAAGAAAAAGTTTTTAAAAATAAAAAGCAAGCCAGGCATGGTGGCTCATGCCTGTAATCCCAGCACTTTGGAAGGCCAAGGCAGGTGGATCACTTGAGGTCAGGAGTTTCAGACCAGCCTGGTCAACATGGTGAAACCCTGTCTCTACTAAAAATACAAAAATTAGCCAGACGTGCTCGCTTGAACCCAGGAGGCGGAGGTTGCAGTGAGCTGAGATCGTGCCACTGCACTCCAGCCTGGGCGAGAGAGCGGACTCTTTTTTTTTTTTTTTTGAGACGATGGAGTCTTGTTCTTGTCACCCAGGCTGGATGAAGTGCAATGGCACGATCTCGGCTCACTGCAACCTCCGCCTCCCAGGTTCAAGCGATTCTCCTGCCTCAGCCTCCTGAGTAGCTAGGATTACAGGCACCTGCTACCACGCCTGGCTAATTTTTATATTTTTAGTATAGACGGGGTTTCACTACGTTGGCCACGATGGTCTCGATCTCCTGACTTTGTGATCTGCCTGCCTCGGCCTCCCAAAGTGCTGGGATTACAGGCATGAGCCACCGTGCCCGGCCCAGACTCTGTCTCTAAATAAATAAAAAGCAGTTCAACCTGTTAGCAAATTCCAGACAAAAGAAAATGTTAACTTTTTAATTATTTCACAACCCAAGCTGCCACTGCGGGAGCTGCCTCAAGCAGCCACGGGCTGCACTATGACGCTCTGCAGGTGGAAAGTCCTAAAGGTCCTTCCGCAAGTCGAGGGGGTTTGCAGGCATTTAGAACAAGGTCTCGCCTCTCTGTGCTCCATGGTACAGAACTCCAGGACTCAGGCCACGTTCCCAAAAGCAGCTTTTGAGAAAAGCTAGGCCCTGCAGCCCACCCCAGACAAATGGAAGAAACTCCCCTTTGAACAGGGTCAAGATGATGAAGCCCCAAAGCCAGTTCTGTTGGCCCCGTTCACACAGGACTCCTTCAATCAATAACCTGGAGTCCAAGTCACGTAAGGTACTGCCTGTGACACTGATCTGAGCCTGCTCTCGCTCCTGCCAAAACCTTGGCTGAGACAATGAACATTTATGAAGGCAAGCCTAGGCACACCCCTCTCAGCCATCAGACTCTTTGACTCTCCATTATGACTCTCAGCAAAGTCTGGTCCCCAGAAAGTTACATACTTGGACTGTATCATAATGCCTTTGAAGAACCAAAGCTTTCAAAATCTTTCAGCTCTTACGTTTCTGGATTTTTCACTATTTCTGAGCCATATGCTAGCAGATGGTCACAGCATAAGGACCGTGTCACAGGAGTGACTTCTTTCAGTCCTCAACACAGTCCAATTTTACCCTGCCAGATAACCCGGTATGTTTCTTTGTTAGACACGAGGAGCTGATTCTCTCTCTGCCTTGGCTTTAAGGAAGCTCTGAGCTCATTTATGCAGTTTTCTTCTGCCCCAAGCTGTCAGGAATAATTATGTCCATTTCCAAATTTTTTTTAGACTTTTATGTAACTGTAATCCTTTATCTTATACGGTTGCAACATTTTTTTTTTTGGCAAGAAGTAGAGGAATTAATTTAAACATATCAATAAGAATCTACACCATCACCTCATCCCAGTGCAGGGAGAACCCTGCCTGAGTACCATGCTTCAAACTCAGAAACACCCACCACAAATACCAAAAGATTTATTGTAGACAATTTTGTTACACAATTATACACATTATGATACACGTCTGAAACATTAACACACGTGGAGACTGCTAAATCATTTAATATTTCTTTTGCAAAAAGATAATTTCTTTAGGCTGTGATACCTGCAATAACGAATCTGTTCTCATTTGGATCAGGTCTCCCTCTGTCCTGGAGATCTCACAGTTCACTTTGCTGAAGCAATCTATCCACTTCCCTATCGACCTTGCTTATAGCAGTTCACGTATAGACTATTCGAGCCTTATATACTAAACTGTTAAGCCAGTGCGTGCCCTATGCCCTGCTGAGAATAGATTCCTTCTGTACTTGCAGCCCTCAGATGCTGAATTAATCAATCAATTTTTGAGACGGGGTCTCCTCTGTCACCAGGGCTGGAGTGCAGTGGTATGATCTTGGCTCACTGCAACCTCCACCTCCTGGGTTCAAGTGATTCTCCTGCCTCAGCCTCCCGAGTAGCTGGAATTACAGGCACACACCACCATGCCCAGCTAATTTTCTGTATTTTTAGTAGAGACGGGGTTTCACCATGTTGGTCGGGCTGGTCTCGAACTCCCAACCTCAGGTGACCCACCCACCTCGACCTCCCAGAGTGCTGGGATTACAGGCGTGAGCCACCATGCCCGGCCCAGATGCTCAATTTAAAAGGCAGAGTTTATTCAGTCACTCCCCGCCTTACCTTCCTGACTCAAACATCTACAGGACCCACGAAAACAGGAATTACGTTGCTTGGGTAAGTTTCTCTGACTCTGACTCACAGGTTTCCGATTTTCTTGGAGCAGAATAGAACAGATTTCTGACTGGGCATGCATTCTTTGTTCTGCCTTCCACACAGGCTGTGTTAGGAAGTCTGAGATGGGGCGCCTCCAATAGACCCGGGCACCTGGCAGCGCCACCTTCTCCTGCCTGCCACTCCCTCCCATCGAGGGGTCTTCTGCTTCTCCCTCCCATCGAGGGGGCCTCTGCTTGTGGACACAGCCTAATCTCACTGCTTCTGGGCACTGGCATCCTTATTTCTGGGTATGGGCAGTTACTTCTCCAACTTTAAGGCACTCACTGGTATTTCTTTTAAATACTTTTCTTCTTGGGAAAAACTCCTTAACAGAGAAGAGTATACACAATCCACAGATAGGACAGACGACCCCAGAAGAGCCTGCCGGGCGCTGCTCCCCACTGGCCACTTAGCATGGGGTCAGCAGCAGAAGCTCCTGCAGGCCATGCAGATGGCGTGGAACCTGCGATCTGCTTCGCACACATGTGTAACGCTGCTACACTTCTGCCAAGTGTCTGGGACTGGTGCACACTGTCTATTCCTAGCATAGTGAGTTTTCTTGGTTATAATCAAACCTCTTCCTGACTCCTGTTGGGACCTCTCCGTCCCTTGCCACTGCTTTGACAATGGTTCTAGTAATGCTCTCGTGCTCAAAAAAGGAATTCTGCTCAGTCTGCTGTCTCTCAGGCCTTCATGGTTCTTGGCTCTAGGTATGGCCTCTTCCTATAGCTGACTCACTTGGGCTCAGAGTACAGCCCCTCCACACCAAGGCCAGGCATGGGAGAGAACCACCTGCTGAAGGCTGAAGCCCAATCTCTCCTCAGGGTAACTGCTGGAGCTACTGGTAACTCCAGCCCACAAAATGGGTGAAATCTCTAGCTTGCCACTCATTTTCTACCTCCTGGGGAGGCGGGCCCAAGGAGCCCCCTTAAGCACACCCAGGGAGAAGGGCCTGAGGCACACGGTCTGGCCCGCTCTCGTGGGGCCTTTACAAAGACTGCAGAAACGCTGGCCGACAAAGCACGGATCCACTGACAGCCTCACTCCACACTCAGGAAACAAACTCCTGTCCTAGGAGGATTTCAACTGGAGTGGAGTGTGCTGGTGACACGCGGGAACAGGCAGCGGCAAAGGTTGGGTAGCCATGACATGCCGAGTCACACTGGAAACCACCTCCTTCCCGAGCAGCAGGGTCCTCAGTTACAGCTTCGCTGCGCCTTCAAAGCCTGCTTCTCCAGGGCACCTCACTCCGCTCACTGGTCCTCATTCAATATTCCCATGTGTTTGTTTGTGAGGAAGTCCAGAAAAGGAATGTTGCAAATGGCCTGGTGAATATTACTCACTGTAATTTCTTTGGGAATCCTGGTCCAAAACACAAAGGGTGTTACCAGGTGAAATTCTCTCACGTATATCTCATCATTTATTCACTTAACTCACCACAGGGACCATCCCAGGCAGAGGCCCCGTGGAGAGGGCTCCTGAGCCACAGACATAGCTTAGGGCCACTCTGGGGTGAGGACTGCCTTCCTGTCATAGGCATGAGAAGGATGTCAACAAGTTGGTTGAATGATTAGGAAAAAAGATTCTGAGAACTGAGAAAAGAGAAAGAAAACAAAGCGGATGGCAGAATGGAATGACACATTTGTGAGTGAGTCTCAGCAGACCGAAAGCTGAGTCAAAGCACCACAAAACTCTGGGACCTTATTTCCCATCTCCTGGAAAGACGGGAGACGGAGCCACGCCAGGCCAGGCGTGATGTTAATCGTTCCATCAAAAGCACCTAAGTCACTCTACCCCTCCAGAACAGGGAGCACAGAGGTAAGCAGGGGCCACAGGAGGCCCTGGCTCACTTGTGGGTCCAAGCAGGACAGTGGGCAGCAGGACCGGAACTCTTGGTTCCCCTTCCTTTTCTCTAAAGACGACTATGTTGTCTGATATATTCCTGTGAAGTTTCATCTACTATTCCTCTGATTTAGGCCCTTCATGTCCTCAGGCACTTTGCTACAATTTTATAAATCTGTGACAGCCTTTAGCATAATGCAATAAAATAATATTTGTTTCCTCTGAAAGAAAAGCAGATGTGGCCTATCTACCATCCTTTCAGGGCCTAGGAACAGACTGAAACTCAGTGTCTTAATCAAAGACAACGAGTCAGCAAAGAGCAGTGGCGAGCCCAGGGGCCTCAGAGCCAATGAGACCTGAGTCGGAAGTCCAGGTCTACAGTGTATTTGCTGGGTAAGCTGGGTAAGATTACCTTTCAAAGCCCGGTTTCCTGATTTTTAAAAAGAGAATAATAGTTCTGCAATGAAAAACAAATTAGGTAATATATGCAACGCTTGGCCCTCATGTCTGACATGTAATGGACACTGTTATCTTTAATTGCAAAGCTAGTATTTATTCAACTCTGTAATAAAACAGAGTCCTGGGTGTCTGTGAAGTAATGAGGAGGATATAAACCTCTAAGCAAAGCTGAGTGAGCTTTCACAACCATGAGATTCTCTAAAAATGACAAAGCAGACCCTTGAGCTCATCTGGCTCTAAGAGTGTCCTAAGCACTCACTCCATCTCCTACTGGATTGATATAAGTATAAAACACCTTCATGGGCAATTCAACTGTTAGGAAAGAAGTGTAAGCCTCACACCACAGACTGCAGAGATAGTAATACCTGTTGTGAGAAGCTGTCTGGTATCCAACTGCCAAAGCCTGTCTCAGGATATCATTCACCAGCTGTTCTGTAGCCTACAATGGAAGATGCTGTTATTCTTCAAATGGCCATCTGCTTGCTGGCAAGAAGGGACACATTTAACCCCATCCCTTACCCCAAATGTTTGAAACAATTGCAACTAGGGATTAAAAAGTCCTTAAGAAAAAATTAAAGGTCTCAATAATAGACCATAATGATAAAGGCCATGATTCTGAGAAATTATGAATTGGAGTGATTTTCATTAATCAGACATTATTCTATTTATTTATTTATTTTGAGATGGAGTCTCACTCTGTCGCCCAGGCTGGAGTGCAGTGGCACGATCTTGGCTCAGTGCAACCTCCGCTTCCCGGGTTCAAGCGATTCTCCTGCCTCAGCCTCCCAAGTAGCTGGGATTACTAGGTGAGCGCCACCAAGCCCAGCTAATTTTTTATTTTTAGTAGAGATGGGGTTTCACCATGTTGGCCAGGCTGGTCTCCAACTCCTGATTGCAAATGATCCGCCCGCCTCGGCCTCCCAAAGTGCTGAGATTACAGGCATGAGCCACCGCGCCCAGCCCTAGACATTGTATTTAAGGAAAGCAGTTGTTACGGAGGTATCCCTATTCTTGGAGAGGATCCATGAGGAAAGGAACTGCTGAGCTAGGATCCGGCTGGGGAAGGAGGCTGCGGCATTTTCGTCCCCTTGCCAGGGTCAGGACAGCTGGGGCTGTTTGCTGTTGTGATGTGTACAGAAAACCATAGGCTTTGTCTCTGCCACCTCCTAAAGCAACGAGCACACTGACCACCACCCCCAGAATACGTCTTAGGAGGCACCTGAAACCACATGACTCAGAGGAAACATAACTTAGTCCATTTAAAAATCAGAAGGAAAAAAAACAAAAAAACAAAAAGAGAGAACTTAAGCCCAAATAAGACGAGACATTTTAAAGCCTGTTATCTTTGTTCCTTTTCTGTGCTTGCCCCTTACTCCAATCCGCCTGGGATGCAACCATCCTTCCTGGCTGGCGGCCCCTGCAGGCACCCACCTTCAGGATCATGTCCTCCACCACGGACGCATACACGTTCCTGTGGAGTGCCACGGGCTGCAGGGTGATCCCAATCTGGAAAAGCAGAAGAAAGCCGTTTGTTCGTATCGCTGCTTTAGAAACAGCCTCTCTCCAAACAAGCATACCTCCCTGACATGCAAAGCGATGCCTGGCTGGAAGGACGACTCTGCAAACATGCTGGGCAAAATTCACGGGAAAAGGAACACGGAATATAACATCTAGAAGAATGTTATCTTGTTTTTCCACATTTCTGGCTGATATTTAAAATATGACTATAATCCTATTAAAATCTCTCAAATCTCCTTCGTGGGAGAACATGGTTGGGATCTGCCTGGGTTCTCATAAGCGATCAACACTTTGAAAGGTCTGGAATCAGACTCCAACGTCCTGTTTGCACTTGGAAACTGCATCTTGCCCATTCTTCATGGCATCCAATGAAAGCACACTGTCTTTCACCTCGGGCCCTGAGCAACTGGCAGATGCTGAAGAGCTGTTAGGCTCCAGCAGGGTGGATAAATACCTCTCTCCTATATAGTAAGGCAGGTGCACGCCATCTGCACCACAGGCGGGGCACTCAGGAGCTATCAACACATCAGGGGAGGATTACGCGCTGACGTGCAACTCAGAGTACGACGTGCCTCATGAGGGAAAGGTGCTTCTACTGAGGCAGATGAGAAAAACGAGATGAAGAGTAATCAACCATTTCTATCTAGCCAGCTTTGCTTCAAGTCTGCGTTCAACAAGCAACCTTTTCACATGTAATTAGCATTTCTGCCCAAGAGCTCTGATGCGGGAAGGTGGGAGCCCTGAGAGCACACCTGGGTCAACCAGGCAGAAGGAAGTCAAGCATTTACGGCACCAGAAGAGTCTGGGTCTGGGTCTGGGTCTGTGAGGCTGAGCGTCTGAACATCTAGCTCTGAGCTGGTCTGCCGCATGAACTATTAACACCACAGCCCCTACCTTCTGTGTGACATCCCCAATAAATTCAGACCCTGGGGTTGGTGGCAGGTAGAACTTGACTTCCTCTTGTTTCTCTTCCTGCTCCTTCTTGATGTTTATCTTCACTGGCTCGGAGAGGCTGAGGATGTCCACCTCCTCCTCATTCTCGGGTTCCCTTTTCTGGAACTGTTGCAGGTCCTCCAGTTTGCGGCAGAGGTTGTCAGCAGAGGAGAATGATGACGGGCACTCTAAATGAAAGGCAAGCAGTGTTACAACAGCTGTGGGGCCCACAGAAGAGGACTTTCCGTCTCCAAGAGACCCATGGTCTGAGGAAGGGGGATAAGCATCAGGGGAGCTGACCTTCTTTCCAGTTCTAACATTCTATGGATCTATAATGATGAGAACTAGTAATTCACGAGGGAGAAAGGCATAAAAAACACAGGCATCTTGTGTGTGATCTATGTAAGGTAACTGCCATCTAAGATGAAAGAATAGGAATTCTCACTTCTGCCACCAAAAACCAGGCCATCCCCCTCCCTCTGAGTATTAAGGACTGACCTGATTTTTCCTCATCTCAAATCTGGAAAATTTAGAAATGCAGAGTGAAGAAAATAAAAAGAATCACCCCTATTCTCACTGCTCAGAGAGCAGGACTGTTAACATTTCAATGTATATTATGGGTCCAGTCTCTAATAAGGTGATTTATACAAAGCCTAATCAGGAGTGTGAGGACCTTAAGGCCAGATCTAGGGCACTAGTGCCCTTCCACTTTCTGGATGAGTGTGTGAGGTCCACACCAGGTACAAGATTTAAGGGCACCCAGCTCCTGGCCTTTTGTTTTACTGACTGGGCTCTAACAAGCTCCAGCTGCTCCTCAAGTTATGATGGCTGGGGCTATATCCTGAAAAACCCATCATAAGTTGAAAATATCATTTTTGACTTAGGATATTTTCAACTTACGATGGCCTTATCTGGACAAGGCCATCATAAGTCAAGGCATGTGCTGATGCCTACAGCTTTCAGACCATTGTAAAGTCACAACATCAAATCACAGGTCAAACCATTGTAGGTTAGGGGCCGTTTGGAATCAGTCAGATTAAAAGGAAGCCTAGTATGTGCAAGTACTGTGCTTTCCACACAGTGTCAGTGAAGCCCGGGGATCATCAATACGGTCTCTGCTCTCCGAGTAGCTTACACAGCGAAGTCAGACAAGCCCTCATGCTGTTGATATTAAGCGCTGCAGGAGACGAGAGAAAGGAGAGGCCATCCTGCATTAGGCTCTCAAGAAGCTTAATGGCAAAACTGGGACTTGCCCCCTTTTTTTTTTTGGACAGGGTTTTGCGCTGTCACCCAAGCTGGAGAGGAGTGGCATGATTACAGCTCGCTGCAGCCTCAACTTCTTGGGCTCAAGCAATCCTCCCTCCTCAGCTTCCCGAATAGGTGGGACTACAGGCATGCACCACCATGCCCGGCTAATTTTTGCATTTTTTGTAGAGGCAAGGTTTCACCGTGTTGTCCAGGCTGGTCTTGAACTCTTGGGCTCAAACAATCCTCCTGCCTCAGCCTCCCAAAGTGGTAGGCCACTGAGCCCAGCCCTAAGTCTTAAAGGAACCCCACCTCTGTGCTCCAGGTTTCCTTGGACAGGGGGGTGGAGCTTCTGTTTTTCTATATAAATGGGGCTGGGGGCAGAGAACAACCTTTCTTTTTATTTTATTGAGACGGGGCCTGGCTCTGTTGCCCAGGCTGGAGTGCAGTGGTGTGCTCATGGCTTACTGCAGCCTCGACCTCCCGGGCTCAAGTGATCCCTCTCACCTTAGTAACCCAAGTAGCTGGGACTACAGGCGAGCTACCACACCCGGGTAATTTTTGTATTTTTTGTAGCGACAAGGTCCTGCTATGTTGCCCTGGCTGGTCTCAAACTCCTAGGGGCTCAAGTGATCCTCCTGCCTTGACTCCCAAAGTGCTGGGATTACAGGCATGAGCCACTATGCCCGGCCCAACCCTTCTTATTCTTTGAGGTGAAACTCAAAATGCTTCTTCTGCCTATATACCTTTAATCCCTTGCTCCTACACCCCATGGCCCTGCAGCAGTGGTCTGTTTTTTGTGTGTGTGTGTGTGTTTTTTTTTTTTGAGACGGAGTCTTGCTCTGTTGCCCAGGCTGGAGTGCAGTGGTGCGATCTCGGCTCACTGCAAGCTCCGCCTCCCTGGTTCAAGCAATTCTCCTGCCTCAGCCTCCAGAGTAGCTGGGACCACAGGCGCGCGGCCACCACGCCCGGCTAATTTTTTTGTTTTTTTAGTAGAGATGGGGTTTCAGTGTGTTAGCCAGGATGGTCTTGAACTCCTGACCTCGTGATCCACCCGCCCCGGCCTCCCAAAGTGCTGGGATTACAGGCGTGAGCCACGGCGCCTGGCCCAGTGGTCTGTTTTTTTATCGTGAAACAATTCATTTCACCTGCAACATTACTAGTTTTTACAAGTGCCTCCCACACTGGGTGGCGTCCTCCGAGCTGGGTTTGGAGATAAAGTAACAGATGAGACACGGGCCTCATTTTCACAGAAGTAGCACAAACTTGTCTGGGGCATGGGGGGTGTCCCTAAGGTCACAAAAGATGTGAAAGCCGCTTCAATCTGCAGGAAAGGAGATGGATTAGGAGTCTTCAAAGAAGAAATGATGCCGAGCAGGGACTCCTGAGTGGACAGTGTGTGCCCGCTGCATGGCACAGGCCGGAACATGTGTGGCTGGGGCACAACACTTGAGATATCTGGCTACAAACAGCAACATGGGGACTGCACGGTCCCACGAAGGACACGGCAGGAGGTAGGAAAGGCTCTCGTTCCCTACAGCAACTCTTCCAAGTCCTCACCTCTCTCTACCTCAGCAAATGCCCCCAGGCTGCCAGGCGCTCTGGGCAGTGCCACTGAAGGCTTACCGGGCTCGCTGTCGATCTGGGTCAGCACGTCCTCGATGGAGTCCCCGTCATTCCTCAGGCTCTCAGGGTCCGGTGGGGTGTAGCCATGACAGCGGCACCAGTGAGCGATGTGCTTGGTTTTGAGGGGAGTCAGGTGGTGAAATCTCGGATTCTTCTCCAGGATTTCTTGTAAGACTTTTCGCATTGTCATTGCTCTTTGCCACTTAAAAAAAAATTTTCTTTTGGAACCATAATCAAATCCTTCCACTTAACACAACTACGTATCATGCAACCATAAATCACCATCCTAACCTAACCTGTTAGAATTTTTTTTTTTTAAAGAAAAAAACCTGGTTGTGTTACTCCCCATTAAAAAAAAAAGTCGAACTTCCCTAATGCTAATACAAAAAAACAGCAACTCCTAGGTTTGGCCTTTAAGGATCTTCACCTGGTCTCCACCTGCGCTCTCCCACTCCCCTCCTACCCCAGCTTTCCCTAAACTCACCACAGCACCTTCCCACTGTAAGGACTCAATACTCGAGTTCATTTAAAACTCTGAAACTCAGAAAAAAATTTAGAAACTGTGAGGGATGTTTCTGCCAGTGCAGAAAAAGAAGGCACGCCTGAAAGTCAGCTGGATACAGGTCTTTGAAAAATGAGATTTTTTTTAACTGAGGAAAATATTCTGCCATCAAATATTTCAACCAAATATGCTGCAATCTTATCCCTGTTCCATAAGACAAGGTTTCTGGAGGCAGCCAGAGTGGACAGGCAGACGTGGGTTACCTCAGCGGCTCTCCTTTTTCCAATGTTCCAGCCATAGTACTGCTCCACAGACTTTGCAGAAAAGCAGCTGGCATCTTCACCTAGAATGCACACACCCAGCAAAGCCTGAATAAAGCTCTTACGATTCCAACCACATGTCATTTGCTGGAGGCAAGCCAGTCACTTCTTCAGACCTCTTTATCGCATGTATGTTCCTTACTGGGCAAGCTCAGATGCAGCCTAACACAGGAGGGCGTCTCCTCAGAAGAGAAGGCGTCTTGTTGTGTGTACTCAAAGCAACACACCTTCCTGGGAACTTTGCTTCTTTGGCAGAGAAGGTAATCACTGCCATAGGCTATTAAAGTCTGTGGAACTGGTGCTCCACTAGGAGCCCTGGACCTGCCATTAACTCACAAGGTGGTTGTGGTAGATGGTGTCTCACTTTGTCGCCCAGGCTGGAGTGTGGTGGTGTGATCTCAGCTCACTGCAACCTCTGCCTCCCAGGTTCAAGCGATTCTCCTGCCTCAGCCTCCCGAGGAGCTGGGACTACAGGCAGGCACCACCATGCCTTGCTAATTTTTGTATTTTTAGTAGAGATGGGGTTTCACCATGTTGACCAGGCAGGTCTCAAAGTCCTGACCTCAGGTGATCCGCCCGCCTCAACCTCCCAAAGTGCTGGGATTACAGGCGTGAGCCACCAAGCCCAGCTCGGTTTTCTCATCTATAAACTGAGAAAGCTGGGAAGATGGTTTCTGAACTACCTTCCAGCTCTTACATTCTGTATTTTTAAGGAGAGAGAAAAATATGTGTGTGTATATATATACACATGTATATATATATGTGTATATATATATATACATGTATACACACACACACATATATATATGAGAGAGATTTTTTTGTTTGAATTTCTTATGTTAGGCTGGGAAACTGTCACCAAAAGTTTACTCTGAGAGACATCAAAATGATCCCCCAAACTTTACCTTACAGAAAGAGATTACTGCTTTGCTATTACAGTTGGAAAAAATAAGTAGGTGGTCTGTACATGGTGTATGTGTTCAGAGCCCTACAAATCTGAGTGGCGTGGAGGTTGCCTTGTGGCTTCCCTCTGAGTGTGCACGGTGGTCTTGCCCATGAGCATGCTCCTGTGTCCGTAGGCTGCTGGCCCCTCAGCAAGGGCTACTGATTCTGTCAAAACAACTGGGGCTAAGCAGCAATTTACTCAATCTAGCTAACGATGGGCAGTGACACAGCACGTCACTTTGGGAGGTCTTAAAAACTGCATTTCTATACTGTGCAATACTGAGTTTCAGAGGAAAGATGAATGGTCTTAGAGTCAAACAGAACCAGGTTTGTATCCTGTTTCACCACCCGTGGCTCTGTGATCTCGAGCAAGTTATTCAACCCTGCTTATCCTCAGTTTCCTCATCTGTAAGTGGAGGTGACACCAGCTATCACACAGGAGGCTGGGATTATATGAGACAGTGAACGCACCCAGCCTGCACAGGACCTGGTACACTGCAGGCAAACGCTAAATGCTTTCCTCACTCATAAACACCAAATGCTAATGCAGAGTTTTAACTGCATACAAAACAATCTATGATTTACATATGAAAAATGTAAAACATTCCTTCTACAGATCAACACTGTAAAAAGAATAAAAAACTAACTGGATGTGAATTCTAAAACCCTTGCAAATGGGCTGTATCTCTAGCTGAAACCTTATAAGGTAACCGCCATATCAATATTAATTTACAATCCCAAGTGATTTCAGTCGACTCAATACCTTAAGTTCACAGCTTTCAAAAATGCACCCCTGTATTCAGTGTAATTGTCTTACTTTTTGCAGTGATCAATGGAATCTTCTTTACTACTGCAGTTAGGAGTTGCTGGATAGTTTCTAAATGGTCTATCCTGAGAGGGGTAAAAAAAAAGGCAATAAATTAAATACATGTAGCAGTTTCTATAGCCACATATATGCCATGTACTTAATGGATATATTCCGTTCTGAGGGAATTATAATGTAAAACCATCATATTAGCATGTCTTTCCTTCCACAGATTACCTTCTTTGTAAAGGAGGGGTGTTCTATGCTTAAAAAGACAATGTCAAGACTAAGATCCCAGGAATGGAAGATTATGCACATATTACAGACATTTAATCTACACCTTAAAATTCAATAGCAATATAATCTTTTTGCAATGTGACTGCTACTAGGGGAGAAAAATTCTGTATACCATCTTAGGGTTATTACAGTTCACGCCTCCATCTACCATGTTAGAGTGGCTAAGTTTCTGTTGTCCCCAGCAGTCTGAGATACTTAAAAGTAGCTGGTCAGAAGTGGCTTCCTGATTTAGAAATTAGGAAACCTTAGGAAGCATTTTCAGAAGAAGCAAAGAGTGTATATAGCCCATGAAGAGGCAGCTAAGATGAGGCAGGTGTGTGGACACCCAGTCACAAAGCGTGTACACACCTGAGTGATGGCAACAGGAGAAATTTTGTGCCTACGGGCTCAGCAGAGAAAGCCCATGTTGGCAACTTCAACTGAAGGGAGGTCTAATCCCACCTGAGGCTTCTAAGGCTACAAATCAAGTGCCACCTCCAGTCACATCACTGTATAAAATAATGACCCTCAGCTGTGCATCAAGTGGTAACACTTGTCCACTGCACAGGGACAGACAGTTCCTCCCGTCAAGGGCTTAGAGCTACACACACACAACTCTGCACATACTCAGCTGTCACAGGCGTGACAAACACCCGAAGCGGAATTCCTTTAGGAAAGATTGGAAGAATTACTTAATGACATAGTTTCCCAGCTCAGAACTTTCTTCTGTTTTCACTGCTGTCTGACCCTCCTGAGAGAGGCAGCTCGGTCCAGGTGTTTCTGGTTCAGTCTTCACTACAAGGGAAGAGCAACAAAGAGGCAGCTGTTAGGGGTCAGTGGTGGAAGGACACGTGCAGGCACAAACAAAGCTCTTACAGTGAAGCTCAGTAAGGAAACTGCCACTCCAGCTGTTGTGGGGACACAGCCAGGGGACTGAGATGGCTCCTATCATCCCAGGGTCATCAGACAAGGGAAGAACTGTTAGCCTGGGCCTCAGGACAACTCCAGCCTCATGACAGGGCGGCGGCAATAAAGTGGCTCCTTAGATATTTCTTAAAGGGCCACCCACACTGCTATGGAAGATTCCTCACTCCCCTCCCCACACATGTGATTTAACAATGCTGCTCTGAGCCGGGCGCGGTGGCTCACGCCTGTAATCCCAGCCCTTTGGGAGGCCGAGGTGGGCGGATCACGAGGTCAGGAGATCGAGACCATCCTGGCTAACATGGTGAAACCCCATCTCTACTAAAAATACAAAAAATTAGCCGGGCGTGGTGGCGGGCGCCTGTAGTCCCAGCTACTCAGGAGGCTGAGGCAGGAGAATGGCGTGAACCCGGGAGGCAGAGGTTGCAGTGAGCCGAGACTGTGCCACTGCACTCCAGCCTGGGCGACAGAGTGAGACTCCATCTCAAAACAACAAAAAAAAAACAATGCTACTCTAAAGTACAATGCTGGTTTGTTCTACGTTCTAATACTGGGACCGTTTCAATATCATCTCTCCAGCTAGTTTATCAACTTTCAGCATTATCTTAGTGTTCTGAGACACAAGGCAGAAAGCAAAAATCAGATCCCCTATGCTTGGACACTGGTGTTATCAATGTCACACGTGTTGCTCTAATCCACCCTGCTATCCTGATTTACTCTTGTGGGCAGGCATGTCTCCCACTGCCAGCTCGCCAAAGTCTGGCCCCTACCTAAACCTCCTTTACCATGAGTATACTCCCCAAATGAATCCCTCTAACTGGCTAGCCACTTGCCCAAAGGGGAAGCTGAGTCTGTCTCTCCTGTGCCCTTAATCTGGCCTACCCCTTGACTCCCCACAGCTAAAAAACCTCTACTCTTTTAAAGTCCAGGTTATAATCCATACTCAGTACAAAGTCTTGCCCTTCTCCACACCCCCCTGTCAACCCTGATCAGACATCCCAAGCTGCAATATTTCAGCAATCATTTCCCTGGCCAAATGTCTTGTTTTTATCAATGATTGCTTGCTGTCTACAGCAATTGTTTTCAACCTAATTATAAATTACTGAAGGGCAGAAATGATCCTTTATACATCTCTGTGTTTCCCTCAATGTTAAGTCTACCATATGAGCATTTAGGACATATTTGCCAAGTGACTGATTCACAAATGCTGAAAATTCAAAAGATTCAGATTATGGTAATGTCCCGCATAAAACTTCTGGACATCAGGAGAGAACGTGAACGAAAATAAAAAAGTAACAAAACTTCTGGACAAGAACTCTGTGAGATCCTACGTACCTTTTGCAACAGCTGCTGGAGCAGAGCTGGGGACAACTGGAGTTGGGGCAGCTACAGGCAGAATGGCAGGTGGCTTGCTGGTAGAAAATGACTGAACCACTAAAGGGAAAAAAGGAGGGAGGGATATAACAAATACAAAAATTATTTTTAATGAGGGTGATCTACTTCCAGGTGACAACCCCACATTAGACTAACAGCACAAAGGCAACTTGAGGACAACAGGAATTGCAAAGTCCCTTTTTAATAGTGGGCGATTATTAGGTATGAGGGTAACTGAGATGTAGAAACGGGATGTAGAAACTGTAGAAACGGGAGCCTGTCACTAAACTAAGAAAATAACAATCCAGGCCAGGCGCAGTGGCTCACAACTGTAATCCCAGCACTTTGGGGGGCTGAGGCGGGTGGATCACCTGAGGTCAGGAGTTCAAGACCAGCCTGGGCAACATGGTGAAACCCCGTCTTTACTAAAAATACAAAAATTAGCCAGGTGTGGTGGCACGCGCCTGTAGTCCCAGCTACTCGGGAGGCTGAGGCATGCGAATCGCTTGAACCCAGGAGGTGGAGGTTGCAGTGAGCCGAGATCTTGCCACTGCACTCCAGCTCTGGCGACAGAGCAAAACTCTGTCTCAAAAGAAAAGGAAAGGAAAACAACAATCCAATTAATGTAAATTCTTATAAACACTTAAAATGTTCCCCCTCAACTCAACTTTAGATAGGGGCAGCTATTTAGAAGCCAACGAACATTTGGGTTTTGGGTCCTGGCGTTGGTGCCCTAGCGTTCAAGGCGCTGGGAAATACCATGACAGCTGAAGGGTGGCTGTACACAGGCAGAGCAGTCACCACCTGGTAAATGTGGGGAGATGTGGAGGCAGCCACAGCACAGACGACCCGTGGGCAAGGAACTCACCTTTATTCACAGGCATCAGGATCGTCTGCACCCCTCCAGATGTGTTTACGCTGAGTGGTTTGAGCTGGCTGGGAATCGTCAGGACGGCCTGCTGGGGATTGGACTGACTGGAGTGAATCTTTAACAGTCCTAGAACAAATTGGAAGATAAAGCCAAGTTGAAGGTCAGGTGCTTCGGGAAAGTCTCTTATCCTCTGTGCTACCCATATTTTGTCATGGAGGAAGTTCCCAGGACATTTAACCTTCCAGTAAACAAAGAGCAAGCAGCAGGAGACAACAGATGCTGTGGATTTCACAATAAAACATCGGCATGACAATAATTGTTTATTTACTTTTTGAGATGGAGTCTCGCTCTGTCGCCCAGGCTGACGCGATCTCGGCTTACTGCAACCTCTGACTCCCAGGTTCAAGCGATTTTCTTGCCTCGGCCTCCCAAAGTGCTGGGATTACAGACATGAGCCACCGTGCCCGGCCCCTATTTATTTATTTATTTATTTAATTTATTGTGTTAGAGACAGGCTGTCGCCCAGGTTGAAAAGTGCAGTGGTACGGATCATAGCTCATTGTAACCTTGAACTCCTGGGCTCAAGTGATCCTCCTGTCTCAGCTTCCAGAGTGGCTGGGACTACAGGCATACCATGACACACAGCTAATTTTTAATTTGTTTTTGTAGAGATGGGGGTCTTGCTTTGTTGCCCAGGCTGGTCTTGAAACTCCTGGCCTCGAGCGATCCTCCCACCATGGCCTCCCAAAGCACTGGGCTTTTTTTTTTTTTTTTCGGAGTTGGATCTTGCTCTGTCACCCAGGCTGGAGTGCAATGGCTCCATCTCAGCTCACTGCAACCTCCATCTCCCAGGTTCAAGTGATTCTCCTGCCTAGGCCTCCCAAGTAGCTGGGATTACAGGCGCATGCCACCATGCCCAGCTAATTTTTGTATTTTTAGTAGAGACAGTGTTTCGCCATGTTGGCCAGGCTGGTCTCGAACTCCTAACCTCAAGTGATCCACTCACCTAGGCCTCCCAAAGTGCTGGGATTACAGGCGTGAGCTACCGCGCCTGGCCAGCACTGGGATTATAGATGTGCACCATTGTGCCTGCCCATAATGATTAAGTATCCTCGTCCCACAACCATAAAGTAACACATTTTTGCTAGTAAAAAGGATAAAAAGTCACCCAAAGTCCTACCGCAGAGAAAATCAATACTAATGTTTTCAGATAGTACTCTTCCATGTTTGTTTTCTATGACAATTTATTTATTTTGCACATAGCTCTTCTGTGTACAAAATTTTGGATTTTTACATAGCTCTGGATATAAAATTCCGTGTTTTGATGTGAAACATTGTAATTCTCCTACTTAAAAACCTATGCTGGCTCCTGACTGCCTAAAACGTATTTCCAAAATTAGCTTCAAGCATTCAGGGTCCATTTTAATCTGGTGCCAATGTATGCGCATCTCCTTCCCACTGTCCCTACATATCTAGTATGTCCATCTGTCTACACACCTCATCGTTTCCTAGCTCTGTGCAGCAGCCCTTGTTTTTCAAACATCAGATGTTCTCTATCGTTTTAGAAAGGATCACCTTCTCTCATTTTATCTTAAAGGTGATTTCTATATTCCCATTTCCACGTAAAACTGTTCTAGGCATTCGGAGGGCCATTTAAAAAATCAAAAAGGGCCTTTAGTGTGAAGGAGCATACAAGGCACAAACAATACAAACAGATTTTAAGAAATACTTAAAAACAGTGGTCGGGTGCGGTGGCTCACGCCTGTAATCCCAGCACTTTGGGAGGCTGAGGCAGGTGGATCACCTGAGGTCAGGAGTTCGAGACCAGCCTGGCCAACATGGCGAAACCCTGTCTCTACTAAAAATACAAAAAAAAAAAAAAAAAAAAAAAAATAGCCGGGCATGGTGGCAGGTGCCTGTAATTCAAGCTACTTGGGAGGCTGAGGCAGGAAAATCACTTGAACTCGGGAGGCGGAGGTTTCAGTAGGCCGAGATCACGCCATTGCACTCCAGCCTGGGCAACGAGAGTGGAACTCCGTCTCAAAAAAAAAAAAAAAAACCAGCATCAGGAGCTAAAGATACTTTAAGGCACCGGAAAGCAGCTGGTCTGAGCTAAGGAAAGGAATAATCTTAAATACTTTCTAGAGCAAGGCCTTAAATAAACAAAATCTTTCTTTGGAATAGAAGAGTGTTAAATCATCAGGTAGTAATACTTCCAGAGACAGGATCTTGAGGAGTTTAACAATGATCTGAAGTTCCCATATTTTTATGCATGCTCATCAGCTGACAAGTTAGAAAGTACTAAAAGGCTTATAACTAAATATAGCCAACCCCATTCCACCTCCCTATTTTCATCTAGTTCCCTACTGGTAGCCACTTTAATCCCTGTCGGTTCTTTTTATTAATGTTTATCTCAGTATATGTAAAAGAATGTGTAGGGCCAGGTGCAGCAGCTTACACCTGTAACCCCAGCACTTTGGGAGGCCAAGAAGGGAGGACTGGTTGAGGCCAGGAGTTTGAGACCAGCCTTGGCAACAAAGCAAGACCCCGTCTCTTAAAAAAAAAAAAAAAAAAAAAAAAATTAGTCCCGTGTGGTGGCATGCCCCTGTAGTACCAGCCATTAGGGAGGCTGAGGTGGGAGGACAGCCTGAGCCCAGGAGTTCAAAGGCTACAATGAGTTATAGTCACGCCCCTGCACTCCAGCCTGGGTAACAGAACAAGACTCTGCTCTAAAAATGAAATAAAAATAATTTTAAAAGGAATGTATATGTTGTAGGCCTTGATTCATCAATTTTTAATTTTACCTACTGATTTACTATTAGGGTAGATGGTTTTTTCTTTTTTTCTTTTTCCTTTTTTTTTTTTGAGACAGCGTCCTGCTCTTTCACCCAGGCTGGAGTGCAGTGATGCGAGCAATCATGGCTCACTGCAACCTCGACCTCCCAGGGTCAAGTAATCCTCCCATCTCAGCCTCCCAAGTAGCTGGGACTACAGGCACAACTACCATGCCCAGCTAATTTTTTTTTTTTTTTTAAGAAATGGGGTCTTGTCACATTGCCCAGGCTTGTCTCCAACTCCCAAGCTCAAGCAATCTGCCTGCGTTGGCCTCCCAAACTGCTGGAATTACAGTCGTGAGCCACTGCACCCGGTCCCTAGATGGGGTCTTCAGTGGCTTCCCCCAGAGTCAAAGTCAAATCTAGCCCTAGATGGGGCCCAGAAAAGGGTATAAATGCCTTAAAAAGTGCCCCCTTTACGGCACTTATATACCCTTTCTTCCCTATACAGATGTTCCCTTACAATGGTTGACTTTGGAGTTTTTGACTTTGGCATGGTATGAAAGCAACAGGCACTCAGTAGAAACTACCTCTCTCGTGATGCTGGGCAGTGGCAGCGAGCCACAGCCCTCAGCCGGTCACGCATTTTTAATACTTAGAATATTTTCACCTTACAACAGCTGACCGGGACATAACCCCATCCCATATTTTAGGAATGTCTTTGGAGAGGGTACACAGGAAATACATTTCAAACTTTGTCAGAAATAGTTCTACCCTCACTCTGTAATGATCTCCTTGACTAGAGAATTCTAGACTGAAAGTAATGTTCTTGCATTTTGAAAAGCAGCAGTATGCTAGCTTCTAGCACTGCCACTGAGAAGCTCAATGACAATGTAATTTCTGAAATTTTCCATTTCTTTACACTGTGCCTTTTGAAAGTAGCAGTTCATGCCCTTCACTTCTGGGAAAAATCCTTGTCTGGCCAGAGTTCCCTGATACAGCATCAAATTTTCTTTCTTAGTGTCTACTTCCTGGTCCATTCCCTGCTTCCACCTTGTGCCCCAGAAATTACTGTCAATACTGCACCAATGACCCTGTTAAAAGGTAAGGCAGATCATATTCCACCTTAGCTTAAAACCCCCAGAGTCAAAGTTCCAACACCCCACACAGGCCCTGTGTGCTCTGACGGAATCTCCTTATGCTCTCTCCGTTGCTCACGCAGCTTCTGTCCCAATGAGACCTTAAGTTTAATGCAGTTTACGATGCACACAAAAAACTTAATTGAAAAACTGCTGGTTTTAAGTAGGAAATAGTTTGATCCTTTTATGAAAATGTGGGCTGGGTACGGTGGCTCACGCCTGTAATCCTAGCACTTTGGGAGTCCGAGGCAGGCGGATCACCTGAGGTTGGGAGTTTGAGACCAGCCTGGTCAACATGGTGAAACCCCATCTCTACTAAAAATACAAAAATTAGTGGGACGTGGTGGCACACGCCTGTAATCCCAGCTACTCAAGAGGCTGAGGCAGGAGAATCGCTGGAACTCGGGAGGCAGAGGTCGCAGTGAGCCAAGATTGTTCCACTGCACTCCAGACTGGGCGACAAGAACAAAATTCCATCTCAAAAAAAAAAAAAAAAAAAAAGAAAGAAAATGTGATACAGAAAGTTCCATCAGCAGCATCTTAGGAAACCAGAACTTACGCAGGGAGACTTCATCTATTGCATGCCAAAAACATGATCAGAAAAGAGACAAGGGAAGGGTATTCATTATTATAATAATTCCTTTTATTTCTACAATTTCTACTCCAGTATCCAACACAGGGCCTCAAATAAAACAGTAGAGAACAAGTACTCCCTATACTAGAAGTTGGTCAATTTTAACAGGGAGGTAGAAATCAAGAGAAAAATATAATCAGCCTTAATTTTTTGTTCTCTATCCAAACAAGACAGAAGGGGCTTGGTGTGGAGCTACATATGAATGAAGTAATAATAGTAATGACAACAACAACATCCACAGCCTCTTATCCAAAGGCAGTAAGGGGTGTTGTCTGCATGCGTGAGTGTGTGTGTGTATCTCGGTGATATTCAGTTTTTCCGGTAGACCAGTGCCAGCCGTATGCTGGCTGGTATCAATCTGCAACAAGATAATACAGTATTTAGAAACTTTAACAGTTCGATAGTGCTGCGACATTTTTATTATATTTTACAGAAGTATCTGTCTATACCAGATTATAGAAAAACAAAAACAAAACTGATCTTTCAAGTTTGAGAAGCAAAGCCATATATTATATTAGCTTCCTGGCAGCTGAGACAGTATCATGTAATCAAACACATCAATATTCTATGGCAAAACACACAAATATTCACATTAAGTAATACAAACAGGCTGTCAATGGAGGTCAAATTGTGCCCTAAAATTAGTTATAAAAAATAAAATATCTGGCTGGGCAGGGTGGCTCATGCCTGTAATCCCAGCACTTTGGGAGGCCAAGGTAGGCGGATCACCTGAGGTCAGGAGTTCAAGACCAGCCTGGCCAACATGGTAAAAACCTGTCTCTACAAAAATTAGCCAGGCATGATGGCGGGTGCCTGTAATCCCAGCTACTCGGGAAGCTGAGGCAGGAGAATCGCTTGAATCCAGGAAGCAGAGGTTGCAGTGAGCCGAGATCATGCCACTGCACTCCAGCGTGGGCGACAGAGCAAGACTCCATCAAAAAAATAATAATAATAATACAGTACAATACAATATAATCTTGCAGCCATAAAAAAGAATGAGTTCATGTCCTTTGCAGGGACATGGATGAAGCTGGAAGCCATCATTCTCATCAGCAAACGAACACAGGAACAGAAAACCAAACACCACATGTTCTCACTCATAAGTGGGAACTGAACAATGAGAACACATGGACACAGGGAGGGGAACATCACACACCGTGGCCTGTTTGGGGGGTGCGGGGCAAGGGGAGGGAGAGCATTAGGACAAATACCTAATGCATGTGGGGCTTAAAACCTAGATGATGGGTTGACAGGTACAGCAAACCACCACGGACATGTATACTTAGGTAACGAACCTGGACGTTCTACACATGTATCCTAGAACCTAAAGTAAAATTTAAAAAAATAAAATCTTCAGTTTTCACAGCTTTTGGGATTTTAGAATTGCAGATAAAGGATTATGGACTGACAACAAAAATGATCACACATGATAATGGCAGTGGCAATTGTTTATATAATGGCCACTACACACCAGATAGTATTCTAAGCACTGATATATTACAAACTCATTTAAACCTCTCAACCTTATGAAGTAGGTATTATTATCAATCTCATTTACAGCTGAGAAACTGAAGCAAATCACTTCAACTAAGGCAATGTGGTCTCAGGATGTGTGCTCTCTGTTACTCAGAAACAAAAGGTACACTTTTCTGAGGCCCTCTAGTGCAGGCACAAAGACACCATAGCTCTTACTGGATCTCCAGCCTATCACTCTAACACTAGCCAAGATAATAACTAATGTTAAAAATTATGACTTGGAGTCAACAAGGCTAAGATATATTTTATATACTTTATGAAAGCAAAGAAAGGTATACATTTTATAGTGAATTCTATTCGACACTGATTATAGGAAAAAAGAAATTAGTACTTTAAGGAAAGCAAACTCTTGGCTCTCCACAAAATTACGTTATAAAAAAAGCTAAAATACCCAGTAGGGTTCTGCGTGGCTAAGGGTTTATTATATCATTCAAAAATTCAAATAGTAACTTTCAAATGATAATTTAAAGTCTCAGACAAAATCTGATACGTAGATTTTAAACAAAAATAATTCATCTAAAAAGCAACTGTTCAGAAAATGCTGCTGGGTTAATTACTTTTAACAATTTACCATACAAAATATTGCTTAAGACCCTCCAAAAAAATAGCTGGGCACAGTGGCTCATGCCTGTAATCCCAGCACTCTGGGAGGCTGAGGTGGGTGGACTGCTTGACCTGAGGAGTTCAACACCAGCCTGGGCAACGTGGTGAAACCCCATCTCTACCAAAAACACAAAAAATTAGCTGGGTGTGGTGACATGTGTCTGTGGTCCCAGATACTCAAGAGGCTGAGGTGGGAGGATAGCTTGAGCCTGGAAGGCAGAGGTTGCAGTGAGTCGAGATTGTGATATTGCACTCTAGCTTGGGCGACAGAGTGAGACGCTATCTCAAACAAACAAACAAAAAAGATCCTCCAAAAATATTCTAGCCCAATGAGAGAAAAGAGAGAGAAATAATATCACAATGCAACTCACCGGATACTGTGGCTTTCCCAGAGATGGGGTTTGGTGTGGGCACGAGGGACGTGGCGCTGACGACGGTGGGGGTGGCAGCCTTGCAGGTTCCCACGGTGGCCTGGCTCACACACACTTGCTGCTGCCCAGAAGTTTTCGTTACAGAACTGACCGTAGATGAAGACATGGGAGCCATTCCCTCAGACTGCTCACCCATGGGGTCCGAAACAACACAGTTCAGGAAGAAAGCAGAGTGATGACTGACGGCGGTGACGGCCACACAGCACACACACTAAATATCATCTATTAGGTGTTAGTGACTACTTAGTAAATGCCATACCATTTAAAAAAGATTACTTCTCTAGTTCAGTGGTTACTATACCTTTACATTTCATGGACCAAGAAAATTAAAAAAATTTAAAACAAGGAAGTATCATGGGGGTCATCATATTTTTAAAATTCACCACCTATTATATCCCTTTATAAAAGGCAACTTCATCACCAAAAAACTAGGAGGACATATTCTCAGAATATACACATGGACTAAAAATGAGCTTTATTAAGAACACATGACAATGATTTAAAGTCTGTCACTTCATTGAACAAACATCTACTACATGGCCGGCATAATGGTTAAGTGCTAAGGCTCTGAGAGAAAAGCGACCAAGGAAACAGTCACCTAAGTATGATGATGCTACGGCAAGCACAGGCAAATGTCACCAACACAACCAAGAAGAAAGGCACTGCTTCTGCCTAGGAACAGAAACAGGAGGGTACAGGAAAAAGCTTCAGGTAAAACATTAGGCACTTTAGAGGAATCTTCCAGATTTAAGACAGAGAAAGGGAGAGATGACAGTGTTTCCTGGCAGAGGAGAGTATGTAGAAAGTTGGTGAGGCATGAAAGAACATTGTATGTTCAAGAAGCTGCAAAGCAGAGTGGTGTCACCTGTGAAGAGGCCCGGGGAAGCAGCAGCTGCAGGAGATGAAGCTTGAGAAGTCAAGCCACATCATTCAAGTCTGTGGGCTTCCAAGACGATTGAGAGATGGTTTTTCAACAAATGTTTCTAGGCCAACTGGATATTTACATAAAAAAGAATAAAGTTTGGTGTCTACCTCACACCACGTACAAAAATTAACTAGAGCGGCCAGGTGCAGTGGCTCATGCCTGTAATCCCAGCACTTTGGGAGGCCAAAGCGGGTGGATCACGAGGTCAGGAGAGCAAGACCCTCCTGGCTAACATGGTGAAACCCCATCTCTACTAATACAAAAAAAAAAAAAAAATTAGCTGGGCGTGGTGGTGGGTGCCTGTAATCTCAGCTACTCAGGAGGCCGAGGCAGGAGAATCACTTGAATCCGGGAGGTGGAGGTTGCAGTGAGCCGAGATCGCGCCACTGCACTCCAGCCTGGGTGACAGAGCAAGACTCTGTCTCAAAAAAAAAAAAAAAAAAAAAAAAATTAACTCGAATGAATCTGAAACCTAAATGTAAGAGCTAAATGTATAAAACTTAGAAGAAAACAAAGGCTTGAATTTTGTGGCTTTGGATTAGGCAATGGTTTCTCAGATGTGACATCAAAAGAAAAAGCAATGAAAGAAAAATAGGTAAGTTGGGACTTTATTAAAGACTTGTGCTGGGAAAACTGGATATCTTTATGTAGAAGAATGAAAGTAGACCCCTAGCTCTCACCATGCAATCAAAATGGATTAAAGAGTTAAATCTAAGACATCAAACTACGAAACTACTACAAGAAAACATTAGGGAAACTCTCCAGGACATCGGTTTGGGCAAAGATTTCCTGAGTAGTACCTCAAAAGCACAGGCAACCAAAACAAAAATGTATAAATGGGATCACATCAAGTTAAAAAGCTTCTGCACAGCAAAGAAAACAATCAACAAAGAGACAGTCCACAGAATGGGAGGAAATACTGGCAAACTACATACACATCTGACAAGGGATTAATAATCAGAATATAGAAGCTCAAACAACTCTATAGAAAAAAGCCAAACAATCTCATTTGAAAATGGGCAAAAGATCTCAACACACATTTCTCAAAAGAAGACACATAAATGGCCCAAGGGGCATATAAAAAAATGCTCAACATCATTAATTGTCAGAGAAACACAAATCAAAACTACAATGAGAAAGCATCCCACCCAGTTAAAATGACTCTCATCCAAAAGGCTGGCGAGGATGTGAAGAGGGAACCCTCGTACACCGCTGGTGGGAATGTAAGTTAGTACAATCACGATAGAGAACAGTACAGAGGGTCCTCAAAAAACTGAAAATAGAACTACCATATGATCCACATCCCACTGCTAGGTATATACCCAAAACAAAGGAAATGAGTATACGAGGAGACGTCTGCACTTCCATGTTTATTACGGCACTATTCACAATAGCCAAGATTTGGAATCAACCTAAGTGTCCATCACCAGGTGAACGATAAAGAAAATGTGGTACATATACACAATACAATATTATTCCGTTATAAGAAAGAATGAAATCCTGTCATTTGCAACATGGATAGAACTGGAGGACATTATGTTAAGTGAAATAAGCCAGGCACAGAAAGACACATTTCACACGTTCTCACTCATGTGGGAGCTAACAATTAAAACAACTGAACCCATGAAGACAGAGAGAAGAATGGTGGTTACCAGAAGGTGGGAAGGCCAGCAGCAGGGAGGGAGGGAGTGGGGATGGTTAATGGGTACAAAAATATAGTTAGAAGGGATGAGTAAGATCTAGTATTTGATAGCACAACAGGGTGGCCAAAATTCACAATAATTTCTTATATATTTTACAGTCACAAAGAATACAATTGGTTTAAAAAAAAGATAAATGCTTAGGGTGACAGATACCCCAATTACCCTGATGCGATTATTACGCATTGTATGCCTGCATCAAAACATCACATGTACCCTGTGAATATCCACATTGATTATGTACCCATAATAATTTATTTATATATATTTTTTGAGATGGAATCTCGCTCTGCTGTCCAGGCTGGAGTGGAGTGGTGCAATCTCGGCTCACTGCAAGCTCTGCCTCCTGGGTTCATGCCATTCTCCTGCCTCAGCCTCCTGAGTAGCTGGGACTACAGGTGCCCGTCACCATGCCCGGCTAATTTTTTTTTTTTGTATTTTTAGTAGAGACGGGGGTTTCACCTTGTTAGCCAGGATGGTTTGATCTCCTGACCTCGTGATCCGCCCTTCTCGGCCTCCCAAAGTGCTGGGATTACAGGCATGAGCCACTGCGCCCAGCCTAATTTAAAAAATTTAAAAAGGAATGAAAATCAAAATTTAAAACTTTTGTGGTTCAATACTATCAAGAAAGTGAAAAGACAGCTCAGAGTGCAAGAAAATTTTTGCAAATCTGGTAAGAGACATATCTAGAATATATAAAGTACTCCTACACTTCAACGATTAAAAGACAACCAACTAAAAAATGGGCAAAGGATGTAAATGGATAAAAGATATACAAATAGCCAATAAATACGTGAAAAGATGCTCAATATCAACAGGGAATCGCAAATCAAAACCACAATGAGATACTAGTTTACACCCACTACAATAGCTATAATTAAAAAAAAAAGGACAAGAACAAGTTTGGGTGAGTTTGTGGAAAAACTGGAACCCTTGTATATCGCTGGTGAGAATCTAAAATGATGTAGCCACTTGGGAAAACAGTTTAGCAGTTCCTCACAATGTTAAAAAGAGTTATCATAGGCCAGGCGCAGTGGCTCACGCCTGTAATCCCAGCACTTTGGGAGATGAGGCAGGTGGATCACGAGGTCAGGAGATTGAGACCATTCTGGCCAACATGGTGAAACCCCATCTCTACTAAAACACAAAAAATTAGCCAGACGTGGTGGTGCGTGCCTGTAGTCCCAGCTACTTGGGAGGCTGAGGCAGGGGAATCGCTTGAACCCGGGAGATGGAGGTTCCAGTGAGCCGAGATCTCATCACTGCACTCCAGCCTGGTGACACAGCAAGACTCCATCTCAAAAAACAACAAAAAAGTTACCTTATAATCCAGCAATTCCATCACTAGGTATACAGCCAAGAGAAATAAAAACGTGTTTATACAAAAACCTGTACACAAATATTCACTGCAGCATTATTCACAACAGTCAAAAAGTAGAAAATAATCCAAGTGCCCAAACTGATGAATGGATAAACAAAATATGGTATATCCATCAAACTGAGTATTATCCAGCCATGAAAAGGAGTATTGATGCAAGTCACAACGTAGATGAACTCTGCACAGTAATGCTAAGCATCAGAAGCAGACCCAAAAGGGCATGTTATATGACTCCCTCTATATGAAATGTCTAAAATAGGCAAATCCAAAGAAAGTAGGTCAGCGGTCGCCTAGAACAGAAGGATGGAATGGGAGTGACTGCTGGTGGGTACTGGGCTTCTTTCTGGGATGATAAAATGTTCTGGGATTAGATGATGGTAATCACAGTTGCACAACCATGTGAATGACAAGCACTACTGAACTATATACTACAAAATGGGGACTTTTACGGTATGTGAATATTTCTTTAAAAAAAAAAAAGCAATAGTTGAGTATTTTTAAAAGGTCCACTGGTGTGCCTGCTGGACATCTTCCTTGTATCTACACCACTTTCATGTCTCATTAGGATTCTCTACTGACACGCTATTTCTCACCTGTTGTGCAGGACCATTTGCTGAGAGGGCCACAGCTGGGGAAGTGGCAGTTGTGATAACCCCTCCTGCTACTCTCAGCATTGTGGTTCCAGGCTTCGAGAGCTGTGAGGTGGCTGGCACAGTCTTCAAGGTGCTATCGGATATTTTCATTAGAGATGCCTGTCCTCCATGGGCTGCCTGCAGAAACAAAATGGGCAGAAATAATCATGTTGCCTTGGATAATAGACATAACTCATTCCTTATTGACAGCTGAGATACGCCCCATGACTTGGAGAATATACAAGAAAGTCTTACCAATCCAACCTACATGAGGTGTTTACACACCTTTCTAACAAGCTCCAAATTTTATGACCTTTCACCTATAAATATCCCTTTACCCCAATATAGAACAAGTAAATAAATGCATTTGCAAGTTACTATTTGGCAGCAGTATCTTTAAAGGTAACAGGTCACTTGTTTTCAAAATACTTGATTACAACATGCTCTTAAATGTACGTATAATCTTTAAACATGAAAATCAACCCTAGACAGGGCCAGATTTAAATGGGTAAGGTTAATGGTCTTCTAAATTAGATATGGGCTTAGCATTTTAGTACTGGAGAACCATTTACAAATTACATATTTTTTATTTTATTTTATTTTTTTAGAGACAGGGTCTTGCTCTGTCACCTAGGCTGGAGTGTAATGGCACAATCATAGCTCACTGCAGCCTCTAACTCCTGGGCTCAAGTGATCCTCCTGCCCCAGCCTTTCGAGTAGCTGGGATTACAGGCATGTGCCACACCTGGTTGATTTTTTTTTTTTTTTTTTTTTTTGAGACAGAGTCTCGCTCTGTCGCCCACGCTGGAGTGCAGTGGCGCAATCTTGGCTTACTGCAACCTCCGCCTCCTGGGTTCAAGCGATTCTCCTGCCTCAGCCTCCCGAGTAGCTAGGATTACAGGCACGTGCCACCACGCCCAACTAATTTTTGTATTTTTCGTAGAGATGGGGTTTCACCATGTTGGCCAGGATGGTCTCGATCTCTCGTGACCTCGTGATCTGCCCACCTCAGCCTCCCAAAATGCTAGGATTACGGGCGTGAAGCCACCGCACCCGGCCAAACACCTGGTTAATTTAAAACCAGAAAATGTTTTTCAGAGACAGGGTCACCATTATGTTGCCCAGGCTGGATACAAATTATAAATGACAGTCTCAGTAGTCTAAATAAAGGCTCAACAAACTTTTTTTTTTGAGACAGAGTTTTGCTCTTTTGCTCAGGCTGGAGTGCAGTGGTGCGATCTTGGCTCACTGCAACCTCTGCCTCCTGGGTTCAAGCGATTCTCCTGCCTCAGCCTCCCGAGTAGCTGCGATTACGGTATGCGCCACCATGCCTGGCTAATTTTGTACTTTTAGTAGAGACAAGGTTTCTCCATGTTGGCCAGGCCCGTCTCAAACTCCTGACCTCAGGTGATCCGCCCGTCTCAGCCTCCCAAAGTGCTGGAATTACAGGCGTGACCCACCACACCCGGCTTTTTTTTTTTTTTTTAATGGCAAGAGTACGCAATTTTGGCTTTCAGGCCATAGGACCTCTGTTGCAACTCCTCGGCTCTATGATTACAGCGTGAAATGAGTGTGGCGGTGTTCCAATAAAATGTTACTTACAAAAAACAGGAAGCATCAACAACAATTGCAACAAAAAGGAAAACCAAGTGGGACCTAATTAAACTAAAAAGCTTCTGCACAGCAAAAGAAACTATCAACAGAGTAGAGACAACCTACAGAATGGGAGAAAAGATTCATAAACCATACATCCGACAAAGGTCTAATATCCAGAATCTATAAGGAACCTAATTTAACAAGCAAATAAATAAACCTCATTATAAATAAACCTCATTAAAAAGTGGGCAAAAGACATGAACAGATATTTCTCCAAAAGAAGATATACAAGTAGCCAACAAACATGAAAAAATGCTCCGTATCACTAATCACCAGAGAAATGCAAACCAAAACCACAATATCATCTCACGCCAGATAGGCTGTGGAGAAAAGGAAAGCCCCACACACTGTGGGTGGGAATGTAAGTTAGGTCAGCCACCGTGGAAGGCAGTTTGGAGATTTCTCAAAGAACAGAAAACAAAGGTTGGGTGCAGTGGCTCATGCCTGTGATCCCAGCACTTTGGGAGGCCACTTCAGCCCAGGAGTTCAAGACCAGCCTGGGCAACCTTGACCCTGTCACTACAAAAATAAAAAGTTAGCTGGCCATAGTGTCACAGGACTGTAGTCCTAACTACTTGGGAGGTTGGGATGGGAGAACTGCTTGAGCCCAGGAGGTCGAGGGTGCTGCACTCCAGCCTGGGTGACTGTGAGATCCTGTCTCAAAAACAAAACAAAAAACTTAAAACGGAACTACCATCTGACTCAGCAATCCATGTGTATATATCCAAAAGAAAATAAATCATTCTACTAAAAAGACACATGCACCCCTATGTCCATCACTGCACTATTCACAATAGCAAAGACATGGAATCAACCTAGGTACCCTTCAGCAGTACCTGGATACACCATCAAATACCACACAGCCATGAAAAGGTAAGAAATCATTTCTTTTGAAGCAACACAGATGCAGCTGGAGGCCATTATCCTAAGTGAATGAATGCAGGACAGAAAACCAAAGGCTACATGTTCTCACTTACAAGTGGGAGCTAATCGTTGGGTAAATGGACACAAAGATGGCCACAATAGACACTGAGGACTATGACATGGGGCAGGGAGGGAAGGGTTAAAAAACTAACTATTGGGTATGATGCTCACTCCCTGGGTGACAAGATCAATCATGACCCTAGCCTCAGCATCATGCAATATACCCATGTAACAAACCTGCACATGTACCCCCTGAATCTAAAATAAAAGTTGAAATTATAAAAAACAACAGCAACAACACAAACAGGAAGCCTTGGCTGTAGTTTGCTGAAATCTGGTCTAAGTGACTGCTCAGTGTCCCAAATTAATGCACTCCACAAGCAGACACCATTTATCAGTTTCTGAGATCTTACTATGTGCCAGGAAGAACAGAAAGCACTTGTACATATCTTATGTCATCGTAAGTCATTATTTTCACTAACTGTATAGGGTAGGTTTTAGTCCTGTCTTAGAGATGAAGAGATTAATTTACCAGGGTCACACAGCTAGCACTATCTGAAAAAGTTATGACTAGATTCCACAAGTAATAGCCATGCCATAATTTGCACTGGAGCTTTATGCAAATAAAGACCACAATGAGATATGACTTTGCACTCACAACAATGGCTAAAATTAAAAAGAATGACAATCCTCCGTGTTGGTGAGGATGTAGAGCAAATCAGACTTCCTCATATTACTCTGGGATAGTCAAACAGTACAACCATTTTACTAAACCATTTGTCAGTTTCTTATAAACATATATGTACCCTATGATCAGGCTGTTCTGCAGAAAAATATCTGTGTAAGAATATTTATGGCAGTTTTATCCATGACAGCAAAAACAAACAAACAAACAAAAAAACCTGGAAATAATCCAAATGTCCATCAACAGGAAAGTGGAATCATGGAACAAAAATAGAATAACTCTGGCTGGGTGCGGTGGCTCACGCCTGAAATCCCAGCACTTTGGGAAGCCGAGGCAGGCGGATCACCTGAGGTCAGGAGTTCAAGACCAGCCTGGCCCACATGGTGAAACCGTGTCTCTACAAAAAATACAAAAATTAGCTGGGCATGGTGGCAGGCGCCTGTAATCCCAGCTACTCGGGAGGCTGAGGCAGGAGAAATGCTTGAACCTGGGAAGCGGAGGTTGCAGTGAGCCGAGATCGCACCACTGCACTCCACCCTGGGCAACAAGAGTGAAACTCTGTCTCAAAAAAATTAAAAAATTAACTCAAGAATAAAAAAGAATAAACGATTAACACACATATAGATAAATCTTGGAAACATTACGTTGAATAACAGAAGCCAGACATAAAAGACTACATACTATATAATTCCACTGACATGAAGTTCAAGAAAGACAAAAGCTAATCTATGGTGAAAGAAACAGAAAAATGGTGATAGAAAAAAAAATTTTTTTGTTTTTTTAAGACAGGGTGTTGCTCTATCGCCCAGGCTGAAGAGCAGTGGCACCATCATGGCTCACTGTAGCCTCAACTTCAAAGGCTCAAGCCATCCTCCCACCTCAGCCTCCTGAATGGCTGGGACCACAGGCATGTGCCACCATGGCCCAGGTAGTTTCTTTTTTTTTGAGACGGAGTCTTGTTCTGTCGCCAGGCTGGAGATCTACGCTTATGATCTATGCATTATTTTATTATATCTTTAAGGATGTGGGGCTAAAAGGAAAAAGCATTTAAAGCTTTGAATTTTCTTGAGCCTGGTTTGGGTTGTTTCCATAGGTTTTAATATCAAGTACTGTTGTGATGGTTAATTTTATGTCAACTTGAGTGGGCTGAGGGATGCCCAGATACCTGGTAAAATATTTCTGCAAGAGATCAGCATTTGAATCAGCAGACAGAGTAAAGAAGATCCGCCCTCGCCAACGTGGGCAGACATCATCCAATCTGTCAAGGACCTGAATAGAACAAAAAGGCGGACAATGGGCGAATTCTCTCTCTCTTCTTAAGCTGAGACATCAATCTTCTCCTACCCTTAGACATCAGAGCTCCTGGTTCTCAGGCCTTCAGACTCCAGGACTTAATGCCCGTGTGCCCCTCACTCCCATGCCCACCAGTTCGCAGGCCTTTGTAGTCAGACTGAATCACACCACTAGCTTTCCTGATCTCCAGCCTGCTAACAGCATGTCGTGGGACTCCTTGGTCTCCATAATCACAGGAGCCAATTCTCATAATAAATTTCCTCTTAATATCTATATATATAATATTTGTTCTGTTTCTCTGGAGAACCCTAATAAAATTGTCATTTGTATTAACAGCTAAATCATCCGTAATTTATTTGGATTTTTTCAACCCAAGAATTTAGAAGAGTATTTTAACTGTCAAGTTTTTTGGTTGTTATTGATTTGACTTTTTTATTGAGTAACAGAATGAAGCACATTGGATGCTACTTTTGAAATATGCTAAGAGATTCTCTTTGTGGCCAAGTATATAATCAATTTGTTAATGTTCCATAGATATACAAGCAAAATATGTATTCTGTGTCTCAATGATACAGAATTAAGCCTGTTAGTACTGTTATTCCAATACAAATCCTTTATAATAAAGATTTATCCACTTGATTAGCTAAATGCTGAGAGACATGTTAAAATTCTTCTCTGTGACTGCAGTTTTATCAAATCTCCTCATATTCCTAATAGTCTTTGCACTTTATGTATTTTGCTGCCACAGAGTTCACTGCATAAACGTTTGTGCCATTTTATCTTCATTGTGGACAGCAATACTCCTCTCAGCACCAAATCCAAAAAAACCAGAAAAGGCATAAATAAATAAATGCATTCTAGTGGTTGTGTTCAAAAACTAGTTGAGGAGCCCAATAGTGGACAAGCAACTATGAAAAACAGACAAAAGGCTGCAGAAGAAAGCCTCGCCAAGTGATAAAAGCCTTACGTGGGACACGCCAGGAGAACCTGCCACAGAAGCGTGGAAAAACGCTAGATAAGCTCCACACCTGGAGACAGCAGAAGCTTGAGGCAACCAGAAGGGTGATGTGTTGGGTACTGCGGCAAGAGCAGCCAGTTCTATTGTTTCCAGTGTTCTCCATGCCCTGCGCCCCCGCTTCCTCCTTCCTGTGGTGCTTGCTGTGTTGGTGTGAGATATATCCACATATGTAGTTGGAAAAGGGAAGAGTATTTTAACAGCTCTTTCAAATACTGTTGTTACTCTTTTCTGATGCTACACTAAAGCTCAACAAGTGGAAGTTTCTTCAAGTTTAGTTGTATTATGCAATCTGAAACCACAGCAATTTAAAGTTTTCTCTGTTAGATCTTGAGTCAGAAAGATAAAAAATTAAAAAAAAAAAAAAGTAAAGGCCGGGTGTGGTGGCTCACGCCTGTAATCTCAGTACATTGGGAGGCCAAGGCGGGCAGATCACGAGGTCAAGAGATCGAGACCATCCTGACCAACGTGGTGAAACCCCGTCTCTAGTAAAAATACAAAAATTAGCTGGACATGGTGGCGGGCACCTGTAATCCCAGCTACTCGGGAGGCTGAGGCAGGAGAATTGCTTGAACCCAGGAGGCAGAGGCTGCAGTGAGCCGAGATCGTGCCACTGCACTCCAGCCTGGTGACAGAGCAAGGCTCTGTCTCAAAAAAATATATAAAAAATAAATAAATAAAAATAAAGTTTTCTCTGTCAAGTTACAATCCGTTGGTCAGGGACTTTTGCTTCCACATAGGAAACAGAGGGCTATAAAGCACGGTTGCTCCTACCCTAACAAGAAAAGGCTGAATACACTACAAAATCTTATTTTTTTGAAACATATTGGAGGGCTGAAATCTCAAAGTAGCCAAGTAACCTGAAGATTAAAGATAGCCAGTCCCTGCAAGGAGGGAGGGGCAACAGGAACTGTCTCACCTGTGCACTGCTGCAACACAAGCAGGTGTGAAATCTGAGGAAGATTTAAAAGAACTGCCTACAGTAAACTGCAGGGCCTTGTATCTGTTTAACATGGGTAAGGACATTCGACAAAAGAGAACAAAAGAGGACACCAAATGCTGGTAATTTGAAAAGATCAATACAACTGATAAACCTCTAGCTAGACTGATCAATAAAAAGAGGACACATAATTACCAAAAGCAAGAATGAAAACGGGCTGGGCGTGGTGACTTGTGCCTGTAATCCCAGAACTTTCGGAGGCCGAGGCGGGCAGACCACGAGGTCAGGAGTTCGAGACCAGCCTGACCAACATGGTGAAACCCCATCTCTATTAAAAATACAAAAATTAGCTGGACATGGTGGTGGACTCCTGTAATCGCAGCTACTCGGGAGGATGAGGTAGGCGAACTGCTTGAACCCAGGAACCTGGGCAACAGATAAAGACTCTGTCTCAAAAAATATATATAAAAAGAAAAGAAATAAACAACCTGAACAGTCCCATATCTAGTAAATAAACTGAAACTGTAGTTTAAAACAGTAGTATAAAAACCTTCTCAATTAGGAAAACTCCAGGCTAATATGGCTTTTACAGGTATATTCAATTAAACAGTTAAGAAACAGTACCAATTCTATATAAACTCTTCCAATAAAGAGAAAAGAAAGGAAAAGCTTCCACTTCATTTTATGAGGCCAGTATTACCCTGATACCAAACCAGACAGAAATTACTAAGAAAACTACTGACCAGTATCACTTGCAAAAACTCTAAACAAGGCCAGGCGCGGTGGCTCACGCCTGTAATCCCAGCACTTTCGGAGGCCGAGGCGGGCAGATCACTTGAGGTCACGAGCTGGAGACCAGCCTGACCAACATGGAGAAACCCCATCTCTACTAAAAACACAAAATTAGCTGGGCATGGTGGTGCATGCCTGTAATCCCAGCTACTCACTCACTGTCTGGATACTATAGCTGAAACTGGCCCATTCTGGATCTTCTACGTGAAGCCCCTCTGGAGAAATTTTACAACAAAGTGTCAAGAAAGCTTTGTTTCTTCTAAAGAAATATGCGTTTTTTTTCTCACAAATAGTGTGACTTTAAAACTGACCATGCTTCTCATTTTGTCTTTGCTATCACATTTATATCTTGATTTTTTTAAATGTGCAAGATATCTTAAGTGTTTGCATATGAGAATAACACCTGGGGCCTTAATTTTCTCATTCTACTTGTATTTTCCCAAACCTCAAGATTCATTTTTGTTTTTCTATATTTTTTATTGTTCATTTTTTCTTTTTTTTTTCTTTTTTTTTTTTGAGACAGAATCTTGCTCTGTCGCCCAGGATGGAGTGCAATGGCACGATCTCGGCTCACCGCAACCTCCGCCTCCCGGGTCCAAGTGACCTGCCTTAGCCTCCCGAGTAGCTGGGACTATAGGCACGCACCACTGCACCTGGCTAACTTTTGTATTTTTAGTAGAGACGGGGTTTCACTATGTTGGCCATGTTGGCCAGGCTGGTCTCCAACTCCTGACCTCAGGCAATCCACCCACCTTGGCTTCCCAAAGTGCTGGGATTACAGACGTGAGCGACCACTCCTGGCCTTATTGTTCATTTTCTTATGTAACCTTAATTTCTTTGTGAAAAGAGAGAAACTACATGTAAATATGTAAATAAATGCCATAATCACCCCATATTTGGGGTGTGTGCATGGGCGTATTTACCTGTGTAAACAATGTGGTTTTCTGTCCAGAGATGACTTTTAGCGTTTGTTGTCCTTGTGCAGAAGATGTGCTGACTCCCAGTGTTCCTTGGACCACTGACCCAGTGGTGAGTTGTTTTCCAGAAGTCTGGGGTGATGGCTGGCCAACTAAAAATGTGCCCTAAGTTAGAAAAAAATATAAAGAATTGGTAATTTGTTAAATTCAGATGGGCTGTTCTGATCCCTTAAATCACATGTAACGTCCCATGTTACAAGCTACAACGCTCTCCCCTTTAATTCTGCAATGTAGGCAAAATAATTCAAAAGAATAGTTGTGCTCTAAGTGTTACTTCCATTAGTTATCCCCACTTCTCAAACTGCACCGTAGTTACAGAGCAGCCTGTTGAAAACTCATGTTTTGCAATTTAGTCCTCAAAGCTGGATTTAATCATTCAGACTGATATCATCTTTCTCAATAAGAACATCTGGAACCAAAATTCTATTACTTTCCTTCAAAAAGAGCCAAGACTTCAGTGACAAGAGGAGAGGAGGAGGAAACCTGTTCCTAATCAAATCTAACTTAACTCTAAATATTACAACTTGATACCATCTCTTTGATCACTCCCTTCTATGAGCAACTTTTCAACTGTACATTAATACTGTTTATTACCTCATGGATTTCGGAGGCAATTAGCATAGTAGAAATCTTTCAGGCAGGAAGATCTGGGTTTAAACCCAAATTCTTTTCCTTTTTTTTTTTTTTGAGACAAAGTCTCACTCTTTTCCCCCAGGCTGGAGTACCATGGAGTGATCTTGGCTCACTGCAACCTCTGCCTCCCGGGTTCAAGTGATTCTCCTGCCTCAGCCTTCCAAGTAGCTGGGATTACAGGCATGCATTACCACACCCGACTGATTTTTGTATTTTTAATAGAGACAGGGTTTCACCATGGACCAGGCTGGTCTTGAACTCCTGACCTCAGGTGATCTGCCCGCCTTGGCCTCCCAAAATGCTGGGATTACAGGCGTGAGCCACCGTGCCTGGCTTAAACCCAAATTCTACCATTGGCTTGGCAGGAAGATCCTGGATAAGTTACTAAAATCTTTCTCAATCTCTACTTCCTCTTCTCTCAAAGCAAGCAAAAAAGATAAAAACATATAGTTTTTTTTTTTGAGAAAGGGTCTCACTCTGTCACCCAGCCAGGGTGGAGTGCAGTGGTGCGACCTCAGCTCACTGCAGCCTCAACCTCCCAGGTTCAAGCAATCCTCCCACCTCAACCTTCGGAGTAGCTGGGACTGTAGACGTGCACCACCACGCCCAGCTAATTTTGGTATTTTTAGTAGAGACGGGGTTTTGCCATGTTGCCCAGGTTGGTCTCGAACTCCTGGGCTCAAGCGATCCACCCACCTTGGCCTCCCAAAGTGCTAGGATTACAGGCATGAGTTACCACACCCAGCCAAGATATAGATATAGATAACACGGTTAAGGTGTTAGTATTGAACCCTGATCCCAGAGCTGTAAAGGTAAATCAATTATAATTAAGCATAGTTATCCAATAGCTAAATGATTTAAAATATCAGTTACAGAGAACCAGACCTGGGGAGTTTGCTTGAGGATGTAAGATGTGTAAGTCAGGTGCTGAGATATCCCTCCAGGGCCAGCAGTACTTTGAGTTCCTCCTCCTGCTGTTCCTCCTCCTGTGCTGCCGCCTCCACCGCTGCCACTGCCTCCACCTCCTCCTCCTCCGGCACCACTCCCACCACTGGCAGCTGAGCCAGACTGGAGATCTAAAAATACAATGAATGACAGCAACATCATAAAAAGTATCAAGCAAAGCTTTAACATAAAAAACAAATGAGCCCAGAGAGATGTTCCCCTTTTAGTGCCATTCCTTCTTCTTTCCCATTTTCCTCCATCTTTTCTGTAATCTACCTACCCTGTGACAAGAGTGAGGAGAACTTCCTAGATTTTAGATCAAAATCTATTTCCTTTCAACTGCATGACAACTGACTGTATTTCGGCTCTGAGTACAATGAAGATACTTTGACGTGGTCATGGGAGATCAAGAGAAGGCTTGCTACTGACATTTTCTAGCCAAGTATTTTTTTGAGACAGTCTCACTCTGTCGCCAGGCTGGAGTGCAATGGCAAGATCTTGGCTCACTGCAACCTCTGTCTCCCGGGTTCCAGCGATTCTCCTGCCTCAGCCTCCCAAGTAGCTGGGACTACAGGCGTGTGCCACCATGCCCAGCTAATTTTGTATTTTTAGTAGAGAGGGGGTTTCACCATGTTGGACAGGATGGTCTCGATCTCCTGACCTCGTGATCCGCCCACCTTGGCCCTCCAAAGTGCTGGGATTGCAGGTGTGAGCCACTGCACCCAGCCTCTAGCCAAGTATTTTAATCAACACTTAAATGTGCTCAGCTAGGTGCTTCCCAACTTTTGGGCATCTGATTCAATGTCAGGGAATTGCTGGAATTTAGTGTAACTTTACAGTGCTCGATGTTGTCTCCCTGTCTCAGGAAAAATGAAGGCTTTCCTTCATTTACAATGACTCCAGGACCCCATTCTTCTTTGCCTTTCAAATCCCACTTCAAAGCCTTGAAGTCTTTTTACTTCTCTTTTGGTGAGATAATGCATTTGAACTACCTGGACTATGAATATTCACTCAACAAATACTAACTTCCAATTTCCTTCTCCACCTTCATTCCAGTGATTATTGGAATAGCTTCCTTCCCAATGGTTTATTTTTGCACCAAGGATATCACAAGAATCTAAGTAGCTCCCTGGATGACTTCTGAAATATTTACATTGTCCTTTTCTTACACATTTAACTTTTGGACATACCACTGCTTAGGTATGAGGAAAAAATACCAAGTGAGAGTGGAACTGAGCCATCATGGTCAATGAACGCAAGGACGATGAGCTGACACACTGCATTTTGGCAAGGGCAGTTAACTTCCAATGACCCTGAATGCTGTACCCTTCTACTTCTGATTCAGAGGGAAATAACTTCCTTTTATCCTATCCTTTTCAACACTGCCCAAACGGTTTTTCTCTATATGTCAAAGCAAAAGTTTCTTTAACTGCAGATAAACTGCCTCATTTCCATGGGGCTTTAAGACTTACACACCTAGGTAGAGTCTGTATTTCTCTTTCCATCTCCAAACCTAGCAGAAGTAAGGAATACATCCAAACCAGCTGTCCCCAAGCTTTGTGGCACCAGGGACCAGCTTCATGGAAGACAACTTTTCCATGAATTGGGACAGGAGGCGGGGGGTGGTTTGGGGATGAAATTGTTCCACCTCAGATCATCAGGCATTAGATTCTCATAAGGAGCACACAACCTAAATCCCTCGCATGCACAGTTCTCAACAGGGTTCGCGCTCCTGTGAGAATCTAATGCCGCTGCTGATCTGACGGGAGGCGGAGCTCAGGCAGTAATGCTTCTTCGTCCACGCCCAACTTCTGCTGTGCGGCCCAGGGGTTGGGGACCCCTGATCTAAATGAAGTCAAACAGACACACTCGATTCCAATCCTATGCCAACCTATCCCCAAAAACAGACTTCCAGCTTCTATAAGTAGATGGATCTTCCCTCAGGTATCACCAGATAATTTTCAGACACCACTTCATTCATGGTTCATGTAGACAGCTTTCTCCCAACAGCCTCACTAGCCATCTCTCTCCAGAGTGATTCATCTCTGATTGCAAACACTGAGGAGCAAACCCACTTCTAGTTAAATTATCATATGTGTTAAATCCATCTGGGCAAATGCTACCATTACACCACCCAACAGAGTTACAGAAATGCTTCCTGAAACAGGTAAGAACTGCCCTCAGATGGACAATATGAACACACACACAGAACCAAAAACCAAATGATTCAACCCAATGGTTTCACTAACTAGCATTGTTCGTAGCTCGCAGGATGGCTCCTTGAGGGATCAGCAGCAGTTTTCCTTTTCCTGAAGGGTTCTTGCTATTTGTAGTCAGGTAGAGTTTAGTGCCAGGAGGCAAATTTGCCAAGTTGGCCAAATTAGTGGCTGGTAGCTGCAACGTTGCCATTACTAAAATGGTAAAGGAGAAAAAATTGTAAGATAAATTGAAACTAAGGGCAACACTCTAAAATTAAAATACAAGGCAATAAATTCTTATTTTAGAACACTAACAAGCAATAAATTCAAAGTTTGTTTCCCAGATGCACAACGCTTTAAAAACTGATATTCTTAAATATCTTGCTAATTAAAAAATAATTTATAGACCAGAAGAGCCTGCCAGAGGCTCTTTATATCTGTATATAATAGGATGATCATATGTCCTGGTTCTGCCTAGAACAGTTCTAGGTTACACCTGTCCCACTATAATTATTAATAATGACTCTTTTTACTCTCCAAAGTACTGTGGTTTGGACGATTAATGAAATAATCACCCTATCTATGGAGGATTACATATTTTCCCCCATTTGTTTAAAGTCAAAGTTAGGGCAAATGTGTGCTCCTAACTGACAAGTACCATTGGCCCTCTGTATCTGTGGATTTCACATCCATGGATGTAACCTACCTCAGATAAAAAATATCCATATATTTGGGAGACAAAAGGATGAGTACATCTGTACTGAACATGTACAGACTTTTTTCTTGTCATTATTCCTTAAACAACACAGTGTAACACTATTTACATAGCATATACATTGTTATTACATTGTTATTTACATTGTTATTAGGTATTAAGATAACCTAGAGATGATATAAAGTACATCAGAGGATGTACATAGGTTATACGTAAACAGTACAGCACTTTACACAGGGGACTGTGGATTAGCATCTGTGGATTTTGCTGTCTGCAGCAGGGGGTCCTGGAACCAATCCCCCACAGTACTGAGAAATGATTTGTTCGTGTGTGTGTGTGTGTGTGTGTGTGTGTGTGTAAACTTAAAGCTAAATACACACAGACCTTTATGTGAAATGTCCCACAAAAAAGAACAAACATTTCAATACACTTCTTACAGCATCAACCTAACTAGGCTTTCTAGACAAGATCAAATAGCAAATCAAATCACTAGCAAAGGAAATTTTGGACAGAGCTTCTGCTGAAAGGGCTCCCAGTGATGATCCGTTTTACCTGAACCCTGGGATCCACTCTTCTGAGGACCAGCGGCAGTAACCTGGGCCTTGGTTAAGGTCTGCACTGGCTGAGCAACAATGGTTCCTCCACCTCCACTCACAATTGCTTTGGCAACTCCTTGGGTCACAACTTGCTTTGGCCCAACTGCTTTGGAGACAGAAGAGCTGGCCTTGGCTACCAGGATCTGGCCACCACTGATCGCCACAGCCTGCTTCACTGTCGAAGGTAAAGCAGACCCAACCGGTACTCCGACAACCTGTTCAAAACAGAGCAGAGTCCAACGGTGCTTCGAGAGCTCTTAGAACAGCAGTCACCGTTTTGGCAGAGAGCAAAACAAAGGCCTGCACATAATACATGCAGCCTAATTCAGTCATCTAGGAAAGCTACCTACACAGGTGTGAACAGCAACCGTATTTCTTACACTTGGGTATTAGAATAATAGAAGCTTAACAATTGTTGTCTTGCCTCGGCTACTTTTTATAATTTACTTTAATAGAAAATTTGGGAAATTCAGAAGTATAAAGAAAAAAGTTTGGCCGGGTGTGGTGGCTCACGCCTGTAATCCCAGCACTTTGGGAGGCCAAGGCAGGAGGATCATTTGTGGTCAGGAGTTTGAGACCAGCCTGGCCAACATGGTGAAATCCAGTCTCTACTAAAAATACAAAAATTAGCTGGGCATGGTGGCACACACCTGTAGTCCCAGCTACTCTGGAGGCTGAGGTGGGAGAATCCCCTGAACCTAGGATGTGGAGGTTGCAGTGAGCCAAGATCATGCCACTGCACTCCAGCCTGGGTGACAGAGTGAGACTCTGTTTTAAAAAAAAAGAAGAAAAAAAAAAAATTAGCCAGTACAGTGGCACACATCTGTAGTCCCGGCTATTCAGGAGGCTGAGGCAGGGGAGGATCCCTTGAGCCTAGGAGTTCAAGGCTGCACTGAGCCGTGATCACCCCACTGCCCTCCAGCCTGGGTGACAGAGCAAGACCCTAAGAAAAGAAAAGAAAAAAAAAAGCAAGAATAATATTTAACTGTATTAAAAAAAAAAAAAGACCCCAGTACCCAAATAATGAAAATTAGAAGTATCTAGTTCTAAAAGTAAAATGAATTCTTTTAAGAAAATACTCAGGAGTGTTTTTAAAACAAAGTCAACAGTAGGATGTTAAATTAAAGGAAACACTGAATGAATGGCAAACTGGAGCAGTGTTTTCCACTCCCAGCACCTTATTTCATAAAAAGAACTTCTCACCAGAAACTAGATGAACAGACTTCCACAAGGTTGGAAGAAATGCAAATGATCTACCTTCTTAAGGCAAAAAAGACAAAATAGGAAGTGCTGTTCACCCATCAGATTGGGGGAAAAAAAGTTTAAAACCAAGAAGTTACTAGAGGCTGTGGGGAAAATAGGAATTTGTGCTCACTGTTGGTAGGAAGATAAATTTGGACAGCCATTCCAGAGAGGCACTGGCCTATCTGCTAAAACTGAAAATTCACATACCCCCGTATAGTAGGAGTTGTTTTTAGGAATATATCCTAGAGAAACAGACATGCGTTCAAGGGAACATATACAACAATGCCCAACACAGCATTATTTTTACCAAAAACTGTTAGCAACCTTAATGTCTGCAGCATGCAACAACATTCTTAACGTCTACAGATAGAGGAATGGACAAACTGTGACATAAAACAGACAACGAAAGGTCATACTAAAAATAAATGAACTAGAATTATATATATTAGTGATATATTAGTGTAAACAGACTGGAAAAATAAGAAAGCGAAAAGGGAGTTGCAGAAAAATGTAAGTAGGAATATCTTTTACGTAAACCTTCAAAACACAAACAACATCACGTTTCCTATGACTATGTATTCATGTAATAAGCGCATGGAGTGGAAGGCTACACATCAAAGCCATGACAGTGCTTGCTGCCTCTGGGAAGAACAAAGTGGACTTCAACTTTACCAGAAATGTTTTGTTTGGAGAAAAAAGATCTGAAGTAAACATGAATAAGTAAATTTGGGGTGGAGGATATGGGGGTATTGATTACTTAATTCTCTACATATGTTACTGGAATTTTAGAGTATTTCTAAATTTTAAAATAAGATTATTTAGAAGGTAGAATGAAATGATAAAGCATATGCAACTGATAAGTAGGAAATTTTTGTTTTTTTGTTTTTTGTTTTTTTTTGAGACGGAGTCTCGCTCTGTCACCCAGGAAGTGGTGCAATCTCGGCTCACTGCAACCTCTGCCTCATGGGTTCACGCCATTCTCCTGCCTCAGTCTCCCGAGTAGCTGGGACTACAGGCGCCCACCACCACGCCCAGCTAATTTTTGGTATTTTTAGTAGAAACGGGGTTTCACCGTGTTAGCCAGGACGGTCTCGATCTCCTGACCTCGTGATCCGCCCGCCTCGGCCTCCCAAAGTGCTGGGATTACAGGTGTGAGCCACCGCACCCGGCCAGAAGTTTTAAATTAAAATATTACTATACCATACACGGTTTCTGTTCAAAGACTGTGAGTACAGTAAAATACATTTACCATGTAGTTGGATAATATAGCTGATATAAAGAAAACAGTCCCTTGGCTGGGCATGGTGGCTCGCGCCTGTAATCCCAGCACTTTAGGAGGCTGAGGTGGGCGGATCACGAGGTCAAGAGATTGAGACTGTCCTGGCCAACATGGTGAAACCTCATCTCTACTAAAATTACAAGGAATGAGCTGGGCGTGGTGGTGGGCGCCCCAGCTACTCAGGAGGCTGAGGCAGCAGAATCGCTTGAACCTGGGAGTCGGAGGTTGCAGTGAGCTGAGATCGTGCCACTGCACTCTAGCCTGGCGACAGAGCAAGACTCTGTCTAAACAATAAATAAATAAAATGAAAACAGTCCCTTAATCAAATATTATAAACTATAGCGTCACAAAGAGGAAACAGTGTAGGTTTCGGTAAGCAGACAGATCTGGTTTCCCAGGTTAGTTGTTTTTAGTTAGTAGCTAGGTAAGTTATTTAACCCCTCTTGAGTTTTACCATCAACCCCCTCATCTATAAAATATGGGTAACATTTACCCTCCAAATCATGAAGCAAAATGAGAAAGAGTATATAGGATGCCTAGCTAACATGACAGCTGTTGCTGCTCATCACAACACTTCAACTGAAGAATAATAATCCACAAGGGGATGTGGAGACCAGCAAAGGACAGCCAAAGGACAGACATTTGTGGCTGTCTTCCGCATTCGGCCAAGGCAGAGACCTTGATCTTAACCTCTGGATTCAGCAGGTGAAACAGAAATTAATCTTGAGTGAATTATACAACATGGGGATCCGCCTGCTACTTTAAAATATTCCAGGGAGATAAATTAAGATGAGTAAAATGCTGGTAATTGTTAAAACTGGGTAATAGGCATGTGGGATTCATCACACTCTTCTCCCTACTTTTCTGTATGTTTAAGGAGAGAAGAAAAGAAGAAACAAAAGAATAAAAGAACCAATTTTAAAAAGCAAGTTAACCTAGAATGAAGACAAGAAATCACCCCCGGCTCTCCTGGTTTGGTTGAAATACCCCTTATTACCCACATCTACATCTCTGTTTTGTTGTTGTTTTTTGAGACGGAGTTTTGCTCTTGTTGCCCAGGCTGGAGTGCAGTGGCACGATCTCAGCTCACCGCAACCTCCGCCTCCCGGGTTCAAGCAATTCTCCTGCCTTTGCCTCCTGAGTAGCTGGGATTACGGGCACACGCCATCACACCTGGCTAATTTTGTATTTTTAGTAGAGACGGGGTTTCTCCATGCTGGTCGGGCTGATCTTGAACTCCCGACCTCAGGCGATCTACCTGTCTCGGCCTCCCAAAGTGCTGGGATTACAGGCACCTGGCCTTCATCTGTGTTCTAACTGCATGAACTTCATTCTGCAGGGGACCTGTAGAGTTTCTGTAGCCACAGAGCAGGGCAGGGTCATCCTCCCAGTGATGTGGAAATACGGAAACCCTTCTTGCTGATCAAGAACTTTTCTGTATATTTATGAAAGAAAAAAAAACCCTTCTTAATGTAGCAAAACTTTTTGGGGGTGTGGCAGAAACTGCTAGTTGAACCCCAATATCTATTATTTCCTTCTCCTCTCATAGTAACAGAGCCCCCAGTTTTCAGCTGGGGCAATGGCCACATGGAATCACAACTCTATTTCCCAGCCCTCCCGGACCTAGGCGTGGCCATTTGCTTTCTGGCTAACGGGATGTGTGCAGAAGTAAGCGCGACTTTCGGGCTCTGTCTGCCCTCAGCTCTCCCTCCCCCTGCTCCCTTCCTCTTGGCAAGAAGCGTGAACGTGGAGGTATGAGATGAAGTGTTTTCTTAGTCCACAAGCTGAAAGCCAAATTTTGAGAATGGCAGAGCAAAAAAAGGAAAGCCAGGAATCTAGATTCTCGATGACTGTATGAGAAATAAACTTACTTAAAGTTCTGGTGTTCAGATTTCTCTGTTGCAGTAGTTGAACTTTTCTCTTAACTAAGATAGCAGTCTTCAAACCTCCCAAACGTATCAAACTTAATAACCTATTTCACAAGTTAAATTACACAGAATCTACTTTTATGTTCCTAAACAAAGAAAGCAAATAACTTAGGGAAAACAATACACACATTTTTAGACCTACTTCAATTTCTTTCCCCACATTACATGCACCTGACTTGCTTTTCCTTTCTTGTGCCAAGTGCTTCAGAGTTTTCAGGATATGACACGTAATTTCTCCAAGAACCCAGTAAAACCTGGTATCCTGCCGGGCGTGGTGGCTCATGCCTGTAATCCCAGCACTTTGGGAGGCCGAGGTGGGCGGATCATTAGAGGTCAGGAGTTTGAGACCAGCGTGGTGATGAACATGGTAAAACCCCATCTCTATTAAAAAATAAAAAAAATGGCCGGGCATAATGGCTCACACCTGTAATCCTAGCACTTCAGGAGGCCGAGGCGGGCGGATCACAATGTCAGAAGTTTGAGACCAGTGTGGCCAACATAGTGAAACCCTGTCTCTACTAAAAATACAAAAAAATTAGCTAGGCATGGTGGTGGGTGCCTGTAATCCCAGCTACTTGGGAGGCTGAGTCAAGAGAATCACTTGAACCCAAGAGGCGGAGGTTGCAGTGAGCCGAGATGGCGCCACTGCTCTCCAGCCTGGGCAACAGTGCGAGACTCCAGCTCAAAAAAAAAAAAAAATTAGCTGGGCGTGGTGGTGTGGGCCTGCGATCCCAGCTAAGGCTGAAGTAGGAGTATAGCTTGAGCCCAGGAGACAGAGGTTGCAGTGAGTCAAGACTGCACCACTGCACTCCAGCCTGGGCAACGGAGCTAGACGCTGTCTCAAAACAGAAACAAAAACCTGGTATCCCAAGTCAGCCACTGGAGGGCAGTCTTTACCAGCAGAGCTTACCCACCTTGTGCACACCGCCTGGGAGATGACTGTCACTACCTCCCTACCTTCCTTCTGGAAAACAGGAGAATGAGGAAATCTGCATTCTGTTGGGAAAAACTCTGCAGCTGATTATGGACACCACTAAGAAGGTGTAAGGCCTCTTAAATAAGACTGTATTACCCAAAATTAGTTTGTTATTTTTTTAAAACAACATACTTTGGCCAGGCACAGTGGCTCATGCTTATAACCCCAACACTTTGGGAGGCTGAGGCAGGCAGACTGCTTGAGCCCAGGAGTTCAAGACCAGCCTGGGCAACATAGTGAAAACCAGTCTCTACAAAATACAGAAAACAAAACAAAACAAAACAAAAAACCTAATTGGGTGTGGTGGTATCACCTGTAGTCCTGGGAGACTGAGGTGGGATTGCTGGAGCCCAGGGAGGCTGAGACTACAGTGAGTTATGATCATAAAACAAAACAAAACAAAAAAACCCACAACAGCAACAACCACCAAAAAACAACGTATTTCGGCCTAGAGCCTGAACTCACCTACTGACTTTCCTCATTCTCTTCCCATTCAATAATTCTCTCTCTGTTGCTAATTTCCTGCTAGCTTGAGAAAGCAGACACCCATTGTTTTGTATTTGTTATACACTTAACTTCGATTCATGCTTTGATTAAATGTTTCTATTTCTGCCCTCCCTGTTTCCTACACATACCTGTGGCAAGTCAGAATTTACTTCAGCAAACTGAAGGGGAAGAGTCTGTATCTGAGATTTTCCCTCCAGATATTAAAAAATATGGCTGTTTACAAGTTAAATGCTCACTGATAACCATTACAATGGTACTTAGGCATGGATACGCCTGATACTCACATTAGTTACTATTTACTGAGCACCTGCTCTGTGCTAGGTAGGTCCTTCATATACAATCTCTAATTCTTCTACAACCCTGAGAGACCAGGGCTCAGAACCTGCACAGGTTACACCAGTAATGAGTGGCTGAGATCTGAGATTTGCAACAAGCTCTAACTGCAAAGCTCATGCTCCTTCTACTTTAACACACTGCTTCCTTCCCATATGGAACTACTTATTCCTCAGTTGTCCCTTTTCATGTCAAAGGCAGCACCTCTTCCCACTTTGAGGAAAAAGATCAGCTGTGTTTCTGTTGTCCCAAAGTTGTATGGAGGGTAAAACAGTGCCATTTTTTGCCACCCTCCTGTTTCCTGGCATATCTTTTTTTTTTTTTTAGACAGAGTCTTGCTCTATCTCCCAGGCTGGAGTACAGTGGCATCATCTCAGTTCACTGCAACCTTGACCTCCCAGGTTCAAACAATTCTCCTGCCTCAGCCTCCCAAGTAGCTGGGATTACAGGTGCACACCACCATGTCTGGCTAATTTTTGTATTTTTAGTAGAGACAGGGTTTCACCATGTTGGCCAGGCTGGTCTCGAATTCCTGACCTCAGGTGATCTGCCCACCTCGGCCTCCTGAAGTGCTGGAATTACAGGCATGAACCACACACCCAGCCTGTTCTCTGGCATAGTTTCTAGGAATGCACTTCAGCAATAACCAGGAACAGTCTGTACTCGCAGACAGCTCCTTATCTCAACTGCTAATCATGGATTCCATTTCCTGGGTAAACAGTGGTATCATCTCACGCACTACTGCTTCTCTGCAGTTCCTTCACACTTCGCTGTGGTTTTTCTTTTCAGATGCCCTTAAACCATATTTAGGGCATTGTGGCACAGACCCATCTATCTCCTCCAACCTTACATTTACCATTAAGTAGGTGGCCATGTGACAAGTCAGTACAGTTGTTCAGCATCACTGGAGGAGTGGATTGGCAATATGCAAAGCGGCAAAAAACGGAAACGAACTTATCCAAGAGCTTCTAACATAAACAGCAATGCTAAGTTGATTCAAAGCAGAAATCGGTAAAACCACATATCCCTATTTTGTGAAGCAAAACAGATTTTGAGGTACATATAGGACAAGCCTGAGTAGGAAGTTCAGATGACAATAACTGATTTACTAAGGGATTTTGGCAGAATTCTTACCCCTGAAGCCAGAACCACAGTGGGAGCACTAGGAAGCAGTTGGGGATGCCTGTCTTAGTCATTCTGGCTACAAATGCCTCAAAGTCAAATGAGATGCTGTAGCACCATGATTCCTAAATTTGCTGCCTAAGTAGATGAATCAGCAGACACTTATTAAAAACCCAAATTCCCAGGGATCTCAAGAAGAATCCGATGCAGTAAGTTTGAGATGGTGGCCTAGGTAGCTATCAGCAGATGATTCTTATAACCAGGTAAGTCTGAGAAAGTAGTTAATAAACTTAACAGATTTTAGAACCACCAATAACACCACGAATTTTCTTTTTTTTTTTTTTTGAGATGGAGTTTTGCTCTTGTTGCCCAGGCTGGAGTGCAATGGCAAGATCTCGTCTCACTGCAACCTCTGCCTGCCGGGGTCAAGCGTTTCTCCTGCCTCAGCCTCCCGAGTAGCTGGGATTACAGGCGCCCGCCACCACGCCCAAATAATTTTTTGTATTTTTAGTATAGACGGGGTTTCACTATGTTGGCCCGGTCTCGAACTCCTGACCTCAGGCGATCCACCCGCCTTGACCTCCCAAAGTGCTGGAATTATAGGCGTGAGCCACTGCGACCAGCCCTATGAATTTTTAACTTGATCCTAATCTCTATCTGATATCTAAAATCTTTTTCGATTTTGGGCTATTCTTAAAACAATTCATTCTCCTTAGATAGGTAGGATGGGTTTCAAGCTGAAAAACATCTATATGATATCTTTTTTTTTTTTTTTTTGAGACAGAGTTTCACTCGTTGCCCAGGCTGGAGTGCAATGGTGCGATCTCAGCTCACTGCAACTTCCACCTCCTGTGTTCAAGCCATTCTCCTGCCTCAGCCTCCTGAGTAGTTGAGATTACAGGAGCCCGACACCATGTCCAGCTAATTCTTGTATTTTTGGTAGAGACAGTTTCACCAAGTTGACCAGGCTGGTCTTCAACATCTGACCTCAGGTGATAACGCACGCCTCAGCCTCTCAAAGTGCTGGGATTACGGGCGTGAGCCACCGTGCCCAGCCATTGTTTTTTGTTTTTTTGTTTTTGAGACAGTCTCCCTCTGTCACCCAGGCTGAAATGCAGTGGCACAGTCTTGGCTCACTGCAACCTCCTGGGTTCAAGTGATTCTCCTGCCTCAGCCTCCCAAGTAGCTGGGATTACAGGTGCATGCCACCCACCACACTCGGTTTTTGTATTTCTAGTAGAGATGGGGTTTCACCACGTCGGACAGGCTGGTCTCAAACTCCTGACCTCAAGTGATCTGTCCGCCTTGGACTCCCAAAGTGTTAGGTGGCTCACAGGTGTGAGCCACCACGCCCAGCCCATATAATATACTTAATAGCTTTAGAGTATACCTGCCAAAAGTTGAGGTAATTTAACCCCGATGTTCTGAAAGCATACCGAGGTTAGAGACAACCACTTTTCATTAGTACTGAAATGGGGAGCTTGGAGTTAGCAGGCCTGACTTGAAACACTTTGTCATTTATTAGCTGTAATGCTCCCAAGGAAACTGTTTAACCTCTGAGCCACAGTTTCCTCATTTGTAAAACAGGGATGAAAATCCCCACCCTCCAGGGTTGTGTGTGGATTATAGAAAATGCATAAATACAAGCATGGCATACACAGAAGCACTCAATATTGATACCATAGTCATCTACCACATTAACGATGTTTTAGTCAATGACAGACTGCATATATTAACAGTGGTCCCATAAGATTATAACACTGTATTTTTACAGTATCTTTTCTATATTTAGATATGTTGAGATCCACAAATACTTATTGTTCTATTACAACTTCCTATAGTATTCAATAGTAACATGCGGAACAGGTTTACAGCCTAGGAGCAATAGGCCACACCATACAGCCTAAGTGTGTAGTTAGCTATTCTATCTGGATTTAAGTACACTGTGATGTTCACACAACAAAATCACCTAATGACACGTCTCAGAATGTACCATCATCAGGTGATGCATGGCTACATTTCCAATTGATTCAGGAAAACGTGGCTCTATGTGCTATTTTTTTTTTAATTTTTTAATTTTTATTTTTTTGAGACAGAGTCTCTATCTGTCACCCAGGCTGGAGTGCAGTGCCGCGATCTCAGCTCACCACAACCTCTGCCTCCCAGGTTCAAGCGATTCTCCTGCCTCAGTCTCCTGAGTAGCTGGGATTACAGGCATGTGCCACCACACCCCGCTAATATTGTATTTTTAGTAGAGATGGGGTTTCTCCATGTTGGTCAGGCTGGTCTCGAACTCCCGACTTCAGGTAATCCGCCCGCCTCAGCCTCCTAAAGTGCTGGGATCACAGGCGTGAGCCACCATGCCCGGCCTCTATGTGCTATTTTAAAATTCTCTCAATACATTAATTCTCCCGTACCTCCAAATTATTTAAAAAAAAAAAAAACGAACTCTACAGAAAGCTAAGAATCATTAAATAGGTAACAGCCCGAACATCAGAGGTATAAACTACAGCATTCTCCTACCAGAAATAAACAAGTCAACAGCGGATCCCTTTTAGAGATGAATCAAGTAGAAAGCTGTGCCCATGAGTCAGCTCTGCCTCCACCGCCAGAGACAGCAGTGTTCCCCTGCCTCTTGGCCCATTCCGGGATCCTTTGCAATACATAACGCGGCTCTTGCCAATGATTACTACAGGAGTAGAAGAGTTTCACACCAACAGACTTGTTTTTCCAACTGGGCTTTCACCCACAGGTTCTTATGGGATCAGCAACCCTGTCACCCTGAATCTTTTCAGCACTTGTCAATTATTTAGGCAAACAACATCATTTACATGTGAACCTTCCCATCTCCACCCAACACAAACCTTGGAGGGCTGAACCTTTGCTGACTGGGCAATCCCTTCTCCAGTAGTTATGACCTGTTTTTGAGGGGACACAGCTATCATGTGACCCCCTTTCACAGTCACATACTGTGGGAGTGGTGACTGGCTGGCAGCTCCTGTTGCGGGCACGTGAGGGGCTTCACCAGGTTCCTGTTTGATGATCACCTTGCAACAAACATAATGACACTGAATAAACATCCATAAACATCCCATTTTATAAAGCTGCTAATATCTGACTCTTTTCCGTTTGCAGGGATTAATGAATTGATGAAACTCGATACGTAAAGAATGACTCCACCAGAAGGGTAAATACACATACTGCTTAAATACAGTCCATACCAGCTATTAAAGGGACCAAAAGTAGGATCTGAACTTGATCCTGTGCTCCTGTAATAACACAGTCACTTGTTTAAGAGACTGTGGCAAATGACAGAAGAGAGAAACAAACACAATGTGCTCCATGAATCCCCATCTTGCTGGACTCCAAGGGCTGCCCTGAGGACATCATTAAATACATGGAAGCACGTCTCAGAATGAGGAGTTGAGACCCACTAAAAAGTAACATGTTGTAGGGGTAGTGGCAATGAACTCCAACATGCCACAAAAAGTATTATGACTTGTGGGACAATGCCCTAATACATACTCACTTTTGTGAAAGCTCCAAGTCCTCCTGTTATAGGTTTGGGGCTTTGAACCTTAGGGTGACTCCCAATTGGGCAAAGAGGTGGCATAGATGCAAACAAAGAATCCTCCTGCTGTGTGTGTAAAAATACATATTTTACAATCAGGAGAAATGGGTGATTTCAGATATCTAGTCACTTATATTTAATACAAACCTGTGACATTCTCTAGCAATATAAAGAAATAAAAAGACTGGCTGGGTGCGGTAGCTCACGCCTGTACTCCCAGCACTTTGGGAGGCAGAGGTGGGTGGATCGCCTGAGGTCGGGAGATCAAGACCAGCCTGACCAACATGGAGAAACCCTGTCTCTACTAAATATACAAAAATTAGCCGGGTGTGGTGGCGGGTGCCTGTAATCCCAGCTACTTGGGAGGCTGAGGCAGTAGAATCACTTGAACCAGGGAGGCAGAGGTTGCGGTGAGCTGAGATCACGCCACTGCACTCCAGCCTGGGTGACAAGAGCAAAACTCCGTAAAAAAAAAGAAAGAAAGAAAAAAACCTAAAATTCCTTGGGGTCTTCCAAGCCTCTACACCTGCATTTGAATATTGTTTTAGAAAAGAAATGCAAAGAAAAGCTGTAACTTGGCAAGAATCTACTCATCTGTGTCCTGCTGTACGCTGGAAAGACTTCTAACTTACTACCCCTAACATTTGGCTGACTTTATTGGTCTTCCCCGATAGTTGGTAAACCACTAAAGGACAGGGACTGTATTTAATTTTATATCCCTGGAGCCTAGGCACTAAATAAATAAATGAAAGAAACAGGCAGCTGCAATGTTTCAGTATATACTCTCTTTTAATAGTACTCACAACTGATTTGCAAAATTTACTCAATGAACACCCAGAATACAAAGGAAAAATTTTCAATAAAAACTTAAAAAACAAGCAAACAAACAAAAAACTTGAATAATTTGGCACAGGCAAAGACAACGAAAGTCAACATTCAAAACTTCTGTAGTTCTGGCCAGGCGCAGCGGCTCACGCCTGTAATCCCAGCACTTTGGGAGGCTGAGGCGGGCAGATTACCTGAGATCAGGAGTTTGAGACCAGCCTGACCAACGTGGAGAAACCCCGTCTCTACTAAAAATACAAAATTATCTGGGCGTGGGGCGCATGCCTGTAACCCCAGCTACTCAGGAGACTGAGACCGCAGAATCGCTTGAACTCAGGAGGCAGGAGGTTGCAGTGAGCCAAGATTGCGCCACTGCACTCCAGCCTTGGCAACGAGAGCGAAACTCTGTCTCCAAAAAAAAAAAAAAAAAAAAAAAAACTTCTGTAGTTTCTCTTTAATTCTCAAACACAAAATGCAAATCTCAGAGGTAATCTGTCAAAATTTGGAAACGAAGAACACTTCTTGGCTGTAAAGTAAAATGATCACCAACAAACAATAAAAATTAAACTAGCAGAGTTAAGACTTTCAAGATTACTATAATTCAGACATTCATATAACAGTGCCAACACACTGCACAGAACTTAGAGAACAGCCTTGCCTTGGACCAGGAAGTCATTCAATATCATCATTAGTGTCTAAATAAAAGAAATGCTGTGTCAGGCACCAGTCATTTGACTGGAACAGGTCAGATCATATTTGGAGTTGTAAATTTTAAAGGACTGCTTACCCAGAAAAAGGGGAGCAGGGGAGAGACTCTGTGGAGGTAAGCATTATTTTCAGATAACTAAACGGTTAACACATGGAAAAGGAAACACTGATGCTCCCCGACTTAGGATGGGGTTACGTCTGGATAAACCCATCATAAGGGGAAAACATCATAGGCCAAAAGTGCATTTTTGACTTCCCACACTTTCACCGTATGGTGGGTTTATCTGAATATAACCCCAGCGTAAGCTGAGGGCTCGCTAAATGCATATTGCTTTTGCATCACGGTAAAGTCAAAAAATCGTTAAGTTGGACCACTGTAAGGTGGGAGCCATTTGTATATTTACTTCTTGGTGATGCAAACATAGAAAAGATAGGAACGTGCTGTCAGATGAATGTTTTTATATTTTTAAATTTTTGTTTTTTTTATGGGTTAAGGAGCAGAAAGTTTAATAAGCAAAAGAAAGGGGAGAGGACAGCAGCTCTCTGTTGCGAGAGAGAGAGGTGTCCAAAAGGGAAGAGGTCAGATGAATATTTTTATAAGCAAGTATTTTTAACAAACTTTTCAAATAAGTAAATAAATAATCTTATCACAGTAAGTTTTTAAATTGATACTGGGTGACTATTTCACACAAGTGTTGTGAAGCATTTGTGACACTATGAAAAGATCCAAGTAAGGTAGTAAAGTCTGGAGTAGATCCAAGTAAGTTAGTAAAGTCTGGGGGTAGTAAAGTCTAGACACTTAACAGCTTGAAGATTCCATTTTATGAAATTTGCGTCATCAACTGACACATTCTTGCTGAGGCTGAACATACGATGTTCAGAAACCGGCAAAGTGGCGGGGTGCAGCTCATGCCTGTAACCGCAGTACCCTGGCAGGTGAGGTGGCAGATCTCTTGAGGCCAGGAGTTCAATACAGCCTGGTTAATACGGGGAGACCCCATCTCCATTTGAAAAATTATTTTTTAAAAATGAAAAGAAAAAGAAGCTAGCAAAGTGTAATAACGCAGTAAGAATGTTACCTTGACAGTAGATGTTACAAAACTACTTCCATGAATTTTAGGAACAGGGGAACCTGTTCCTTGGGAGACCTGAGAAGCCGTGGAGATCTTGTTTGTAGGACTTCCTGATAAGCAAGGCACAATTAAAAGTAAAACATAAACAAAGTAAAATTTACAAAAGGTAATTTTAAAGCATTTCTACCATCCTCCCCTCTTTCGCACTATTTATTTTTCATGTTTAAGGGTTGAAAACTCATTGTTAAGGCTGAAACTAGTATGGAAAAAACCCTTAAGGACCCATCCCTGTGAAGCTGATCTCATGCTCAACCTGAAGAAGGTAAGAAGCTGGTAAGGGCATGCAGAAGAATAAGTAGTAAAGTCACTTGTTTTAGACTACTCCTTGTACAATAAACAGTAGCATATTCTTGTATATTCTACTCCTTATACAATAAAAGACACTATAACGTATTCTACTTGTATGTTCTACTCCTCATACAATAATAGACACTACAACATAATGATACTGTTTAACAAATGTGCCAGAATATATGCATTCTGCTAGCTCCTTCAAAGTAGTTTCACCAGAAAGTTATGCCTATTCCAAAATGCTGCCAACATTATTATTATTATTTTTTTTTTCCTGAGATGGAGTCTTGCTCTGTCACCCGGGGTGGAGTGCAGTTGACTGATCTCGGCTTACTGCAACCTCCACCTACTGGGTTCAAGTGATTCTCCCACCTCAGCCTCCCCAGTAGCTGGGACTACAGGCACGCGCTACCACACCTGGCTAATTTTTCTATTTTTAGTGGAGATGGGTTTCGCCATGTTAGCCAGGCTGCTCTCGAACTCCTGACCTCAGGTGATCCGCCCACCTTGGCCTCCCAAAGTGCTGGGATTATGGGCATGAGCCACCACGCCTGGCCAAGATTAAACATTTTATACTCCATCTGTACAACTGCCTTTAGAGTCTGAAAAAAATTTAGTCATATATTACCTATAGTCAACAAGTCAAGACCCCAAATAGTATTTAATCATTTACTCCATTTACCAAACTTGCCTCCAAAGACTTCTAGCTGATTCCTAAAACAAAATGTCATGAAATAACACCTATTTGGCATCCTTAAGTATGTTCGAAAGGTACTGGGTAAGCCTTGAACACAGTAATTTTTAAGGGCATTCCACAATTACAATCACTATTAAAATTTAGCCTTTCCAAAAAAAAAAAAAAAAACTGCTTGGAAAAGCCCAACATACATTCATGTGTTAAATCCAATAGGTCAAACAAACAACAACAAAAAAATCAGTCTCATTATCTTATAATCATCCCTTTTATTTAATTTATCTTCTATTTCTCTTAATTAGAAGTGAAAACTTCAGGGAAGTTTATAGTTAGGAGCGTGTGTTTAAATACAGGTTGAATGGGGCCAGGCGTGGTGGCTCACGCCTGTAAATCCAGCACTTTGGGAGGCTGAGGCAGGTGGATTGGAGTTTGAGACCAGCCTGGCCAACATGGTGAAACCCCATCTCTACTAAAAATACAAAAATTAGCTGGGCGTGGTCATGCACGCCTGTAATTCCAGCTACATGGGAGGCTGAGGCAGGAGAATTGCTTAAACCCGGGAGGTGGAGGTTGCAGTGAGCCGAGATCACGCCACTGCACTCCAGCTTGGGTGAAAAGAGCAAGACTCTGTCTCAATAAATTAATAAATTAATTAATTAACAATAAATACAGGTTAACTGAAGGGAATAAATAAAATAATGTTAGAGAAAGCATTTCAAAAAAACCTAAAAAGCATGATATAGTTGCATGGGATTACAGTGAGGAACACGGTGAACCCAAGGATGACTTTTTCCTATTAGAGTTCTCTTTAAAACTGCAGGTTTCAATTTCCCCTCCCACAAGCAGAATGGGTCTTCCTTGAAGAAAATAATATCATTTTTATTTGACTGGGGAGAACGGTATGTGGCCCACAAGGTTAGCAAAAGCTTCTTTGGAAGAGGTAGTAACCACATTGCTTACAGTCCCCCAAAGAGTAAGTCTTCCAAATGAAAACAAAATCAACTATTCTCTTAAGAACATTCATTATGGCTTATTTTGAATTTTTAGAAATTAAAAGAAAACTCAAGTAAATTCTAAAAAATGCAACTTTTACAGAGTAAATCTCCCCTCAGAGAAAGAGTATTGGCTTTCCTTTTACGTATTCTCGCTTCTCGTTTACGGGAGATTTCATTCTCCAATTACATGGCTACCAAGTCATGGCAGGATTACATTTTTAATAAAAGATCAAACCCTTTAGATGGTACAAATATGGATCTAATACACACCTGTACTGGGAGTGGTGGCTCCAATCACCTGCCCCGGCTGCTTGTCCATGATAACATAAGGATTATTAATAACAGAGCCGGCAGTGCCTTGCTTCACGTGGACTGGAGTGGAAGTCGGGGTTCGAGGCAATGGTGATGGGCTTGGAGTTGATATTGGGGAACCTTATTAATTAAAAAGAGAGAATACAAACAAAATACACATATTCAACTCACGTAAGAAGATGTTGAGGACAAGGAAGAAGGTCAGTGCCACCAGGACAAAGGTAACAAATTGGGAAAATAAAATGGAAACTGCGTGCTCCCGGTACTGAGCAGCAACAGAGGTACAGGGGAGGCAGAGGATGTATGTTTCATGCTCTGCATCCTTATCCTTGGATCAACAGCATCAGTATCATCGAGGAAATTGTAAGAAACAGATTTTATGGTCCCATCCTTGACCTACTAAACATAAATCTCACTTCAACAAGATCTCCTGGTATGCACGTTATAGTTCAGAAAGCAGTACTTTACACAGCAGTGCGAAACTGCTGAACCTTTTTTTGTAACTGCTGAATCTTGATATGATAAATCTTTTAACACCATAGGCAGGCTTTTATAGTACTGGTTATACTCAAAGACACTAAAATTAGAGACCGGGCATGAGACACCGGGTGCAGTGGCTCGTGCCTGTAATCCCAGCACTTTGGGAGGCCGAGGCAGGCGGATCACCTGAGGTTGTGAGTTCGAGACCAGCCTGACTAACATGGAGAAACCCTGTCTCTACTAAAAATACAAAATTAGCTGGGTGTGGTGGTGCATGCCTGTAATCCCGGCTCCTCGAGAGGCTGAGGCGGGAGAATCGCTTGAACCCGGGTGGCGGAGTGAGCCGAGATGGCGCCATCGCACTCCAGCCTGGGCAACAAGAGCAAAACTCTGTCTCAAAAAAAAAAAAAAAAAAAAAAAAAGGAAGAAAATCAGTAAGTAAACAGCTGGATTTAAGAACCTGGTGTCTTGTTTTGAATAGGAAAATATGAAATTCACCTACCCAGAGCAAAAGTCTCTGTCAATACTATGTCACAGCCATAACCCAGAAAGATTCATGTTCCCGCAAAATACTCTCAAAAGTTACTGACAGTTAAACATCCTCTACTGTATTTTATTGATCAAACTTGTCATCCATGAATTTCTTTAAACTTCAAATCAATTTATATGTTCAGCCTATTCCACCTCTGAAGTAGCAAGTTCCAAAATTTTTCTACCTGGTAGGTAAAATTGCCTACCAATGGCAGGGGACGGTGGCTCACGCCTGTAACCGGAGCACTTTGGGAGGCTGAGGTAGGTGGATCACCCGAGGTCAGGAGTTCAAGACCAGCCTGGCCAATATGGTGAAACTCCGTCTCTACTAAAAATACAAAATTAGCTGGGAGTGGTGGCACGTGCCTGTAGTCCCAGCTACTTGGGAGGCTGAGCCAGGGGAATCACTTGAACCTGAGAGAGGTGGAGGCTGCAGTGAGCTGAGATCGCGCCACTGCACTCCAGCCCGGGTGACAAGAGTAAAACTCCATCTCAAAAAAAAAAAAACTGCCTACCAATTAGAAGCTATTTATCTCTCATCAAAGATTTGGATCCTATTTCTGCTTAGCTGTCTACTTATAACACCAAACATTCTTTTTTCCCCCCTTCATTTAAGTATTATACAGAAGTCCTCATACTTCCTGGGTATTTCCAATTGCCTTTTAACAAACATGTTTTGTTCTAAGGTGGAACAGTCAAAACCATAAAGTATATATTCCTACTAAATTTTACTTAACATAAAATGAAACTGTCACAAGGCAAAAGATAATCCAATCTTAGTGAACAAGACAACTCAGAACTACCTACTGACAATAGGAATGAATAATTTTCTAGTGTGGTTACAGACAGAATAAAGCATTTCAATTCCCAACCAACTCTAACCCTTAAAATTTAACTCCATGCCAAAGGCCTCTAAATTTTTTCTATTACTAGTCACTGTGGTTTCCATGTATATAATCCCCAAACACGATTCCTACACCTTAGTTTCAGCCATATATCCTAGCAAACATTTTACCTGTGCTGATTCTAGCAGACAAAAATTTGACCATTTGAGTTTCATTTATCTCCTCCATTCATTTCCGTATGAATGAGCTTTGTTTTTGCCTTGTGACAGCTTTGCCAATCAACAGTGATAAATTTCCTTTTGTTAAACAAACACTGCTTAGAAGAACTTAAGAGAAAAAAAGCCAAGTATTTTGTTTTGTTGTTCCAACAATTTTAACAACCAGTCAACTCCATATACACTGTCTTCAAAACATCTGCATACCTGACACAATCTTGCAGCTCATGGTGATGGGCTGGAAGGATTTTCCAGGTGACTCAGGATTAGGAACCTGACTTTGTGGAACAATTTTACAGCTTGATGCTATTGGCTGGAAAGCTGAATTGCCATGGGAACAAAAGGTAACTTTCTGGGCTGTAGTCATTTTGGTGGGTGTTCTTTCCAATGAAGATGGCAAAGCATAAAACGGAGTGTGTCGTTCAGCTTCAGTGCTAGCTGGGAATCCTGCTTGAGATGAAACAGGCAAATGGCAAGTCATCAATCGCTTTGAAATAAAACCTTACCATTGTGGAAAAAGAATAAAAATGCATTATTTCAACACCCATTTTAAACCATGTACTGGTAGCAAAATAAATACAATCAATCAGCCCTTCATATTTTTGGTGAAAAATATATATGCTTAGAATAATGTTTAAAGTGCTTTTTTAAAAAAACTTGAAAACATTATTAACTATAAACCATATATAACATAAAAAGAACAAAAGTTCTTATGTTCCTCCATTTTTTAATATATAAACTGAAAAACTGTTTAGAGAAGAAAAAATCTTAGAAAGCATTCACTAAATCTAATGATATCCTCCTCTCTTATTTATTTACTTATTTTTGAGACATCGTTTCACTCGTCACCCAGGCTAGAGTGCAGTGGTGTGATCTCAGCTCACTGCTACCTCCACCTCCCGGGTTCAAGCGATTCTTGTGCCTCAGCCTCCGGAATAGCTGGGACTACAGGTATGCACCACCATCCCTGGCTAATTTTTGTATTTTTAGTAGAGACGGGGTTTCGCCATGTTGGCCAGGCTGGTCTTGAACTCCTGACCTCAGGTGATCCGATGGTTTCAGCCTCCCAAAAGGCTGGGAATTACAGGCATGGGCCACCGTGCCCGGCCCCTCTTGTATCTTATTAAATGCCCATAAAAAAGATGCAATTGAAATCTAAAGAGGAATAAAGTTGAGATTTTATAAAAGAACTGTAATACTAACCACATTAAAATATAGGCTTAGAAATAAAACATTTAAGATCAATTTTATATCTTTTATGCTTATATATGGGAACATTTAAATATGTATTTATACACATATATTTGTTAAATTTAAAAATGGCATGGTCAAAATACATTGTTGGTGATGAATCTTTTTTTAAGTAAAATCAGGTATTTAATATTCAAGTTTCTTGCTCGCACAATCAGAAGCTGAACCAGAAAGTCTTCCTGTAATACATTATAAGGAATTATCAAGTGATAAAAATCTGTTTTAGGCCAGGCGTGGTGGGTCATGCCTGTAATCCCAACACTTTGGGAGGCCAAGGTGGGTGGATCGTCTGAGGTCATGAGTTCGAGACCAGCCTGGCCAACATGGTGAAAACCCATCTCTACTAAAAATACAAAAATTAGCCGAGAGCGGTGGTGGACGCCTGTAATCCTAGCTCCTAGGGAGGCTGAGGCAGGAGAATTGCTTGAACCCAGGAGGTGGAGGTTGCAGTGAGACGAGATCACGCCACTGCACTCCAGTCTGGGCAACAGAGCAAGACTCCATCTCAAAATAAAATAAAATAAAAATAAATTTAAAAATCTAATATTTTTTAGCGACTTTTACATTTTATAAAATGTCAGTAAAACTTCATGGAAATTTTTTTTTTTTTTTTTGAGATGGAGTCTCGCTCTGTTGTCCAGGCTGGAGTGCAGTGGTGCCATCTCAGCTCACTGCAAGCTCCACCTCCCGGGTTCAAGCCATTCTCCTGCCTCAGCCTCCCGAGTAGCTGGGACTACAGGCACCCACCATCACACCCAGCTAAATTTTTGTATTTTTAGTAGAGATGGGGTTTCACCGTGTTAGTCAGGATGGTCTTAATCTCCTGACCTCATGATCCACCCGCCTTGGCCTCCCAAAGTGCTGGGATTACAGGTGTGAACCACAGTGCCCAGCCGGAAAAATATTTTTGACACGAGTGGAAATTTGGCTTTCATAACAGAACTGTGTAGTAGAGGCAGCATGTCTACTTATAGCAAAGTTATTTTCCATATACTATAGGTCTCTGAAAGCAGCAAATGGGAAAGGAATGCCTCAGAACAACGTTATGCAAGGAAAACTGCTGTATTACCTTTCTCCACAGAGGTATCGGGTACTGGCTCATGTGACTGCTTTATTGGTGAAGAAGCTTTCACTGGGGCTGGAATGGTCAAAGGCAAAGATGGAGGGGCATCAGAGATGTCAGACTCCGAGGACTGAGGATAGATACAGTCTTCTCCGAGAGAATGGCGATGGAGTTCAACATCCACTACCTAGACAATTGGGCAACAATCAGGCTCATGAGTCCATCATCAATGTCACAGAAAGCTCAAGTCCCGTCCAAGAATGTAATCTCAGGGATGTGAGAGATAACTTCTAATCACACTTCAAAGACAATTTCAATCTGAAGAACTAAAGGAATTATTCTAGAAGGTAATCTAATCTGGCTTAACAGACACATACCTCAGTGAAAATCTAATCTGGTTTAACATACAAATCTCAGTGAAATGATTCACAAAATTGGGGCCTCTTGATTTTGCTGTTGCTACTCCTTACAACAGTATTCCTCCAAATCTTTGCATGGCTGCCTTTCTCACCAGCAGGTCTCAATGAAGTATCACCTTCTCAGAGAGAGCATGCCTAAGCACCCAAGAATAAGCTACTTCCTTATCCCCCAGCTACTCTTATCTTCACAGCACTTATTTGTAACTGAAGTAATTTTATTTGCTTTTGTGTTTACTGTCTACCCTCCCCATTTTCAATGCCACTAAGAATTTGACTCTGAAGGAAGAAGCTACTGTGTTCATTTCTGTATTCCCAGCACCTGGACCAGTGCTCAATAAGTACCTTCTGACATAATACAGCAGATTTCTCTAGACAGAGTAAGATTTAATTAGTGAACTCTGATTAAATGGCTATTGCTGATATTATATGATGAATACCAAAAAAGGGAGCGAAGGTGAAGAACAAAGTTGGAGGTCTCAGACTCCTGATTTCAAAATTTATTACAAAGCTATAGTAATCAAAACAGTATGCTGCTGGCATAAAGACAGACATACAGACCAATGGAACAGAATAAATCCTCACATATATGGTCAAATGATCTTTGACAAGGGTCCCAAGACCATTCAGTGGGGGAAAAGACAGTATTTTCAGCAAATGGTGCTAGGGAAACTGGATATCCATATACCAAAGAATGCAATTGGACCCTTACCTTACACTATATACCAAAATTAACTCAGGATCAAAGAACGAAACATAAAAGCTAAAACAATAAAACTCCTAGAAGAAAATATAAGGGAAAAGCTTCATGACACTGAATTTGGTAATGGTTTCTTGGACACGACACCAAAAGCATAGGCAACAAAATAAAAAATAGACAAATGGGACATCAAACTTAAAAACTTCTGTGCATCGAAGGACACAATCAACAGAGTGAAAAGGCAAAAATATATCACGGAATGGAAGTAAATATTTGCAAATCATCTATCTGGTAAGGGGTTACTATCCAGAATATATGAATAACTCCTGTGACTCAGCAACAACAAAAACCAAACCACCTAATTTAAAAATGGGCAAAGACATTTTCTGAACGTCTTTGAATAGACATTTCTCCAAAGAAGATAAACACATGGTCACCAAACACATGAATGGATCCTCAACATCACTAATGATTAGAGAAACACAGATCAAAACCACAAGATATCACATCACAAACAACAGAATAACTACTATAAATTAAAATACAAAAAAAATTAACAAATGCTGGTGAAGACGTGGATAAACTGGAATACGTGTGCACTGCTGGTGGGAATGTAAAATGGTGCGGCTACCACGAAAAAATATAGCAGTGGTTCCTCTAAAAACAGAATTCCCATAGGATCCAGCCAATTCCATTTCTGGATATATACCCAAAAGAACTGAAAGCAAGGATTTGAATAGATACCTATACACCTACGTTCATAGCAGCACTATTAACAACAGCCAAAAGCTGGAAGCAACGCAAGTGTCCATCAGCAGGTGAACGGATAAACAAAATGTGGTATATACATACAATGCAGTATTATTCAGCCTAAAACAGGAAGAGGGGCGGGGCACAATGGCTCATGCCTATAATCCCAACACTTTGGGAGGCCAAGGCAGGCAGATAGCTTGAGCCCAGGAGTTGAAGACAAGCCTGGACAACATAGTGAGACCCTGTCTCTACAAAAAATAAACAAGTAGGCCGGGCGCGGTGGCTCATGCCTATAATCCCAGCACTTTGGGAGGCCGAGGCAGGCAGATCATGAGGTCAGGAGATCAAGACCATCCTGGCTAACAGTGAAACCCCGTCTCTACTAAAAATACAAAAAAAAAAAATTAGCCGGGCGTGGTGGCAGGTGCCTGTAGTCCCAGCTACTCAGGAGGCTGAGGCAGGAGAATGGCGTGAACCCGGGAGGTGGAGCTTGCAGTGAGCCAAGATCGAGCCACTGCACTCCAACCTGGGCAACAGAGCGAGACTCCGTCTCAAAAAATAAATAAATAAATAAACGAGTAAGTAAATAAATTAGCTGGTCATGGTGGCACACGCCCGCAGTCCCAGCTACCTGACAGGCTAAGGACAGATTACAAGCCCAGGAGTTCAAAGCTGCAGTGAGCCGTGATTGCACTCCAGGCTGGGTGAGAGAGAGCAAGACCCTTTCTCAAAAATAAATAAATAAAAATAAATTTTTTTACAAAGGAAGGAAACTCTGACATACGTTACAACATGGATGAAATCTGAGGACATTATGCAAAGCGAAATAAGGCAATCCCAAAGAGACACATATGGTATGATTCCACTTATATGAGGTACCCTAGAGTAGTCAAATTCACACAGACAGAAAGTAGAGCAGCAGTTGCCAGTGCTGGGGGGCGGGAGGAGTGGGTGGTCATTTTTAATGGGTACAGAGTTTCAGCTCTGCAAGATGAAAACAGTTCTAAAGATGGACTAAGGTCATGGCTGCACAATAATGTGAATATACTTAATGCCACTAGACCGTACACTGAAAAATCGGTAAGACGGTAAATTTTGTGTTACGTGTTTTTTAAGCACAATTTTAAAAAAATATATGAACCCGCCGGGCGCCGTGGCTCACGCCTGTAATCCCAGCACTTTGGGAGGCCGAGGTGGGTGGATCACAAGGTCAGGATATCGAGACCATCCTGGTCTAACTCGGTGAAACCCCATCTCTACCAAAAATACAAAAAATTAGCCGGGCGTGGTGCCGGGCGCCGGTGGTCCCAGCTACTTGGGAGGCTGAAGCAGGAGAATGGCGTGAACCCGGGAGGCGGAGCTTGCAGTGAGCGGAGATCACACCACCGCACTCCAGCCTGGGCGACAGAGTGAGACTCTGTCTCAAGAAAAAAAAAAAATATATATATAGATATATACACACACACACACACACACATATATATATGAACCAAGGCTGGGCGCAGTGACTCATGCCTGTAATCCCAGTGCTTTTGGATGCTGAGGCGGGAGGACTGCTTGAAGCCAAGAATTCGAGACCAGCCTGTGAACATAGTAAGACACTGTCTCTATAAAAAATGTAAAAATTAGCTGGGCTTGCTAGTGCAGGTGTACAGTCCTAGCTACTTGGGAGGCTGAGGTGGGAGAATGGCTGGAGTCTAGGAATTCAAGGTTGCAGTGAGCCATGATGTTACTGTACTCCAGCCTGGCTGACAGAGTAAGACCCTGTCTCAATTAAGAAAAAGAGAAGAGAAAAAGAAGAAAAGAGAAGAGAAAAGGAGAAAGCCTGGTGTGGTGGCTCACGCCTGTAATCCCAGCACTTTGGGAGGCCAAGGCGGGTGGATCACCTGAGGTCAGGCAGTTCGAGAGCAGTCAGCAGTTCGAGAGCAGCCTGACCAACATGGTGAAACCCCATCTCTACTATGAATACAAAAATTAGCTGGGTGTGGTGGCACGTGCCTGTAGTCACAGCTACTTGGGAGGCTGAGGCAGGAGAATCGCTTGAACCCAGGAGGAGGTTGCAGTGAGCCAAGATTGCTCCATTGCACTCCAGCCTGGGCAACAGAGCGTCACTCCCTCTCAAAAAAAAAAAAAAAGGAGGGGAAGGGGAGGGGGGAAGGTGAAGGGGAAAGGGAAGGGAGGAGGAAGGGAAGAGGAAGGAGGGGAGACAAGGGGAGAGGAGCCACAAGTTTCCTGGTAAGCCTGTGGAACTGTGAGTCTATTAAACCTCTTCATAGATTACCCAGTCTTCGGTAGTTATTTATAATAGTGTGAGAATGGACTAACACAGAAAGGCAAACTTTAAAAAAAAAAAACTAACACTAATCTTTTCCCTAATTAAAAATGAAGATCGGCCAGGTGCAGTGGCACACACCTGTGAAACCCTGTCTCTACTAAAAATATAAAAATTCGCCAGGCATGGTGGTGCGTGCCTGTAATCCCAGCTACTTGGGAGGCTGAGGTAGGAGAATCACTTGATCCTGGGAGGAAGAGGTTGCAGTGAGCCGAGATCATGCCACTGCACTCCAGCCTGGGTGACAGAGCGAAGACCCCGTCTCAAAACAAACAAACAAACAAAAAATGAAGATCAATTTTCATCCTACTCATTCCCAGATAATACTGTAGGAAAAAAACCTACCGTCTCTGCTCCAAGAGTCTGCAAGCCAGTATAAGTTCTATCCAGCTATGGAAAGACAAAAGGGAGAGTGTTAAATTTCACTGCACTTACTTACATATTATCATAGGATACAATCTTTATCTACAGCTGTTTTGCAAGTCTTCATACCATAGGATCTACTTTTTCATAATGTAAAATATAAATTCATCACTTCAATAAAAAGTTGAGTAAAATCAATAAAAACCTCAGACATATAGTTACTATATTTTTAATATAAATTATACATTTTAAAAAACCTATTCTAAGGACAATGTAAAAATGGAGGAAGTTTTACACAAAAAGATGTTTACTGCAGCATTATCTATAACCAAACTAAAAACAACATAAAAATCCAGAATAAAGGAATGTGTAAGTAAACCATGGACCATCAATCTCTGAAATATCATGCAGCCACATAGATGAGGTTTGCAAAGACTGTGTACAGATATTTTAAATGACAGGCTATACGTATTTTAAATGCATACATTCTTGGACACAATTATATACTCAGAGTATATTTACTAAGCACTTAAAAAAAAGAATGAAAACATAGGCAGTAGAGGCTATGCTAATGACTTCAAATATACTGGCATCATGATTTGTTTTTTGAGAGAGGAATACAAACTGAGGGAATGTTAATAATATAAACGAGTTTACAATTACACAGAAAAAGGTTAAGTTCTTATTTGTAAATTTATATTCCACCACTAAAAAAAGAACTTGTGATAACAATATAAACATACAATAAGATTAACAGGGAAAAGTATTAAATTGGGTAGAAAAAAAAGGAGAGGGAAAAAATGAAGCCAGGGTAGGTTAGTAAATACAAGGTTTTAAAGGCTTATGAGAGGTAGGTGTCACATCTGGCTGAGTTTCTTAGCAGCCAACACAGAGAGGACAACTCAGTCAGTTATAAGAGTTAGTGTTCACAAGATAAAAAGCAATACAGGGTGGATTAATAGTGGTTCCATGGAAGAAATCTGGAGTTTTAATATTTAAACCTTAGCTAACAGTATGACTGCTAAAAAAAAAAAAGGCAATTTTAGGTTACATCCATTTTCACAGTCTCCAGAGCATAGAAATAATAGTCTCTCTGTAATCCGCACGGGTGTATCTTTCATTGTTGGGACCAAATTTCAAGAGGGACATTGGATAGGACAGAACTAGTATCAAAACAAGAAGAGGAACTGGAAAACAAAGCATACAAGAAATGTAACAGGAACAGGTTTTGCCTGGAGTAGAGATGATTTCAGGAGACATGAAGGCTATCATTAAACATTTTTAGCGTTCTTATAAAACTAAGCCTTATTCTGTATTATTTCAAAAATCAACAGCCTGAGGCCGGGCTTGGTGGCTCACTTCTGTAGTCCCAGAACTTTAGGAGACTAAGGCAGACTGACTGCTTGAGTCCAGGAGTTTAATACCAGCCTGGACAACATGGTGAAATCCTGTCTCTACAAAAAATACAAAAATTAGCCAGGTGTGGTGGCATGTTCCCGTAGTCTCAGCTACTCAGGAGGCTGACGCAGGAGGATCTCTTGAGCCCAGAAGGTTGAGGTTGCAGTGAGCCATGATCGCCCCACTGCACACCAGCCTGGGTGAAAAAGGGAGATCCCATCTACAAAAAACAAACAAACGAACAAACAAAAAAACCAGCCTGGGCAACATGGCGAGACCTCAACTCTACAAAAATAATTAAACAATTAGCCAGGCATGGTGGCGCATGCCTGTGGTCCCAACTACTCAGGAGGATGATGCGGGAGGATTGCTTGAATCCAGGAAGTTGAGACTGCAGTGAACCGTGTTTGCATCACCGCACTTCAGCATGGGTGACAAAGCGAGATCCTGTCTCAAAACAAACAAACAAACAAACAAAACAGAAAAAAGAAACACTAGGACAAAAGGACAAACGGGGTCAAGGTTTTACTAAATGGATCAATGTGTTGGCTTGGGAAGTGCTGTGCTCTAGGGTGATGGGTAAGGAGAGAGTAAATGACTACCTGTCAGAAATGCAGGATATAGTAATTTCACACATTCTAGGAACTTTAAATTTTATGTAACTCTAATATTTAGAGTATTTAATATTTAATGTATATTTACAGAATCAAATATACATCATTATTTACTGTACAAAATACAAAGATCACTTCAGGCTTTAACAGCCAGGAAAAGCTACATAAGAACTTGAAGAATGCAAAGAATTCAGACAAGCATCTGAGGAGGAGAAGAGCATTAAAAAAGACCCAAGGAAAGACGGCCCAAGGCATCTCTATGACATGAATAGACTGCCATGGCTAGAGCAGAATGTTCATCAGGGGACTTGTGCGAGACAATCTAGGGGAAGTAAATCGAGTCAAAATGAGCCCTGAGAGCAGGCGGGGGTGTTCGCACTTTAACAGGAATTCAATCAAGTTTTCTGAAAGGGATAGCAGAAAGGTTCTGCGGTTTTAAGCAGACTGATCAGATACCGTTGTGTAGGATGCCCTATGAAGAAAGGAGATGGATTTTTAAAAGCCTATCAGGAGACAGCAGAATAGCAGCCTAGGAATAGTGGGCAGGGGCCAGGGCGCGGTGGCTCATGCCATCCCAGCACTTTGGGAGGCCAAGGCAGATGGATCACTGGAGGCCAGGAGTTTGAGACCAGCCTGACCAACATGGTGAAACCCTCTCTTACTAAGAACACAAAAATTAGCTGGGCATGGTGGCGTGCACCTGTAGTCCCAGCTATTTGGGAGACTGAGGCAGGAGAATCGCTTAAACCCAGAAGGTAGAGGTTGCAGTGAGCCGAAATTGCGCCACTGCACTCCAACCTGGGTGACAGAGTGAGATTCTGCCTCAAAACAAAAAACAACAAAAAAAAGAATAGTGGGAAGGGCGGAGGACGGAATGTAAAAGAGATTATGAAGAAAGAATAATGGTCTGCAACTAAACAAATATTTAGAAGAGGGAAGAATCAAAGATGGCTCCAAGAGTTAACTAAAAAATGACAGGAAAAATAATACTACAGTGCAAATAAGGATCACAAGGCTACAACACAGGTGTTTAGGGTCTCAAGGCCAATACACAGCAAAACAATAAAATGATGTTTTCCAGAAAACTGGTAAGAAACATTTTATTGTCATTTTAAAACACTGTCTCCAATAATCTTCCACCAAAAGCTCTAAGTGATAGGTACAATATAAGATGTGAAAAGTATGTAAAGAATTCCTTTTGTTTAGAGACTAGGTCTGAGCCCAGTGCAACATAAGGTAGTATGTGCTGTGTTAAAAATAAGATTAAAAGAAAGTAAAACTGGCCAGGCGCAGTGGCTCATGCCTGTAATCCCAGCACTTTGGGAGGCCGAGGTGAGTGGATCACCTGAGGTCAGGAGTTTGAGACCAGCCTAGCCAACATGATGAAACCCCGTCTCTACTAAAAATACAAAAAAAAATTAGCCGTGCGTGGTGGCGGGCACCTGTAATCTCAGCTAATTGGGAGGGTGAGGCAGAAGAATCGCTTGAACCTGGGAGGCGGAGGTTGCAGTGAGCCGAGATTGCACCACTGCCCTCCAGCCTGGGCAACAGACCGAGATTCTGTCTCAAAAAAAAAAAAAAAAAAAAAAAAAGGCACAACTAAAAGACTTTCCTCTAAGTAACAGGACAGTACTCTGCCCCTTAATAAAGTGGCTGTGTGCCCTTTTATTTGGTTCCAGTGCTTCTCTGAGGTCATAAGGCAACCTAGTCTTACGCTAATCTTTGGAAAATAACTTAAGCCGCAGGTTAAGCAGTCCCACCTATCACCAATGGAAGAGAAATTTCAGCATGCCTTAAGCTTGAAAGAGGTCCATTTGTAGAAGAAAGGGAATGAAAAAGGAATTCTACAGATATACTCAGCTTCAGTTAGCCCAGTTTTGGAAGCCATTAGTGGGAACAATGTGATAAACCACAAAGTAAGGGTGCTTTGGAGATGTACAGTATCAGGATTATGTCACATGTAGAGAAAATGTACACAAAACTATAATACTATAAAAAGGGTCTAAGGGAACACTAAGAAATGGTCTTTCCATTATAAAAATTAAATATGGGCCGGGCAAGGTGGTTCACGCCTCTAATGCCAGCACTTTGGGAGGCTGAGGAGGGTAGATTGTTTTAGTTCAGGAGTTTGAGACCAGCCTGGGCAACACAGTGGAAAAAAAACTCCATCTCTACAAAAAATAAAAAAATTAACTGAGTGTAGTGGCATGCGCTTGTGGTCCAGCTACCTGGGAGGCTGAGATAAGAGGATCACCTGAGCCGGGGGAGGTCAAGGATGCAGTGAGCCGTGATCACGCCACCGCACTCTAGCCTGGGCAACAGTGAGACTCTGTCTCAAAAAAAATAAAAAATAAACGTTTATTTATATAAAATTGCAAAAATATTTGAGAAAACCAACCAAAAACAGGGCATGAGAAATAGTTCACAATGTCATTATTTCAGTTGCTCCAACTTTTTGGTATATTTCTTTTGTTTGTTTTTTTTCTACCTTTCAAAGATCGTGGTTGACTTCATGTACATACAGTTTTATACAAACATACCTCAGAGATAACTGCAGATTCAATTCTAGACTACTGCAATAAAGTGAATACTGCAATAAAGCAAGTCACAATGAATCTGTTTCCCAGTGCTTATAAAAATTATGTTTATACTATGCTATCATCTATTAAGTATGTAACAGCATTATGTTTAACAAAATAATATACATAACTTAATTTAAAAATACTTTCTTGCTTAAAAGTGCTAATGATCACCTTGAGCCTTGAGTGAACTAATCTCTTTGTTGGTGGAGGGTCTTGCCTTGATGCTGATGGCTGTTTGTTGAAGGTTTGGGTGGCTACGGCAATTTCTTAAAACAAGACAACAATGAATTCTGCTGCCTCGACTGACTTCCTTTTATGAAAGATTTCTCTGTAGCATGCAATGCTGTTTGACAGTGTTTTATCCACAAGAGAAGTTCTTTCAAAATTGGAGTCAATCTTCTCAAACCCTGTAGCTGCTTTATTAAGTAAGTTTATGTAATATTCTAAATCCTTTGTTGTCAATTTCAACAGTGTTCACAGCATCATCACCAGGAGTGGATGCCATCTCAAGAAGCCACTTACTTTCCTTATCCGTAAGAAGCAAATCCTCATGCATTAAGGTTTAATCATAAAACTGCAGCAATTCAGTCACATTGTCAGGCTCTACTTCTAATTCTTGTACTCCTGCTATTTTCACCATACCTGCAGCTAATTCCTCCGCTGAAGTCTTGAACTTAAGTCACCCACGAAGGTTGGAATCAACTTCTTCCAAACTCCTGTTAATGTTGCTACTTTGACCTCCTCTCATGAATCACAAATGTTCTCAATGGCATCTAGAATGGTTAGTCCTTTCCAGAAGGTTTTCAATTTACTTTGACCAAATCCATCTGAGAAATCACTATTTATGGCATCCATAGCCTTACAAAATATATTTTTTTTCCTTTTTTTTATTTTTTATTTTTTGACATGGGGCTTGCTCTCTCACCCAAGCTGGAGGGCAGTGGCTTGATCGTGGCTCACAGCAGCCTCAACCTCCTGGGACCATGAAGCTGATTCTCCTACCTCAGCCTCCCAAGTAGCTGGGTCTACAGGCAAGCACCACCATGTCCAGCTAATTTTTTTTTTTTTTTTTTTTTTTTTGTAGAGATGAGGTCTTATTATGTTGCCCAGGTTGGTCTCAAACTCCTGGGCTCACACAATCCTTCCTCCTTGGCCTCCCAAAGGGCTGGGATTACAGGCATGAGCCACTGTGCCTGGCCACAAAATATATTTCTTAAAACAGTAAGACTTGAATGTTGAAATTACTCCTTGATCTCATGGATGCAGAATGGATATTGTGTTAGCAGGCATGAATACAACATTAATCTCCTTATACATCTCCATCAAAGCTATTTTTTTTTTTTTGAGATGGAGTCTCGCTCTGTCACCAGGCTGGAGTGCAGTGGCACGATCTCGGCTCACTGCAAACTTCGCCTCCTGGGTTCAAGCGATTCTCCTGCCTCAGCCTCCCTAGTAGCTGGGACTACAGGTGTGACCCACCACGCCCAGCTGCTTTTTGTATTTTTAGTAGAGACGGGGTTTTGCCACGTTGGCCAGGCTGGTCTCGAACCCCTGGCCTCAAGTGATTCACTCGCCTCGGCCTCCCAAAGTGCTGGGATTACAGGCATAACCACCATGCCTGGCCTCCATCAGAGCTCTTAAGTGACCAGATGAATTATCAATGAGCAATAATATTTTGAAAGGAATCCCTTTCTCTGAGCAGTTGGTCTCAACAGTGGGCTTAAAATTTTCAGTAAACCATGCTATAAACAGATGTGTTGTCACCCAGGCTTTTTTGTTCCATTTATAAAGCACAGGCAGAGTAGATTTAGCATCATTATTAAGGGCCCTAGGATTTACTGGATGGTAAATAAGCGCTGGTTTCAATTTAAAGTTACCAGCTGTGGCCAAGCACAGTGGCTCATGCCTGTAATCCCAGCACTTTGGGAGGCTGAGGCGGGTGGATCACTTGAGTTCAGGAGTTTGAGACCAGCCAGGACAACACACGGTGAAACCCTATTTCTACTAAAAATACAAAAATTATCCGCGCGTGGTGGCAGGCGTCTGTAATCCTAGCTACTTGGGAGGCTGAGGTGGGAGGATTGCTTGAACCCAGGACACAAAGGTTGCAGTGAGCCGAGATCACGCCACTATACTTCAGCGTGGGTCACAGACCAAGACTCTATCTCAAAAAATAAAAATAAAAATAAATAAAGTCACCAGCCCCTAACAAGAAGTCAATCCTATGCTCTGAAGCCAGGCATTGACTTCTCCTCTCTAGCTATGAAAGTCCTAGATGGCATCTTCTTCCAACAGAAGCCTGTTTCACCTACAGTGAAAATATGTTGTTTGGTGTAGCCACCTTCATCAATGATCTTAGCTGGATCTTCTGGATAACTTGCTGCAGCTTCTCCATCAGCACTTGCTGCTTCACCTTGCAATTGTATGTTATGGAAACGGCATCTTTCCTTAAACCTCACGAACCAACATCTGCTAGCTTCAAACTTTTCCTCTGAAGCTTCCTCACCCCTCTCAGTCTTGACAGAATTGAAGAGCTAGGGCCTTGCCCTAGAATAGCATTTGGCTTAAGGGAATGTTATGGCTGGTATGATCTTCTATACAGATCACTGAGACTTTCTCCAAATCAGCAAGAAGGCTGTTTTGCTTTCTTATCATTTGTGTGTTCACTGGAGTAGCACTTTTAATTTCCTTTAAGAACTTTTCCTTTGCATTTACAACTTGGCTGTTTGGCACAGAGGCCTCGCTTTTAGCCTATCTTGGCTTTCAACATGCTTTTTTCACTAAGCTTAATCCTTTCTAGCTTTTAATTTAAAGTGAGAGATGTGTGACTCTTCCTTCTACTTCAACCCTTGGAAACTATTATAAGGTTATTAATTGGCCTAATTTCAATATTGTTGTTCTCAGAGGATAGGAAGGCCCCAAAAGAGGGAATGAGATGGGGGAATGACTGGTTGCTGAAACAGTCAGAATCCACACAACACTGATCAATTACTTTCATCCTCCTATAAGCATGGTTTGTCGTGCCCCAAAATAATAGTAACATCAAAGACCACTGATCACAGGATCATCAAAACAGATTTAATTAAAAAAAAGCTTGAAATATTTTAGGAATTACCAAAATGTGACAGAGAGACAAAAATGAGCACATGATGTTGGAAAAATGGTACTCACAGAGTTGTCTGACATAGGGTTGCCACAAATCTTCAATTTTTTAAAAAATCAAGTATCTACTGAGAGCAATAAGCAAAGTGCAATGAAACAAAGTATGCCTGTACTCTGTGTTTCACTTCTTATAAGGGCAGTTCTCCCCGTGGAAAGACAACACTTCATAAGATATAATTTACAATGGCTGCACCATAAACCACATGGCTACATTTATCATTAAAGGATTTCTTACAATACAAAAGCATTATAATCTTGTATAGTACTTTATCAGTTCCAAAACACGTTCATTTCTGTCTTTACAGACAAACATTATTATTTGCCCCACTTTATAGAAAAGTAAACAGATTTTAAAAAGATTTCAGTAACTTAGCCCCAAGAAACACATTGATGGTGAGGTCTGATGAAAGATTCATGTGTTCTGATTATCTGACCACTTTGTTCATCTTTTTAAAGGATATGCATTGTCCTCTAAACTGAGTCTCTCTCTCTCTGATGGTTGCATCAGAGGACAAAGTAGTGTTGTAGCAGTAAGCATAAACATACTCAGAAATAGTATCTCTTCCCCCCACTATTCTTAGCCACTTCTTGCAGAAGACCTAACACTCCCACTTTGAATACAGCTGACCTTTGAACATGGGTTTGACCTGCACAGATCTGCTTATACATGGATTTTCTTCCACCTCTGCCACCCGAGGCAGCAAGACCAATCCCTCCTCTTCCTCAGCCTACTCAATGTGAAGATGGCGAGGATAAAGATCTTTAAGATGATCCACTTCCATTTAATGAATAATAAATATATTTTCTATTCCTTATAATTTTCTTAATAACAGTTCTTTTCTCCAGCTTACTTTATTGTAAGAATATAGTCCATAATATATATAAGATACAAAATATGTGTTAATTGACTGTTTACATTATTAGTAAGGCTTGCAGTTAACAGTAGGCTATTAATAGTTAAGTTTTGGGGGAGTTGAAAGTTGTATGTGAATTTTTTAATGCGAGGGGGTCCTTAACCGCCATGCTATTCAAGGATCAATTGTAGCTGGTAAAAAGAGACTTCAAAACTAGGGAGCAATGTTTTGTTACAATACCTTCAGATTATGTATGATATCTATCCGCTTGTTCTGGCTGTCCTTAAAATGAACTTGAACTCTGACGGGAAACTCACCCCAGCCTCTTCTGGTCAGGTGAAAAGGAGGCTCTCTATGGAAAAGCAGATATTAACACGTTCATCCATGTTCACTCTCTCATCCTACACAGAAAAAGTTTCCTGATAATGCATAAATCAGAAATTCACTGTCTTCTGAGAATCATTTAGATTTCCTCATTTAAAACTAAATCAACATGCCGAATTTTGTTTGCTAAAATGCTAAATTATAAAAGAAAAAATTCAACTCAAACCTCTATTAAACTTTCAATTATTGAATGCTAACAGCTAGAGTAAACTTAGACCATATAATCCAATGTCATTTTCACAGACGAGGGAACTAGGTTGATCTGATGAATGTCACTAGAGAGCGAGGATCTTTAATTGGCATTTGACAGATACAGGCCATGAGGTATGCTCCCTACCCTAAACCCTTGTATTTATTCCTCCACTGAGGCAGAAACAAAACAAATCATGAACATGCTTAATTGAGACAATTTATTTGAAACTCTCTGCTAAGAAGACTTAAAGAAAGATCGTATGTTCACAATATGACCTTCCCTGAATAGTGACTATGACTGATTTTAGTGGGCAGAAAGGAATGTGTGTGCATGCTAACTGGATTGGAGAATTCTCAGCACAATGTAATTTGTGAAGGAAGAAAAAAGGAGGGGCGGGAATTGATGGAAAAGAGCAAATTGTTAATAACTGGTGATGGGCACATGAGGGTTCATTATATTCTTTACTTCCATATATGTCTGAAATTTTCCATAATAAAAAAATTTAGAAATTTAATTGATATATCATTAAGTACTCAAAACAATATGGTTTAAGTGCATAGGGAAGAGAGAGAATGCTTTTAAAATGAAAACATTTGTTATGAATACTGGCTTAGAATTAGTAATGAGAGAAGATATCAAAATTACAAGGAGGCTGGGTGCGGTGGCTCATGCCTGTAATCCCAGCACTTTGAGAGGCCACGACAATCGCTTGAACCCGGGGGACAGAGGCAGCAGTGAGCTGAGATCACACCACTGCACTCCAGCCTGAGACAGAACAAGACTCCATCTCAAAAAAAAAAAAGAAAATGACAAGGAGAAAGAAACTCAACAGATAGTGTTTTTGGAAAATTGAATTGAGTGAGTGCAGAGTTCAAGAACACAACCTGAGAAGAGTGTAACAGATGTGAATTAACGAGCACAGAGCCAGCAGCTAACAACGGAGCCCAGGACAGGAAAAATCCCTGAGATATGAGGGGAGCCTAGAAAGCAGAGAAATTAATAAATACCTTATAAACCAAAGAGAAAAGAAAGCAAAGAAAACTAGAGTGCCCTGGATGGAAGAAATCAGCTGCAAAGGAGCTAAGAGAAGCAGCTGTGACGCTGGTATAGATTCACGCTTGGGGTCAAAGGAGAAGGTAGACTTGAGACAGTCTGAAACGGGACCCACAGCCAGAGATACAGTGTAGCCTAGAGGCATGGTGGACTTGAGTCAATTAATGGAAATTCTACTGATGTGAAGTTTGGTCATTTAAATTCCAGTAAAGCTAAATGGTAAGTCTAAACTCATTTGCAATATGCCTCAATCACACTGAATGCTGAACTTCTCTCACAATGACTATGATAAATTAGGTATGTTTCTCAATTTATGTACATGGCCTAACCTTTAGTGAATAGACAGGAAAGACTGCTGCCAGAGAAGACAGACAAACAGCACAAAGTCAGGAAAAATGAACAATGGTTTTTAACAGGAAATTCCTCCATAACCATATTTTTAGAAGCAAAAAAAGAATCTAAGACCTACAACAACATTATTTATGGAAATGGTATACTTCAAAAGACGTTACTTCACACAATAAAGGACTGCCTCCCCCGAACAAACTTCAATACTTCTAGATTCCTCATAGAAGGTGAAATAAACCATTGACACCAAGAGGGAAAAACCGTAAGACTATGGGGATTAAACAAAAATGGCTTTATTAGAAACACAGAATGGAGTACAGCTCCCTGCTCGACTAATTTATTCATATGGCCAATCATTCTTTTAGCATCACTCCGAGTGACCCTGAACTCACCACTTCATGAGACCCTGTGTTACGTTTCTGAACAGCTCTATTACAAAATGACTTCTTCTACCTCCTGCATGTTAATTCTAGAGATGCCATTTGGAATCACAAGGAGTAAATTCTTCCTCCACATGAAAGCCCTTTAAAAGAACCAAAGCATTCCCTCAAGTCTTTTCGGAATGAAAATCTCTGTTCCTCACAACAGCAGTAGCAGCAAACACTGCATTCCTACGTTTCACTGTTTGCTATGACCCAATCAGTGTTCTAAGCCCTTTAGAACTATTAACTTACCTAATCCTTATAACCACTCTATGAAATAGCCCCTCTGAGACACAGTGAGGCTGAATAACTAACTTGCCAAGGTCACACAGCAAATAAGCAATGGAACCAGAATTCAAACTCAAGCAATAGGCTCCAGGGCCATGCTTTAGCCACTGTGTGCTAGTCCATGTCCCCAAGGTGACAGACCTCACTTCCCAGACCACTCTCCCCATTACGCACAGTAATATGACTGGGCACTGTCCGACTGTGCAGGGCATAGAATGTCAAATCACTTCTTCTGGGTACTTACTTCTCTAATGTGGCTACTCGAAAATTTCAAATTACAGATGTGGCTCACAGTATGTTTCTATTGGACAGTGCTGCTCTAGAGAGTTCTACATTTGAGTGAAATAAAACAGATACGAAGGTTTGGAAGAGGCTCACTAGGATTCCTCTGGGGAGCTGGCCCGCTCCAGTTTCACACACACCAAGGGCAGGAAGACTCCAGGGGGTTTCCCAAAGCCAAGGCCCCGTGCTCATCTTCACAATCCCTCTATCAAGCCCTGAGCCTAGCACATATCTAGTCACTATCTTGTACCTATAGTCACTATCTTGTACCTAAAAAAAAAAAAAGCAAAGTTTACAATCACGGCTTTTAGGAAGTTGGCTAAGGGTCGTCCTGACAACTGAACAAACGTGGAAAAAAGTGCTTCAACAAGAGCAGAATCCACCCACCTCTTTGTCAGGTAATGTGCTGTGATGAAGAGATTCAGGGTGTGTAAGAAAAACGTTTGTGCTTTGATCCAGAAATAAGATTAACCCCAAGTTTGAAGGCAGCTGCAAAAATCCTCCCTTATTCGTTAAATTACTTTAGATACCTAACACAACAAATATCTTAAGAGTCCTGCAAAGAACTAAGAGTTATAATTAAACCTAGGACTTTTGTTAATAGTCCTCACCTACTTTATATTGGTTATACCACATCTGGAGTTTTAGGTTCAGTTCTAAAAAGGTTATTTTAAAAGGAATATAGATAAACTGGAGTATACCAAAGAATATAACCTGAATGGCAAAGGAACATAAAACAAAGTCACACAAGTGACAACTGAAACAAATATGGATGAGACCCAATAACAGTTTTCAAGTATCTAAACAACTGTACAAGGAAAAGGGATTATGATGATTCTGAGTGGTACATAAAGCATATGAAAAGCTTACTGTTTAGAAGTTAGAGGAAGTGAGATCTCTGCTCAATATAATTAAAAACTTCCAAACAAAACCAGCCACCTCCAAATGGAATGGCCCATTTCATGAATTCAATAATTCACTCAGTATCAAACATGAAATGAGGCTGGGTACAAGGCTCACGCCTGTAATCCCAGCACTTTAGGAAGCCAAGGCGGGAGGACTGCTTGAGGCCAGGAGTTCGAGACCAGCCTGGGTAAAAAAATTAGCTGGACATAGGTGGCACACACCTATAGTCCTAGCTACCCAGGAGGCTAAAGTGGGAGGATAGTTTGAGCCCAGGAGTTCGAGGCTGCAGTGAGCTATAATCATGGCACTGTTCTCCCACCCGGGTGCCAGAGCAAGACTCTTGTCTCTAAAAAAATAAACAAAATTGGCCGGGTGCAGTGGCTCACGCCTGTAATCCCAGCACTTTGGGAGGCCGAGGTGGGCAGATCATGAGGTCAGGAGATCGAGACCATCGTGGCTAATAAGTGAAACCCCATCTCTACTAAAAATACAAAAACGTTAGCCGGGAGTGGTGGCGGGCGCCTGTAGTCCCAGTTACTCAGGAGGCTGAGGCAGGAGAACGGCGTGAACCCGGGAGGCGGAGCTTGCAGTGAGCCAAGACTGCGCCACTGCACTCCAGCCTGGGCAGCAGAGCGAGACTCTGTCTCAAAAAACATAAAAATAAAAATAAAAAATAAAATTTTAAAAAACACAAAATGAGCATTTACTACATGCTAGGAACTATGATAGACCCTAGGGATATTTATTTATTTATTTATTTATTATTTATTTATTTTGAGACAGAGTCTTGCTCTGTCACCTAGGCTGGAGTGCAGTGGCATGATCTTGGCTCACTGCAACCTGTGCCTCCCGGGTTCAAGCAACTCTCCTGCCTCAGCCTCTCGAGTAGCTGGGACTACAGGCACACGCCACCGGGCATGGCTAATTTTTTTTTGTATTTTTAGTAGAGACAAGGTTTCACCATGTTGGCAAGGCTGGTCTCGAACTCCTGACCTCGTGATCCACCTGCCTCAGTCTCCCAAAGTGCTGGGATTACAGGCTTGAGCCACCGTGCCCAGCTGACCCTGGGGATATTAAGACAAGATAAGGTCCTAAACATCGAGAAGTTCTAAATCTGGTGAGACATACATGTAAATAAGTAAATGCAGTAATAGACTTATATACATTTCCTGCTATTAAAAAAAAAAAACAGCGCTATGGTTGATCACAGCATATGATTTCTCCAGGAATTTTAAAAACCAGAAGCACGTAAGCAATAATCTCTTTTAAAATACTATTTACAAATCCTAACATTGTTGTTAATAAAGTTTGGTTTGCTATGGGAAAAGTATGTGGTAAAGGTATGTGCCGCCAGGCTGTGAACAGCTAACTGCTCAGGCGTGGCACAGCAGACAATCTTTGCAACACTGTCAGAGTGGCACAGATCAGGCTGAAAACAAGACACAGGCTATTTCGATGATGTCAAACCTCATACACGTAATGAAACAAAGTTCATTTACTATTAACAGAAAACACTCCAGGTGTCCAGGATGAAAGAGAAACTGGATAAGGAGCTGCAGCACAATCCTTTCTTTGGATTTTCTCACTGTTATAATACATCTTGATAAGTGACTTGCCACACCTCTGCCCGCAGATTAGTAAAGACTTCTTAGCAAATAAATCTCATAAATTACTGCAGGGATAGTCTTTGCAATTTAAAAGAAATAATGTGTTTTACAAATTCTCATTTATGGTATGAGAACAGAGAAATAAAACAGGCACTTGTGTTGCATTTTTAAGTATTTTATGTAATTAGTTTTTAATCCCACCCTTTTGGGTATATTAGATTTCTATCATCAATAAAAATATAATACATAAGAAGAAAAACATACTGTACCTACCTACAAAAATCTTATTTCCAAATATTCCGCTTTTTTTTTTTTTTTTTTTTTTTTTTGAGACAGAGTCTCACTCTGCCTCCAGGCTGGAGTGCAGTGGCACGATTTTGGCTCACTGCAACCTTTGACTCCCTGGTTCAAGCCATTCTCCTGCCTCAGCCTCCTGAGTAGCTAGGATTACAGGCATGAGCCACCACGCCCAGCTAATTTTTGTATTTTTAGTAGAGATGGGTTTCACCATGTTGCCCAGGATGGTCTCGATCTCCTGACCTCGTGATCCGCCCGCCTCAGCCTCCCAAAGTTCTGGAATTACAGGCCTGAGCCACCGCGCCCAGCCTATTCCACTTTCTGACCACCAACCCTTATCTTTCCAGTTTCACCCCAATCCAACTATTCTTTGACTTCATGGAGACTTCTATTTCTTGCCCACAAAACTTTTCACCAGCCATCACTGCTCTTATATACGTATATTCTCTCCTTACTCAGCTTACAGTCTATGATATATCACTACAATAACCTAAGCATCAAAGTGAAGAAATCAAAGAACCAAGAGACCAGGGTTTTGGATGAATTGTCTATATGGATGTTAAGAATGACAGCAAGAGTTATGGTAGAGAGAAAATCAGTCAACCAGGTGCTGAAACCTTTCCCCCTTTTCCAAAAACCCTCAACTCCTTTGAGGCTGCTGCTTGTCCTCTGTTGCAATTATCTACTAATTTCCCCAGTCACCCTTGGCAGGGAAAGGTGGTCTGGAAGCCATAAATGTGATCAAGGAAGACATCCACCCTACCCCCAGGCCCAGTGGTGTGTGGCAGCAAAAAAAACAGCCACCATCGCTTGAAACGGTTAAAGAAGAAGCAGAGTTCTCAGGAGGCAGCCATGTTTTGTTTAAGAGTCGGGGGTGAAGAAAGGCTCTGAACAGAGCAGAGAATAGAGATTTCACTGATAATAACCAACAACCACTTCCACAGTGCATTTATACAATCAATATGGGCCGGACATGGTGGCTCATGCCTATAATCTCAGCACTTTGGGAGGCCAAGGCGGGCAGGGGGCTTGAGCTCAGGAGTTCAAGACCAGCCTGGCCAACATGGCAAAACCCCGTCTCTACAAAATATACAAAAATTAGCTGGGCATGGTGGCGTGGACCTGTAATCACAGCTACTTGGGAGGCTGAAGCATGAGAACTGCTTGAACCCGGGGGGTGGAGGTTGCAGTGAGCCAAGATCGTGCCACTGCACTCCAGCATGGACGACAGGTTGTGTCTCCAAAAAAAAAATAAAATAAAATAAACAAACAAAAAACCACACAATTAATATATATGTGTGTAACATCATATAAAGATGTAAAGAATAAGGCCGGGCATGGTGACTCACACCTGTAATCCCAGCACTTTGGGTGGCCAAGGCGGGCAGATCACCTGAGGTCAGGAGTTCGAGACCAGCCTGGCCAACATGGTGAAAGCCCGTCTCTACTAAAAACACAAAAAAATTAGCTGGGTGTGGTGGCGGGCACCTGTAATCCCAGCTACTCGGGAGGCTGAGGCAGAAGAATCGCTTGAACCTGAAGCAGAGGTTGAACCTGAAGCAGAGGTTGCAGTGAGCCAAGAGCGCACCACTGCACTCTAGCCTGTGTGACAAGAGTGAAACTCCGTCTCAAAAAAAAAAAAAATGTAAAGAACACACCTAAATGGTACAAGCAAATTTCACAACAATATATATAATCATTCCATCTTGGTGAAATAATCACAAGAAACAACTATATTCAAATATGCACAGAAGAAATATGATTGGGAGTTACTTCTAAGAGAGTGAGATCATGGGAAACTTTCAACATTAATTAGTCTACCATGTTAGAATACTATATTTAATTCTGTTACATTCTGATATTCATAAAAAGAAGTAACATTTTCATATGCATCTGTATCTATATAAACAAGTTTAGCTGTTTCCAGAGGGGAGCAAAACCAGTTAATATAATTAGTGTGGTAACAATTGGATAGAAGACAATGCCTGCTCAGCGAGACAGTAATCTGAGAGAGTGAACTACAACTACCTTTTTTTTTTTTTTGAGACAGAGTCTCGCTCTGTCGCCCAGGCTGGAGTGCAGTGGCGCAATCTCAGCTCACTGCAAGCTCCGCCTCCCGGGTTCACGCCATTCTCCTGCCTCAGCCTCCCTAGTGGCTGGGACTACAGGCGCCCGCCACCACGCCCAGCTAATTTTTTGTATTTTTAGTGGAGACCGGGTTTCACCGTGTTAGCCAGGATGGTCTCAATCTCCTGACCTCATGATCCGCCTGCCTTGGCCTCCCAAAGTGCTTGGATTATAGGCGTGAGCCACCCCACCCGGCCTCCAACTACATTTTGACTAAGAACCAATTCTCAATTACTATTGCATTTCCAGGAAATGTTTTGAAGTTAAATCACTTTTCTTCCACTTCAAAAATAAGTCTGCATTTCAATTTAGGTTAAATACCTCAAGCGTGCTTACCTAACTTCCACAAGGTCATTTGGTTTATAGCTGGGATGAAGGAAGAACCAAACCTTCTTGACAAAATGATTAATGCTGGGTTCTCTACGGGACCCTCGGACATATACCATCCACTTATGAGTTGACTGGTCATTTTCTTCCCTCTTATCCGGAGGTATATACCTAGGGAAGAAGAAAAAAGAAACCTGAATTCTTTTCGTCCTTCAAAAACCTAACTAAATAATTAAGTCCTACTTAAATTTAAAAACAAGGTTAAAATTCCTGCAATATTTAACAACTACATCACCTAAACAAGCAAAATGAGTCTTTGCAAGTTAATCATTTTGTTTTTCTTTCTTTCTAAAACATAGTTGGGGCTGGATGCAGTGGCTGGCTCACACTGTAATGCCAGCACTTCAGGAGGCTGAAACGGGAGGACTGCTTGAGGTCAGGAGTTAGAGATCAGCCTGGGCAACATAGCAAGACCCCATCACCATGTTTAGCTATTTCCAGAGGGGAGCAAAATCAGCTAATATAGTGTGGTAACAATTGGATAGAAGAAGACAATGCCTGCTTAGTGAGACAGTAATCTCAAAGAGTAAACTACAACTACAATCATCCCACCTAAAATTTTAAACTCAGCTGGACATGGTGGCCCACACCTGTAGTCCCAGCTTGCTGGGAGGCTGATGAGGTGGGAGGACTGCCTGAGCCCAGGAGTTCGAAGCTGAAGTGAGCTACAATCACATCACTGTACTTCAGTCTAGGTGACAAAGCAAGACCCTATCTCAAAAAATTAAAATAAAATTAATGAACTAAAATAAAATAATAAAATAAATAAAACATGAATTTGGTTTAAGGGACATTCTGTTAAAAGTTTGTGTTGTTCTACTTATTCGGTGTGCAATTAAAAAAAAAAAAGGCAAACTTGTTTTTCCTGCCAGATAAAGACATAAGGTGGAAATAAACTGGCATATTTTTATTCTTAGGTTAGGGAACCTCTAGCCTTCGGGTTGATTTCATTCAGGTTTCAGGGTGCTAGAGCTCTGCGCCTTTCTGGTGACTTTCATGGTTGCCAAGAAGACTGCACCTAGTTTCCTGCCCTCTGAAAGCCAAAACGTGCCATTTCCCTTAAACCCTGATCATGGTAAAATTAGCATCTTTAGCGCTCCCCTTTATGGGCCCTGTCTTTATTTCAGTATGAGGCCCCCTTCTTAGATTCATGTAGAAAATATAGTCAGGCCTTCTATATGCTCATCTATGCCTAGTGCTAATCCTTAGTGATATGGGGGGGCCAAGTTGCCCAGCCTAGCTCTTGAGGAGTGTTCTTGACCAATCTTGGCCCTTTACTCTTCCAGCCTATGAAAGTCATGAACCCTGTTGGGATTTTTACAGGAATACCTACAGATCGATTTGGGGAGAGATGACAACTTTACAAGACAGGTCAGCCCAGAGAAAACCAGGCCTGGAAGTTCAGGCAGACCCACTAGGCCACAAGAAAATTGGGGCTAAACAATCATTTCATCTAAATTTTTAAATGTATTGGCATAAAGAAGTTAATAGTTTCTTATCTCTTTAATAGTACAGCATCTGTAGTTACGTCTTCTTTTGTATTTCTAATATTATTTGTGCCTTCTCTTTTTTTGAGTAATTTTTAAAATTAATTTCGCCAGGTTTGTGTATGTTATGTTTATTTTTTCCTTTCATACGTATATCAATGTATTCATCAATCAAATACTTACTAAATATATACTGTTAAGGTACAAAGCCAGACAAGGCCAGGCGTGGTGGCTCATGCCTGTAATCTCAGCACTTTTGGAGGCCAAGGCAGGTAGATCACCCAAATTCATGAGTTCAAGACTAGCCTGATCAACACAGTGAAACCCCATCTCTACTAAGAATACAAAATTATCCAGGTGTGGCGGTGCATGCCTGTAATCCCAACTACTTGGGAGGCTGAGGCAGGAGAATCACTTGAACCCTGGAGGTAGAGGGTACAGTGAGCTGAGATCGCGCCATTGCACTCCAACCCGGGCAACAAGAGTAAAACTCCGTCTTGGAAAAACAAAACAAAACAAAACCAGACAAGACATAGTTTCTACCCTAAAGAGATTCCAGTCTGATTTGAGAAAAATATACGAAAATAGAAAATGGCCATATAATATGATAAAAATCACAGAGAGAGCATAGAGGGAATATGCCTAATGAGGGAGGGGATCAGCAAATAAAACTTCATGAGAAAATTAGTTTAAAACGTTACCAGTTAGAATCCTAGCCAATCGATTTTCCTCCATCAAATTAATTTAATCCCTTCCATCTATTTACATCTGGGCCAAATATTTACTTAACATTTTTATGTTTTTAGAGGATTTATAACGTCCTAATCTACCCCTAGACACTTGGCAAAAATGATGAAGCTGCTCCAAGACAGCCTGAGATCATACTGTTCAAGTACATGGCTCTGGAGCTTGGAGGAATTCTGCCTTTAAGATCTGCTCAGCAACCTTTTGTTATGAACTAAAAACATCTCAGTTTGGGCAAGCAAATCAACAGTTTTAGGAATTCGCTAAGGCCCCTAAAGACAGAACTGGTTCAGAGTAGTCAAAAGTTCTTCCAAACTTACACACATTGACACAATTGGTGAAATATATTTGTGTAAGAGCTCATGTCTTAGAAATTTTTACCAAGCCCTATTTTATTCTCAGGGAAAGACTGACAGACACACTAATGCAGAGACTCCAATCTCTGGACCTTGGTTCACTTTTGAAGCAACAAAGAGCTTGAAAAAACACTCCCTGAGGCCTCCTCCTACTGTAACACCAGGATAATAAGAGTATTACGCCCAAGTATTAACATAAATGGGTGACCGAAAAGACTTATCTACTTTATTCTCATGTCCCAATGACTTGTTAGATACAAACCTCTCTGGTTTGCCTTAAGAGTCCCAGAAAAAGACCTGAAGTAAGATTTTGAAGAAGAACAAAAAGTCAAAGGAACCCATCACACTTACATCCTCCCATTTCAAAACAAAACAAAAGAACAGGAAATAGGTTTTCCAGGGAGAAGAATCTGGTTTCAGCTTTGGACGTGCCAATCACAAGTAAATGGCCGATATGGTTTGGCTGTGTCCCCACCCAAATCTCATCTTCAATTGTAGCTTGCAGAATTCCCACACGTCCTGGAAGGGACCCAGTGGGAGGTAACTGAATCATGGGGGTGAGTCTTTCCCATGCTGTTCTCGTGATAATAAATCAGTCTCACAAGATCTGACGGTTTTATAAGGGGTAGTTCTCCTACACAAGCTCTCTTGCCTGCCTCCACTTAAGACATGGCTTTGCCTCTCCCTTGCCTTCCGCCAGGATTGTGAGGCCTCCCTAGCCATGTGGCACTGTGAGTCAATCAAACCTCTTTCCTTTATAAATTACCCAGTCTCAAGTATGTCTTTATTAGCAGTGTGAAAACAGACTAATACAATGGCAAATGCAGGAATGTAAATGGAGAGACAAAATGAAGATTTGAACATTCCAGCTGAGGGCAGTATCTGAGGATTTACCATTCTCTACTGGCTTTCAAATACCTAACAATTAGCATATTCTACAAACTACACAAGCAAGGGTAGGGGTTATTATACTGCCTCTTCTCTAGCAATATTCTGGAACAAACATCTTCCCCTTATTTATCCTTTGTGGATATTGTGCAAGGCAAGGCAAAATGTCACAGTATAGAGGCAGTACAGAGAAAATAATATCCAAATGAAAAATAGGATACCTAGGTCCCCTGGCTATTTGTATAAAAAGACTAATAAAACAATAAAAAAAAAAAAAAAAGGCCGGCACGGTGGCTCACACCTGTAATTCCAGCACTTTGCGAGGCCAAGGCGGATGGATCACCTGAGGTCGGGAGTTCAAGACCAGCCTGACCAACATGGAGAAACCCCGTCTCTACTAAAAATACAAAATTAGCCAGGCGTGGTGGCATATGCCTGCAATCCCAGCTACTCGGTAGGCTAAGGCAGGAGAATCGCTTGAACTCGGGAAGGGGGGAGGTTGCGGTGAACCAAGATCATGCCATTGCACTCTGGTCTGGACAACAAGAGCGAAACTCTGTCTCAAAAAAAGGAAAAGAAAAATAGGAGACCTAGATTCAAATTCTGACTTTGCTCACTAAGGAGAAAAATTACCCTAATAAAGTCTCTAGACTGTGGTTTACTTTTTAAACAACTAAGGGCTTGGGAAAAAGAATCCCTGAGGCTGCTTCCTACTGTAACATTATAAGAGTATTAATGCCAAAATATTAACACAAATGGACAAATAAAAATAAATTCAACTGGATACTCACTTGGACACATTGCCCACTACTATTGTTTTCTTTACAAAAAGTCGTGAAGTCTCATCTGTGAGATCAGCATTCCGCTGTTCTGTTTTATGGGAGCCAGTAACACTAGAAGTATCCTGAAAAAAATCATAATCAACATCCATTCTCATTTTGAACAACTTTCAATAGGACAGAAACCACAGAATTGTAAAAAGTATAAATGGAATAACTAAGTTTTTTTAAAAAATTACAAAATTTTCTGGCTTCATAGCACCTCTCAAAGCATTAAAAAAGTTACTATAAATGCTGCCTTAATTTATACAAAGTTTATATACTGTAACTCCCGGTGTGTTTTTAATAGTCATATACATCTGCTTTGAATATGCAAATAGGATTTGGAAGGATACACAGAAAACTATTACAGTGGTTACTTCTGGGAAACAGGAATAGAAAGAGAGAAAGGGGTCAATGGAATTTACCCTCTTTTTAACCTTTTGTAATATTCAAAACTGTTCAATGAGAAATAAGTGCCTGGTACATAGTAAATGCTAAATGTTTGCTATATAAATACATATAGAAATGACCACATATTGTATAAAACATGTTAAGTTTCTATGACCATTATGCCCTAAATTCTATTTTTTGAGACAGAATCTCGCTCTGTCAACCAGGCTGGAATGCAATGGCATGATCTTGGCTCATTGCAACCTCTGCCTCCTGGGTTCAAGCGATTCTCCTGCCTCAGCCTCTCGAGTAGATGGGATTACAGGTACCGGCCATTAAGCCCGGGTAATTTTTGTATTTTTAGTAGAAATGGAGTTTCACCATGTTAGTCAGGCTGGTCTCGAACTCCTGACCTCTGGTGATCCCCCACTTGGGCTCCCAAAGTGCTGGGATTACAGGCGTGAGCCACCGCGCCCAGCCTCCTAAATTCTTTTTAACTAAAAAAAAGAAAAACACATGTAATATTTGCTCAGGAATAATACTGGAAAGGTAAGGTAAATCCAAACAGTGAAGAGTTCTGATTTTGGGGGTGGCAGCCTCACGAATGAACTTTTCTATTCTTTTTTACTTTTCTGTATTTAACAATTTTCAAAAAATGAACACATATGAATTTATAATCTGAAAAATAAATACAAACTTATTTTTATCAAAAATAAATCAAACCCTTGACGTCTAAGTATGTGGAAAGTAACTTGGAAATTTTCTGTATCACAGAACACCTGGCTGAGAAAAATCGCTGCTCTAATCCAATAATGACTCTATAGCCAAATATTTTTCAAGAAGTTCAGAGTAGCTTGAGATGGGAGCTCAAATTACAAACTGGCAGGATCAAAGAGCAATGTTTTTCAATTCTGTTTATTTGTCAAATTTCCTCCATCTACTAAAGTACTAAAGCATCTTAGAATATAAAGTCTCACAGAGGAAACCGTTGAAGAACGGCTGCTCTCGAGAGAATAAACATGACAGAGTGGAAAGACCTTGAGCAAGATCACAGAATTGCCGAGCTGGAAGATTTCTTTCACACCTACGTAAACAGCATCCAGGAGCTGTGCTGTGCACAGAATCTCCAGGCTGTAAAATTAGAAACACTCAGGTTTAAGTTGGGCGCGGTGGCTCACACCTATAATCCCAGCACTTTGGGAGGCCGAGGCAGGCGGATCATGAAGTCAGGAGTTCGAGACCAGTCTGGCCAACATGGTGAAACCTCGTCTCTACTAAAAATACAAAAAATTAGCCAGGCGTGGTAGCACATGCCTCTAATCCCAGCTACTTGGGAGACTGAGACAGGAAAATAGCTTGAACCTGGGAGGCAGAGGTGGCAATGAGCCGAGATTGCGCCACTGCACTCCAGCCTGGGTGATAAAGCGAGACTCCGTCTCAGAAAAAAAAAAGAAACACTTAGGTTTAATTCGCAGTTCTGACACTTTTGGGCAAGTAAAACCACATCAAGATTTGGTTTCCCGCTGGGTGCAGTGGCTCACGCCTATAATCCCAGCACTTTGGGAGGCCGAGGCGGGAAGATCACGAGGTCAGGAGATCGAGACCATCCTGGCTAACACGGTGAAATCTCGTCTCTACTAAAAATACAAAAAAATTAGCCGGGCGTGGTGGCACACGCCTGTGGTCTCAGCTACTCAGGAGGCTGAAGCAGGAGAATGGCGTGAACCCGGGAGGCGGAGGTTGCAGTGAGCCATGATCCTGCCACTGCACTCCAGCCTGGGCAACAGAGCAAAACTCTGTCTCAAAAAAAAAAAAAAAAAAAAAAAAAAAAGATTTGGTTTCCCCATTATAAAAGGAAAACAAACCTATTTCCTAAGATTCCTGTGACAGTTCAGTGAGATAACAAGCGCATACTTTAGTAAATACTAGTTCCCTTCTCCTGTGGCTCCCTCCCACATCCACCCATCTACATACCCTTCCAGTATTTCGGCTTGGTTTCTGCTCCATGTTGTTTGAGAGTCTTTCCTCTATATCCATATTGCTGTTATTATCTTTGTCAGATAAGAAGTCATTGTGCTGAGATAAAGAATCACTTTCTGAATGATTGGCTGATGGTGTTTCTGCTCTCTGATTGGCAGGAGATGATGACCTAGATGGTGATTCCAAAAATTTCTTGATAGCAGGATGATTAAAAACCATTGTATCACATGTCTTTGATCCCTACAAAAAATGAAAGCAAGCAAATAAATTTTTAATCAAATCCATCAAAAGCAGGCAAAAATCTGATCTCTCCAAAACCTTATCTATTACAGGATCATGCTTAAAATCTTTCAAAATCTCCCCACATCCATAAAATGATATCCCAACCCCTTAGCACAGCCTGAACCAACCAAACAAAAACTAGAATGATGAATAATTATGTAAAGTTTCTAACACTAACAGCTAGAGATGTAGGGTCTTCCGGAGGTAAATGAGAAATAATATATGTTAACACAGAAAATAAAATGACTTTAAAAGTCTCATATTGCTTTACACAAACATATCAACTGCTCTAAATAAAATATCCCTGAAAGAAATATAAAAATACAAATAAAAAGCTGTATATATAAAATGGTCCGCACATAAGAGTAAAATGTAATAGAGAATATTTTTGAATGACTAATACTGATTGTATGAAGTTTGCCTTCAGTTCAGTATAGACATCTATGGAATTTTTCTGTGTCTTAGTTACTTGCATACAAAATACAGTGTATTCTGTTATTATGTGATAACACTGTAGTTATGTTCCTAGGAAGCCTAGCTTTTAAAAACTGTGTTATTAAACTAATGGTTCTAGAGAGAAAAAAGGAGGTAGAAGCTAGTGTTTCAAAGCAACAAAGTTCTTGAATTTCAAAAATAAAGGTTTTTCAGAGCTATAAATGTTTTGCCACTGAAAACTAAAAATAATTAAATGGTTGATCATGAGACAAAAGCATACCTAAATATCCCTGAATAAATCCTAATCAAAACATAAGAGGATAAAATCAGCATATTTCCAGACTATCAAATAGCACAGATCAGAACTGCTAACAATTCAAAGACAGAATCATTGCTCATGTAATCAAGTTAAGGTGAAGTCAATGAAGTCCTCCTCACTTATAAGAAGAGGGAAACTTGGACACAGACACACAGAGAAGACACACACAGAGGGAAAACAGCCACATCATCACAGGCAGAAATTACAGCCGGGAAATACTAAGGATTGGCAGCAACCTCAAGAAGCTAGGAAGAGGCAAGGAAAGATTCTTCCCCGGAGCCTTAGGAGGGAGCGCTGCCCTGTTGACACCTTGATTTTGGACTTCTAGACTTCATAATAGTGAGATAATAAACCCGTCCTTTTACATCACGAAGCTTATGGTAGGTAATTTGTTATGGTAGCCCTAGGAAAATGAATACGATTCTAACATGCATCTGGGAAACTGTGCCACACTAAAAGAAGCACCTGTCTACCGTTTAAAATTCAACTCAAATAATGCTCTAGTTTCTATAAGACAGCATTAGGAGCAGCACCAATACCAGGTGTCCCTAGAGCACCAAGGGTAACATGAAGGCCTAAACATGACAAGCACCATTTACTGTTACCCTCCAGCCCTTCCCTGGTTCCCAGTGAGCCAGCACTCCTCCAGAGGTGATTCAGCTGAGACTAACTCCAGCTGAAAACACTTAGGAAAAAGAAAGTAAAAAGAGAAAAAAACGAAAGTTATGCTGAAATTATCAAAATATCAAATAGGAAGAAATACTCCTATTTCAGGTCAATCCTAACCCCTATGCCTGAATTTAGACAGATTACTAGGATAAAAGAGCAGATATTTTTCATTTACATGTCAAAAACTAAATTGGGAAAAAACATTCCTTTATAATTGGAATAATCTAGTGGTGATCACATTAACCAAGTGGTCAAACTTAGTATCACCAGCAGGACAACCTGGAACTAGGTGCCTGCTGATATGCTAGAATATCAAGTACACAGCATCACTACGAAGTATTCTTGCCAGAAATATTTAACCCAAATCTATATATAATATATATAATAACCAAGCCTTTAGACTTAACTTCCAGTTTACAAGAAAATAGGATGAAAAAGTAATCCAAGGAAAACATAAATCCAAAATTTGAGATATTCATAAATGGCCTGGTTTCTCCGAAAAGTCAGGATCATGGAGGGAAAAAGGTAGGAGGACCATTTTAAATCTTAAAAAACTAGAGAAACAAAGCTGCAGTCCTAGCTACTCAGGAGGCTGAGGCAGGAAGACTGCTTGAGCCCAGGAGTTGGAGGCTATGTGAAGGTGGAGGCTATGTGGAGTTGGAGGCTATAAGTGAAGCTATGATCGTGCTTGTGAATAGCCACTGCACTCCAGCCTGGCCACATACCATGTCTCTTTTAAAAAAAAAAAGAAAGAAAACAAAAAGTAGAACTCAGGGCTCATTAAACAGGGTAAATCTGAAACTAAAAATTGCCATTCACTAGACTAAAAGGTCAAAGAAAACTCAATCAATTTATAAATTACTCCAAAGTAGGCCACAATCAAGTGAGGCACTAGGGCCAGTTCAATGAGGTCTCAATCATCTTTGTATCTGCAAAGCCTAGCATAATGCTAACAATTAGGAGGAAAAGAGTTACGTAAAAATGAAAGGCTGGGCCCGGTGGCTCACGCCTGTAATCCCAGCACTTTGGGAGGCCAAGGCAGGCAGATCACATGAAGTTGGGAGTTCAAGACCAGCCTGACCAACATGGAGAAACCCCGTCTCTAGTAAAGTACAAAAAAATTAGCCAGGCATGTTGGCGCATGCCTGTAATCCCAGCTACTTGGGAGGCTGAGGCAGAAGAATCACTTGAACCTGGGAGGCCACTGCACTCTAGCCTGGGCAACAAGAGCGAAACTCTGTCTCAAAAAAACAAACAAAAAAAAAAAGGAAAAAATATTACTTAGGATTATTGACAATGCGGAAAGTCACAACTGAAGGACTATGGTTGGACACAATGACTGATAAGTCTATGTATAGTCTATGTATATTCCCAGGAAGTAGGCTAGGCTTCTTGGATTCTGAAGGTCAATGTAAGAAGTATTTCAGGCCAGGCACGGTGGCTCATGCTTGTAATCCCAGCACTTGGGGAGGCCAAGGTGGGTGGATCACCTGAGGTCAGGAGTTCAAGAACAGACTGGTCAAAATGGTGAAACCTTGTCTCTACTAAAAATACAAAAATGAGCTGGGCATGGTGGCACACGCCTGTAATCCCAGCTACTCAGGAGGCTGAGGCAGGAGAATCGCCTGAACTTGGGAGGCAGAGGTTGCAGTGAGCAAGTGCCACTGCACTCCAGCCTGGGTGACACAGCGAGACTCCGTCTCAAAAAAAAAAAACAAAAAACAAACAGAAAGAAATGTTTCAGATGCAGGGATTCCATATTGACATAACTTCCCCTCAGACAACAAATATGAGTGGCTGGAAAATGACTGGGTATGAGGAATGCTTACCTCAGAAACTTTTAGAAGACCTGCAGAAGCATAGTAGTTTGCTACAATGCAGGCACGCAGTTTATCCATCATCCTCCTTGCTTCAATCAGTCGCTAAAAACAAATGTTAACTCATTACTTTAAAAAATGGCAATTATAAAAGAGATGTACAAACAATTCACAAAATAAGAAACATGAATGAGTGAAAAAAAAAGCTCAACTTCTCTAACAATCAAAAGAAAAACAAATAAAAGTGACCTTTTCCACCCATCAGATTCGCAAAGATTTAAGAGAAAGACAAAAGTGTTGCAATGAATATGTACATTTATGTGTATATTCACTGAGAAAAATCCACAAAGACACTGAACACAAGAGCAAAGAGGGATTATCTTTTTTAAAAACACTTTTTAACTGTTGTGGGTACACAGTGCACACGTTTATGGGACACGTAAGATATTCTGATAGAGGCATACAATGCATAATAATCACATCCGGGTAAATGGGATACTCATTACCTCAAGCATTTATCCTTTCTCTATGTTACAAACAATCCAATTTTACTCTTTTAATTATTTTTAAATGTACAATAAGTTATTGTTGACTGAAGTCACCCTGCTGTGCTATCAGAAGATTATCTTTTTGAATGGAATTCCAGGTAATATTTCTTCAATCCTTTCTGCAATTGCATTATTTAAAAAATAGCATTTTTCTCTCCCCAAAACAAGAAAGCTATTCAAAAAAAAAAAAAGGAGGATAAAGCAAACTGTGACTCCATCTCAATAGATTATTTTTCAATCATGTATACATTTTTTTCAATGGCTTTGGTGTTTATTTCAATTTATCATCATTATACCTGGTCAATGACTTCAATTTCATGTTCCTTATTCTTCATTTCAAGAGCAAACTGTTCTTTGATAATAGTCTCAATCTTCTGCACAGCAGCATCTCGAGCTGTACAAAGAACATAAAATACATCCAAGGCCTAATTAATCAGTGACTGTCTTTATTTAAGTCAGCAAGCAACAAAAGAAATCCAAGAAATAGTAACTCTAAAGTGGAGAAACCTAGTGGACATCACCTTAACCAAGTGATGAAAAACTGAAATCACTAATATTGGCGTAAAGTGATCTCGTGTACTTTCTAGTATCATGCCCTAAAAAGACACCATTCTATGGTATTCTTGTCAAAAATGCTGAATCTACTCACAAGGAAAGATTAGACAAACTCAAACTGAAAGACATTCTATAAAATTATTGGCCTATTCTATTTAAATATTAAAGACAAGAAAGAAAGACAAGGAAAGGGTTGAGGAGACTGAGAGAGACTAAAGAGATATGACAGCTAAATGCCCTGTATGTCCTGGACTGGATCCTGCGGGGAGGGAAATAGCTATAAAATACAACACTGGGGGCCAGGCATGGTGGCTCGCACCCGTTATCCCAGCACTCTAGGAGGCCCAGACAGGTGGATTACCTGAGGTCAGGAGTTTGAGACCAGCCTGGACAACATGGTGAAACCTCGTCTCTACCAAAAATACAAAAATTAGCTGGGCATAGTGGGGGGCACCTGTAATCCCAGCTACTTGGGAGGCTGAGGCAGGAGAATCGCTTGAACTTGGGAGGCAGAGGTGGCAGTGAGCCGAGATTGTGCCACCGCACTCCAGCCTGGGTGACAGAGCGAAAAAAAAAAAGACACAAACAAAACAAAATAACATATGCAAAGAGAAGCATCCCACCAAATCTACTTTGAGAAAAATTCTGGTGGGGGGAGAAAGGTTAGCATTAGGTAGAGCATGGACACAAAGAAAAAGAATAGCAGATTGTCACTCAGTAACAGACAAAAAACTGCCCCTGCTTGAATGGGGGTATTTTGGAACTTACATTCAATTTAAACTGAGTTACAGTGTTATTAAAACAATCACTTTTCCCTGTTCTTGTTTTTATTTTAAAAAGTTATGCCATGTGAAGCTCTTGGGCAATGAATTAAGTTACATAACACTCTAACATTTATTTGGCTTGTTATTGAAAGGAAACGGTATTTCCTCTAAAATTACAGCTGAATGAGGAGGGAAAGTTGCAGCAAAATGTTTTCACTATTTGGGATTGGATTTAACAATTTTCCTTCTATACAGATCTTCTGGGGATATGTAGGACTTCACTGCTCTTACAGAAATAGGAATTTTCTTCACCACTTCCACTCTACGGATCCTATGTGGAACTGCAACATCTGAGCTATGACTGACGCCTTCTTTACCCTGTTAAAAGTATTAACTTAGGTAGATTATTTAAATAAACATTAATGAAGTTCAGTAATAATTTGTTTTAATAATGTAAATTTAGTGTTGCCGGGCGTGGTGGCTCACGCCTGTAATCCCAGCACTTTGGGAGGCCGAGGCGGGTGGATCAGGAGGTCAGGAGATGGAGACCATCCTGGCTAACACGGTGAAACCCCGTCTCTACTAAAAATACAAAACATTAGCCAGGCGTGGTGGCGGGTGCCTGTAGTCCCAGCTACTCGGCAGGCTGAGGCAGGAGAATGGCGCGAACCGGGGAAGCAGAGCTTGCAGTGAGCCGAGATCACGCCACTGCACTCCAGCCTGGGGGACAGAGCAAGACTCTGTCTCAAAAAATAAATAAATAAATAAAAAAGTAAAGTTAGCAATTTTTTTAAGCTTGCTTAAGACATTCTGAGGAACAACAGACACCCAGTTGATGATTTGCTCTTCAACTACTTATATGATGTTAGGTAAGTAACCTGATGTCTCTGAACCTTAATTTATCTACTATTAGCTAAGTACAGGGGTTGAACTAGATCGATGTTTCCTAATCTTCTACCATTCATATGCCTTCAAGATACCTACCACATCTGAGAACCATATGACACATTTAATTAACACAAGCATTTAAAAATAATTTTAGCTTTATCCTTGTAGCTATGAAACTACAAGTTTGATGAGATCATTCTTTTTTCTATATACATTAAAATGTTACCTATTAAAATTAAAAACCTTAATCCATGTACCACCTATGACCATCTCACGATTATAGCACACCTTTATACATATCATAGACTTTATGATTACACCTAACATACAGTGATCGCTAAAACTCACAGTTTGTCTCGCTTTCACTGTCTGCTTGATCATGTTCCTGCCAGATCTTCTTCCACTTTTTACAGCACACATGGTGTATTACTATTAAACAGATCCCTTAGCTAATCTCTCTCACGAACCCCTTCAAATTATACATAACAATGGAAATTCATTTCATTCTAGTTTCTGTAAGTTTTCTAGCGGAGGCATATATCAATAAAGAAATAATTTCCTAAGGCAGGATTTCTACCTGAATTCTCAATTGCTTTATGCCGCTTATTTGGAAGGGCCACAGATACATCCTCGTAATCAGGGTCGGTTTCTTTGATGGTTCGCTTGATTCCAGACATGATGACATTCAGTTCTTCACTGTGAAGCAATGATAAATTAATAATTTTTAATTATTAAGTTAAATAGTTGGGTTGTAGTAACACTGCATACCAGTACTTACAAATGTATGTGTACAAACAAAATAAATAAATAAATATTACATAATACTGGTACTTGCAAGTCTGTGGGTATGTGTATATACACACATATACATATTTCTTTTAAGGCCAAAAGCCTAAGTTTAAAAGTTTCCACCAAAAAAAAAAAAATCATAATCATCTGTTAACAAGCATGGGTTTCCCTTTCAAGAGAAAAATCCTTGAACAAAGTAGCACATTGTTCAGACTTTTCAAAAGGAGCCTGGCTTTCACGGAAGAGCCCTCATAAGGAAAGAAAAGGAACCAGACTTTGATGAAAACATGGTTAGCCCACACAGTGTCTTAGAATTCACTAAGCATTCAGCATATTAGAAAATATAAGCAACATAGTTAAAGGCTCAATAAATAATTGATTATACAGATCCTTTCTCTGGTACTTAGCAGGTATCACTATTACTGATCATTATTACAATAAACACAAATCTATAGACTTATATTAAACTAATTAACAAGTCTGCAATACGGTAAACAAGTCCCGCATACACAAGTCTTTGAATAAAACAATCCCATTAAAAAAAAAATCCCGGCCGGGCACGGTGGCTCACGCCTGTAATCCCAGCACTTTGGGAGGCCGAGGTGGGCGGATCACGAGGTCAGGAGATCGAGACCATCCTGGATAACACGGTGAAAACCCGTCTCTACTAAAAATACAAAAAAAAAGACGGGCGTGGTGGCAGGCACCTGTAGTCCCAGCTACTCGGGAGGCTGAGGCAGGAAAATGGCGTGAACCCGGGAGGCAGAGCTTGCAGTGAGCTGAGATCGCGCCACTGCACTCCAGCCTGGGAGACAGAGCGAGACTCCATCTCAAAAAAAAAAAAAAAAAATCCCATAAATCCTCTAGACCTTCACTGTCCCAGTACATTAACCACTAGCCTTATGTGGCTGTTTAAATTAAAATTTAAAAAAATTTAAAATTATGGGCCAGGTGTGGTCGCTCATGCCTGTAATCCCAGCACTTTGGGAATAAAAGGTGGATGGATCACGAGGTCAGGAGTTCGAGACCAGCCTGGCCAGTATGGTGAAACCCCATCTCTACTAAAACTACAAAAATTAGCCGGGCATAATGGTGGGCACCTGCAGTCCCAGCTACTCAGGAGCTGAGGCAGAAGAATTGCTTGAACCCGGGAGGCAGCGGTTGCAGTGAGCCGAGATCATGCCACTGCACGCCAGTGTGGGCGACAGAGCAATACTCCGTCTCAAAAAAATTAGTGCTCGAGAGTCACCGTGGCTAGTAGCAACTACATTGTTCAGTGTAGATATGAAACATTCACATCACTGCACGAGTTTATTGGACAGTGCTCCTCTTCCAAAGTGCTTCATTAAGCAATGATACATATTTCATGAGTCAGTTTCAGAAATATCATCCAGACTAGTGTTGTCCAATAAAAATATAACATGAGCCACATACAGAATTTAAATTTTCTAGCTGCCAGGTTTCTTATTGATTGATTGATTGATTGATTGAGACGGAGTCTCACTCTATTGCCCAGGCTGGAGTGCAGTGGTGCAATCTCGGCTCACTGCAGCCTCCGCCTCCCGGGTTCAAGCAATTCTCCTGCCTCAGCCTCCTGAGTAGCTAAGATTACAGGCATGCACCACCACACCCAGCTCATTTCTGTAATTTCTGTATAGACAAGGTTTCACCTTGTTGGCCAGGCTAGTCTCAAACTCCTGACCTCATGATCCACCTGCCTTGGCCTCCCAAAGTTCTGGGATTACAGGTGTGAGCCACCATGCCCAGCCACAGCCACGTTTGAAAAAGGGAAGTGAAATGGGTGAAACCAATTTTAACAATATATTTTACCTAACCAATATATCTAAAATATTATCACCCCAACAATGTAATTGATATAAATAAATCAGCAATTAGATTTTACGTTATATTTTTACCAAGTTTTTAAAATCTGGTGTGTATTTTACACTTACAGGACATCTTAATTTGTATTAGCGGCCTGTACAGGCCATGTACAGGCAAGGGGGCTCACGCCTGTAATCCCAGCACATTAGGAGGCTGAGGCAGGCAGATCATTAGAGGTCAGGGGTTCCAGACCACCCTGGCCAACATGGTGAAACCCCGTCTCCACTAAAAATACAAAAATTAGCTGGGCATGGTGGCGGGCTCCTGTAATCCCAGCTACTTGTGAGGCTAAGGCAGGAGAATCACTTGAACCCAGGAGGCAGAGGTTGCAGCGAGCCAAGATCACACCACTGCACTCCGGCCTGGGCAACAAGAGCGAAACTCTCTCTCGAAAAAAAAAAAAAATTTTGTATTAGTATTAGCCACAATCCTAAGGCTCAATAACTACTTGTGGCTGGTGGCTCCCTTTCTTCACAGCCTGGATCTATTGATTAAGATAAGGAAACAGGTCCAGGGTGGTTAGATTATCCCTTACAGTGTTAATCTATGAAAGAGACCAGAATAGCTCTCTGATTTCCAAATCTCTGTTCTACCACTAAGGAAGACTGCCTAGCCAGAGGCAGAATTACTGAGGTAACAACATGTTTTAAAATAAAATTAGGCTGGCTGCGGTAACTCACGCCTGTAATCCCAGCATTCTAGGAGGCTCAGGCAGGTGGATCACCTGAGGTCAGGAGTTCAAGACCAGGCTGGCCAACATGGTGAAACCTCGTCTCTACTAAAAATACAAAAAAATTAGCTGGGCATGGTGGCTCATGCCAGTAATCCCAGCTACTCGGGACGCTGAGGCATGAGAATCGCTTGAACCCAGAACACAGGTTGCAGTGAGCCGAGATTGTACCACTGCACTCCAGCCTGGGAGACAGGGTGAGACTCTGTCTCAAAAAATAAAATAAAATAAAATAAAATAACATAACATAAAATGCTAACTAAAAATACTCATTTTGTATTCACTCAAAGTTAAAACAAAAATAACAATTTAGGCCGGGTGCAGTGGCTCATGCCTGTAATCCCAGCACTTTGGGAGGGCAAGGAAGGCGGATCATGAGGTCAGGAGTTTGAGACCAGCCTAGCCAACATGGTGAAAATCCATCTCTACTAAAAATACAAAAATTAGCCAGACGTGGTCACGTGAGCCTGTAATCCCAGCTACTCAGGAGGATGAGGCAGGAGAATCGCTTGAACCCGGGAAGTGGAGGCTGCAGTGAGCCGAGATCATGCCATTGCACTCCAGCCTGGGTGACAAAGCAAGACTCCATCTCAAAAAACAAAGAAAAAAAAAACCACACTATTTAAAAGTCCCTCAGCTCTTAGTCCAGTTCTTTCACCCATCTCAGAAACAGACTCACTTGACTCAGCTAGGAGAGTGGCTCATTATGTAATGTTACATATGGAAGTCCCACATCTGAGAGAACACTTTTCCTATAGCTGTTATCTGCTGTTATATCACTAATCTTAAAAATATTCTAAAACCCCCAGAATTTATAAACATCATGAATCAAGCCATTTAATGTTTGTTCATATTCATCCGTTACCTGCTACAATTCAGAATATAAATGACTATTTTTGGACAGGCCCAGAACCCAACTATTATGTTTTATGTTTAAAGCTTTTTTTTTTTTTTTGAGACAGAGTCTCGCTGTCTCCCAGGCTGGAGTGCAGTGGCGCGATCTCAGCTCACTACAAGCTCCACCTCCTGGGTTCACGCCATTCTCCTGCCTCAGCCTCCCGAGTAGCTGGGACTACAGGTACCCTCCACCACGACCGGCTGATTTTTTTTTTTGTATTTTTGTGGAGACGGGGTTTTACCGTGTTAGCCAGGATGGTCTCAATCTCCTGACCTCGTGATCCGCCCACCTTGGCCTCCCAAAGTGCTGGGATTACAGGCATGAGCCACTGCACCCGGCTGTTTAAAGCTTTTAAAAAGTAAAAGTAAGGTCTTGTTTCTTCAGCCTTCTCCATTTGGTCTGCAATTAATTTTAGACAGCCTCAGAAAATCTTGGGCTGTTACATAAAAAAGACAACCTTAAAAAAAATAAACTTAATTTATTCTTCCTTAATGCAGATAGGAATCTAAAAACACCTAATTATACATAAACCTAGAATCAGAGGTGGATATAGCCCAGCAGATACCTAAACTTGTCCTTGTACCATACTACTTCCTCATCAGGCACCTGTCTTCCACAGTTTGCCAAGAGTCATAGGAGATTATCTACAAAGATGAGTCCCCCTCCAGCATCATCCTCACTTATCCATTCTACAGACTTCATAATCTGTATATTCTTATCCTACCTCCCAAGTAATCTCAAGAATAACGGTGGCTCCCACTAAAATGGCTGGGGATCCTTGAAGAAAAGTTATTTTTATTTTATCCTCACTTAAGGGACTTAAAAAAAAAACCCTCTCTTTGACTTTTGGTGTAAAACTGGAAGACTAGGAAGAGAAAAGAGAGGAATTTGGGGAGGGGGTGGGCAGAAAGGAAGAAACCAACAATGAGTTCATTTGTGCTGCCAAGATAATTCATTTTTTACACAGCCTTTAGAATAAAGCTTTTCTTGTTGCATGTGGGCATATATTTGAGCTTCTTATAAACACATTTAAGAGGATTAAGCTCTATACTGGGCATTTAAAAATAATCCAGGTCTGCTTCTGTCTCACAAGAATAATAATGTGTAATGTGCACATGTCACATGCAAGTAACTGCTAGCTAGCTAAGACTAGGCACATCTGCTGAGGCATGCTCTCATGATGATATAATAAATAAGTGAACAGAATGTGTAACAAATGACCAATGATAATATTACCTTCTGGACTCTTCTTGTCTGACTTGTAGATTTTATGAAAAGGAAACATGAGCAGTTGTTAGATATGGTCAATTCAACTTTGAAACAAAATGTCCAGCTAATCCTCTATAGCTTCTGAATCAGTTGAAATTGAAAATACTGAGATGGTACTAGGAACTGTTAGGAAAAAAATCTGTTACCATATACAATTTGACTGTGAGAAAGAATTTTCTCTATACTCTGAGACAAAAACTGAATACGGAAATAAATGTAATGCTGCAACTAAAATAAGACTACTGTCATCCATTTCTCCAATTTAAACTTTTTATCTCGGGCCGGGCGTGGTGGCTCACGCCTGTAATCCCAGCACTTTGGGAGGCCGAGGTGGGCGGATCACAAGGTCAGGAGATGAAGACCATCCTGGCTAACATGGGGAAACCCCGTCTCTACTAAAAAAAATACAAAAAATTAGCCGGGCGTGGTGGCGGGCACCTGTAGTCCTAGCTACTCCGGAGGCTAAGGCAGGAGAATGGTATGAACCCGGAAGGTGGAGCTTGCAGTGAGCCGAGATCACGCCACTGCACTCCAGCCTGGGCGACAGAGCAAGACTCTGTCTCAAAAAAAAAAAAAAAAAAATTATCTCATTAAAACAGCCTCATTATAAAAAGTAAATGTGGGCAAGATGCAGAGGCTCAGGCCTGTAATCTCAGCACTTTGGGAGGCCAAGGCAGGTGGATCACTTGAGGTTAGGAGCTTGAAACCCACCTGGCCAACATGGTGAAACCCCATCTCTACTAAAAACACAAAAATTAGCCGGCCATGGTAGTGCATGCCTATAGTCCCAGCTACTCGGGAGGCTGAGGCACGAGAATCTCCTGAACCTGTGAGGAGGCAGAGGTTGCAGTGAGCCGAGATCACGCCACTGCACACCAGCCTGGGTGACAGAAACTTTATCTCAAAAAAAGAGTAAATGCTTTCAATTTAAATATAGAAAATAAATGATTTTTTCCATAAGTAACACAAGAAAACAAAGCTTTATAGAAGTAAATGCCATCAATTAAAACATACCATATCCATTCAAATAACATAACCAAGTCTGAGTTTTTGACAAAGGTTAGAAACCAAAAAGAAAATCAAACTTTTTTTTTTTTGAGACAGAGTCTCACTTTTGTCGCCCAGGCTGGACTGCAATGGCACGATCTTGGCTCACTGCAACCTCTGCCTCCTGGGTTCAAGCTATTCTCCTGCCTCAACTGTCTGAGTAGCTGGGATTACTGGTGTGTGCCACCACTCTCAGCTCATTTTTTTATTTTTAGAAGAGACGGGATTTCACTATGTTGGCCAGGCTGGTCTCGAATCTCTGACCTTGTGATCCGCCCACCTTGGCCTCCCAAAGTGCTGGGATTACAAGTGTGAGCCACCGCGCCTGGCCAAAAAAAATTTTTTTAGAGACAGAGTCTTACTCTGCCATCCAGACTGGAGTACAGTGGCACAAGCATAGCTCACTGCAACCTTGGAATCCTGGGCTCAAGTGATCCTCCTGCCTCAGCCTCCCGAGTAGCTGGGACTACAGGTGTGTGCCCATACCTGCTAATCTTTTTATTTTTTGAAGAGACGGGGGTCTCACTATGTTGCCCAGAGTGGTCTTGAACTCCTGGCCTCAAGAGATCCTCTGGCCTTGGCCTTCCAAAGTGCTGAGATTTGTAAGCCACCACCCCTGGCCCCAAACAAAACATTTAATGTTTTATACTTTAAAATAAAACCCAAGAGAAAAATAATTTTGAAAAGAAAATTGTATAATAAAAACCATAAAGATGATGTAATGCACAGTCACGGGAAATTCGAGGTCTTAGCTCTCGAGTCAGGGAAGATGTAGAACCCCAGAAGCCAGTCCTAGAACTCTACCATTGTGTTTTGCAAACACGTCATATAAGATGTGGCCAACAACATGGTGAAACCCCATCTCTACTAAAAATACAAAAATTAGCTGGATGTGGTGGCGAGTGCCTGTAGTCCCAGCTGCTCGGGAGGCTGAGTCAGGAGAACTTCTTGAACCCAGGAGGCAGAGGTTGCAGTGAGCCGAGATCGTGCCACTGCACTCCAGCCTGGTGACAGAGCAAGACTCCGTATCAAAAAAAAAAAAAAAAAAAAAAAGTGGCCAATTCTTGAGGAGAAAGGAGTAAAATCTGATAAATTAGACACTTGAAAGATTTGCCATATATCATATGAGGTATCATCTCAATAATTCTATGCGCCTCACATCATTTGAATATCAGAACCACTGAACTTGGGGCTCTCACTCAAGACTTCCCATCTGGTTTAAAGTTGGGGAGGGGAACGCCGGGCATGCTGGCTGCTCACGCCTATAATCTGAGCACTTTGGGAGGCCGAGGCGGGTGGATCGCGAGGTCAGGAGTTCGAGACCGGCCTGATCAACACAGTAAAACCCCGTCTCTACCAAAAATACAAAAAATTAGCTGGGCATGGTGGCATGCGCTGTAATCCCAGCTACTCAGGGCAGGAGAATTGCTTGAACCCGGGAGGCAGAGGGTGCAGTGATCCGAGATTGCGCCACTGCACTCCAGCCTGGGTGACAGAGTGAGACTTTGTCTCAAAAAAAAAAAAAAAAAAAAATAGGTGGGGAAGGGGAATAGTACAATCATTTTCTATCTGCTTCCATACAGACAGGCATTCCTAAGATGCTGATAATGATTTTATAGTTCCCGGCCCTGTCCTTTCTACAGTCTTAAAAGAAAATATATTCTCTTTTGTAAACAAGACAACCAGTGTTCCTTTATTAAATATCTGAATAAGACTCTACAATCCATTTTCCATTAGCCAATGATATTTCAAAAATGTCTCAAAAGTCCAAACCAGAAGAATGGACGAACAAATCGTGGTATACTCAATGAACTCTTGATGCAGGCAACAACAGAAATGAACCTCAAAATCATTATGGCAAGCCAAAGAAGGCAAACACAAGAGTACAAGCTAAATTATCCCACTTAAGTTCTAGAAGAGACAAATTAATCTATAGTGAAAGAAATGAGAATCATAGTTGGAGGTGCTGGTGTTAGGGACTGACTGGGAAGAGGAATGAAGGCTTTTTCTTAGAAATATTTTATTCAGGTTGAGTATTCCTTACCCAAGATGCCTGGGACCAGAACTGGTTCAGATTTCATACTGTTTTGGATTTTGGAATATTTGCATATACATAGTAAGATATCTTTGGGAAGGAACCCAAATCTAAACATGAAATTCATTTACGCTTCATAAATATCTTACACACAGAGCCTGAAGGTAATTTTATACAACATTTTAAATAATTCAAAACATAACACAAAGTTTTGACTATGTTTTAACTGACCAGTCACAAGGTCAGGTGTGAAATTTTCCACTGTGGCATCATGTTAGTGCTTAAGAAGTTTCAGATTTTGGAGCGTTTAAGATTCAGATTTTTGGATTACCAATGCTCCACCTAACTTTTTTTTTTTTGAGACAGAGTTTCGCTCTTGTTGTCCAGGCTGGAGTGCAATGGCACAATCTCAGCTCGCGGCAACCTCCGCCTCCCGGGTTCAAGTGATTCTCCTGCCTCAGCCTCCTGGGTAGCTGGGATTACAAGTATGCGCCACCGCGCCGGGCTAATTTTGTATTTTTAGTAGAGACGGGGTTTCTCCATGTTGGTCATGCTGGTCTCGAACTCCCAATCTCAGGTGATCTGCCCGTCTTGGCCTCCCACAGTGCTCCACTAATCTTAATAAGAGCGTAGGTTAGATGGGTATGTATATCCAATTGCAAAAACACCCAACTGTACACGCAAAATCTGTATTTCACTGTCTGTAAACTATACCTCACTTTAGAAAAGGACAATAAGAATATTTTTCTGATCATGTCATCCCCTGCTTGAATCCTTCAAATAGCTTTTCATAACATTTAGAACAAATTTCCATTCCTTAACATGACCTAAGAGATGTGAACTGCACCCTGTCTCCCTCTCCATCCTTAATCTTTAAGATCCAGACAGGTTGGTTTTCTATCCCTCAAATATACTCCCAATTTTCCTTTGAGCTTTTGGAATCATGGTTCCTTCTACCTGGAATGCTCTTTTCTTAGGTTAGCTTAATCAGATTCCAGCTGAAATCTCCCCCTTATCAGGGGCCTTCCTTGACCGTGCCCCATCCAACACAGCTCTCCCTACCTTCTCCCTCCAAAGTTCCTGGAAGTGCTCAATATTACTATCTGGAAAAATAAATGAAGGATTTTTTTTTTTTTTTTTTTGAAACAGTCTTGCTCTGTCACCCAGGATGGAGTGCAGTGGTGCGATCTTGGCTCACTACAAGCTCCGCCTCCCGGGTCAGGCCATTCTCCTGCCTCAGCCTCCCAAGTAGCTGGGACTACAGGCGCCCGCCACCATGCCCGGCTAATTTTTTTGTATTTTTAGTAAAGATGGAGTTCCACCATGTTAGCCAGGATGGTCTCGATCTCCTCAACTCGTGATCTGCCTGCCCCGGCCTCCCAAAGTGCTGAGATTACAGGCGTGAGCCACTGCGCCCAGCCATAAATGAAGGATTAACTAAAATATCTGCCAAAATATAAATGACCACAGGGAACATAACTACTACCTTACATTAGTTTTCATCATTAATCTATTTGTTGATATTGCTACATCTTTAAAGGCTCTTTAGCTAAATGTTTAAAAGAATGTACAAAGTTATTATACACAGACACATGCAAACAAAAAGACAGTAAGCAAGGCAATATTAATAACAGAATTCAAGGCAAAAAAAATAATATGATAAAGATGATGTTATTAAAGGCACAATCACAAAAATACATCTTAAACTATACATCCAACAATATAGTATCAAAATACATACACACAAACAGAAAAAGGAAAGTTTAAGAAATCACACATCTCTATATAAAATTTAAAAGATTAAGACAATTTATAAAAATACAGATGATAGGCCGGGCGTGGTGGCTCACGCTTGTAATCCCAGCAGTTTGGGAAGTTGAGGCAGGTGACTCGCTTGAGCTCAGGAGTTCAAGACCAGCCTGGGCAACACAGTGAAACCCTGTCTCTACAAACAATACAAAAATTAGTTAGGAGTAGTGGCGAGCACCTGTACTCCCAGCTACTTGGGCAGCTGAGGTAGGAGGATTGCTTGAGCCCAGGAGATGGAGCCTGCAGTTAAGCTGAGATCGCGCCGTTGCACCTACAGCCTGGGTGACAGAGCCAGACCCCGTCTCAAACAAAACAAACACAACAAACAAAAAAGATGATATAGATATATATCTGGTAATTAACAAGCCAGATTTAACAAATACACACAACTCTGAACCCAACAGAAAAAAATCTTTTAAAAATATCTATAAAAGTTCATTAAGGTCGGACGCAGTGGCTCATGCCTGTAATCCCAGCATTTTGGGAGTCCAAGGTGGGTGGATCACTTGAGGACAGGAGTTTGAAACTAGCCTGGCCAATGTGGTAAAACCCCGTCTCTACTAAAAATACAAAAATTAGCTGGGCATAGTTGTGGATACCTGTAATCCCAGCTACTTGGGAGGCTGAGGCAGGAGAACTGCTGAACCCAGGAAGTGGAGGTTGCAGTGAGCCGAAATCACGCCACTGCACTCCAGCCTAGGCAACAGAGTGAGACTCTGTCTCAAAAAAAAAAGTTCATAAAATGTAAATCATACAATAAGATATGAAGAAAGTCTCAATTACTGCAAAATGTAGAAATATTACAGCCACATTCTGATCTTAATAAAAATTAATATTAGCTCACCATGATATGGAAAATAAGACACTCTTCTAATAACTCATGACTCAAAGAAGAAATTAAAACTAAAGTAACAGACTATTTAAAAACTAACAACAATGAGAACACAGTATGTCCAAACCTACGGAAATGTGGTCAAAAGTCACCATCAGAGGAAAATGGCAAACAAGCTTTCACTGCAAATACACATACAAATCCAATCCAGCAGGGTATTAAAAGCATAATGCATCATAACTGGAAAGTTTTATTGCCAGCAACAGAAAAAGAAACAAGCAGAACGAACAAAGGCTAAATCCTAAAACCAAAGTGGGGAGATCTAGAATGAAGGGGATTTGTACTACACAAGTCTACTGTTGAAGCTTTAGGAAGCTTTTTTTTTTTTTTGAGATGGAGTCTCACTCTGTTGCCCAAGCCTCCCAGGTTGGAGTGATTCTCCTGCCTCAGCCTCCTAAGTAGCTGGGACTGCAGGCACCCACCACCACATCTGGCTATTTTTTATTTTATTTTATTTTATTTTTTTAGTAGAGAGAGGGTTTTGCCATGTTGGCCAGGCTGGTCTTGAACTCCTGACCTCAGGTGATCCGCCTGCCTCAGCCTCCCAAAGTGCTGGGATTACAAGCGTGAGCCACTACGCCTGGCCCCTTTAGGAACATTTTAATGAAACTGACTTTCAGGAATCCAAATACATATGATCCATTTCCTGAATTCTATTTTGAAAACTAAATATGGCAGCAGCTTCACCCCAACACCATCCACTCTTCCCAAAGACTGTTCAATGTACACTCTAAGGATATATATCCATTTTAATATTATACTGAGAAAATCATTAGGCATGCAGAAGCCCTACCAAAAAAATCAAAATCTATATTTCAATGTCAATTAAAATTTCTCCACCTATTTAAACATTATTCATAACACTGTCACCTCCCTTTGATACAAAGAACTGAAAAAATAAAATACACCTGATCGTCTTTCCAAAATTATGCTCATTTTGTAACAGAAGGAACGAGAAGTTATCTATTAGGTTAGTGCAAAAGTAAAAACCACAACTACTTTTGCACCAACCTCTATTAAAGGACAGACTCAGACCAAGGGAACTCTAGGAGACAGAAGATTCTGTTATGATTTTCACCAGAGTTAGTACCGACAAAAAAAATGCTATCCTAATTATTCTAAGTCAGGTCTGACACACAAAACCTTTTGAATATGTTCCCATTTGCTGGCTAACGTATCACTTTTTCTTTAACTCATCTGGCATCCAAAACAAAAACAGGTCTTTAAAGTAAAAATAATCAAAATTTTATACTAGACCTGAATGGCGAGAAGCTGAGAGATCTGGTCATTAGGACTGACGTGATGTGGGACATTTCTAATAACATGTAAAGAGCTGAGCAAAAGACAGCTGAGCTCAAAAACACTGTCTCATTATTTCAGTCTTATATATTTCCAGGTCAAAAACACCAACTCTCGTATAAATAAAACGGCTTTAAGACTACACAATTTGCTAATATGGTCAGCCCCCAGAATCCATTCTGGCCAGTACGCTGTCTACAACCTTGCAAACTAGCACACAGAAGACTGTAGGATAAAACGGCTCCTCTAAATTATCCATGCCACTGCTTCGCTCCATTAATGCACCTGGAGAGCTGACTTTAGGTAACTTTTACCATTCCCCCCCCTTTTTTTTTTTTTTTGAGAGAGAGAGTCTTGCTGTCACCCAGGATGGAGTGCAGTGGCGCAATCTTGGCTCACTGCAACCTCCGCCTCCCGGGTTCAAGAAATTCTCCTGTCTCAGCTTCCGAGTAGCTGGGACTACAGGCGCACGCCACCACGTCTGACTAATTTTTTTGTATTTTTAGTAGAGACGGGGTTTCACCATATTGGTCAGTCTGGTCTCGAACTCCTGACCTCAGGTGATCCACCCGCCTCAGCCTCCCAAAGTGCTGAGATTATAGGCGTGAGCCACAGCGACCGGCCACTTTTACCATTCCTTTACCCCACCGGTTCAACTTACTTTTTCTGGAAGAATGAGGCATGTGGGATGTTTAAGGGGTTTGAGATTTTTAAGGTAATTTTTTTAATTTTTTGAGACAGTGTCTCACTATGTCGCCCAGGCTGGAGTGCAATGGCACGAACTTGGCTCACTGCAACCTCTGCCTCCCGTGTTCAAGTGATTCTCCAGCCTCAGCCTCCCAAGTAGCTGGAGTTACAGGCACGCACCACCACACCCGGCTCATTTTTGTATTTTTAGTAGAGACGGGGTTTCTCCATGTTGGCCAGGCTGGTCTCGAATGCTTGACCTCAAATGATCCACCCGCCTTGGCCTCCCAAAGTGCTGGGACTACAGGTATGAGCCACCGCGGCTGGCCTGATGCAGATTGTTTCCATATCATCTGTTCTGTAGTAGTTAGGGGGAAAAAAAGCTTTCGAAGGCTGGAGTTCACTTCATGGATGAGTCGGTATTTGATTCTTGAAGGATGAAGAGCATTTCGGTAAGCGGAGAAGGTAGAGGTGAAATATGAGCCCATTGGAAAGTAACTGTGAGATGTTCAGGCATGTGAACTTTGATGACTGCAGACATGGAGAGGTAGAACTAGTTCTAGGCAAGGGCTGTTTATCCTGCTTGTCTGAGGAGTGAGCTGTGGGGGAACCTGTCAAGTGGTTGTAATGAAAGCTGAGGGTGAGGAGAATGCAGTGGGGAGGGGCTTGAACTTTACCTGCAGTGCTTCTACTGGCGATTGTTATGTATTTTGTTTTTAAGTTTTAATTTATTTGAGAGTGTGGATATACTTTTTTAATTGAAATATAATTCACTTAACTTAAAAGGTACTGTTTTAGGCCAGGCACGGTGGCTCATGTGCCTGTAATCTCAGCACTTTGGGAGGCCAAAGCAGGAAGATTGCTTGAACCCAGGAGTTTAAGATTGGCCTGGACAACATAGGGAGACCTTGTCTCTACTGAAAAAGAAAAAGAAAAAAATTAGCTGGGCATGGTGGTGTGTACCTGCAGTCCCAGCTACTTGGTAGGCTGAGGTGGGAGGCTCGCTTGAGCCCAGGAGTTCAAGGCTGCAATGACCTACGGCTGCATCACCGCACTCCAGCCTGGGCGACAGAGACAGACCCTGTCTCAAAAAATATATATATTGACCGGCCGGGCGCGGTGGCTCAAGCCTGTAATCCCAGCACTGGGAGGCCAAGGCAGGCAGATCACGACGTCAGGAGATCGAGATCATCCTGGCTAACATGGTGAAACCCCGTCTCTAATAAAAATACAAAACAAAAAAAATTAGCCAGGCGTGGTGGTGGGTGCCTGTAGTCCCAGCTACCCAGGAGGCCGAGGCAGGAAAAGGCGTGAACCCGGGAGGCAGAGCTTGCAGAGAGCTGAGATCGCGCCACTGCACTCCAGCCTGGGCGACAGAGCGAGACTCCTTCTCAAAAAAAAAAAAAAAAAAAAAAAATTTATATATATATATATATACACACACACACGTATATATATACACACACCAGTTAAAAGAGTGCAATTCAGTGGATTTCAGTATATTCACAAAGCTGCACAACAATCACCACTATCTAATTCCATAATGTTTTCATCACTCCAAAAAGCAACCACTTACCTCTTAATTGTCACTCTCAATTCTCCTCTCCCTTCATCCCCCTGGCAACTACTTTTTGTGTGGATAAACTTGCCTGTTTCTGGACATTTCGTATAAATAGAATCATACAGCACGTGGCTTTTTGTATCTGCCCTTTTTTTTTTTTTTTTTTTTTTGAGACGAAGTCTCCCTCTGTCGCCCAGGCTGGAGTGCAGTGGCGCGATCTCCGCTCACTGCAACCTCCACCTCCCGGGTTCAAGCAATTCCCCTGCCTCAGCCTCCCGAGTAGCTGGGATTACAGGCCTGGGCAACAGACTGTGACTCTGTCTCAAAAAAAAAAAAAAAAAAGAAAAGAAAAAGAAAAAATCTGCTTCACAAGTCTTGCTTTCTGTGAGAAAACTGCATCAACTCCCACCATCTACTGGGTATCACGACAGAAAACAGACTGAAAGCAGAGCAGGACCAAAGGCAGGGAGATAGGGAACAATCCAAGAACGTGGCAATGAACATTCAAATAAAAATCCGTAGTTGATGAGAAGAGGACAGGACCAACTATTTCTGAGAATCTATCCTAAGAAAATACAGGGTAATGTACATCGTATGTGGGCTACACTCAGAGATCTACAATCTAAATGTTAATTCTCCTCTTCCTATGGATTTTATAATTTAAAAAACCCACAGTAAACTATCATGCATCCGCTGAATGAACATGAAGCATTTGAAACTGAGAAACATGTGGGGAGAACTCTGCATGCTGTATGTCAAGCTACCTATTTTTAATATCTAAAGAACTTTTGACAATCAATTAGGAAATAACAAAAGATGACAGAGAACAGGAAAAGAAATTCACAAACAGCCAATAAATGGGAAAAAAATGTTCAAACATACTAGTAATCAATAAATGAAAAAACACAAGACACCATTTTTCATCGATTAAGTTTAGTTTTGGGGCAGATGGAAATGGGGCACTTTTTTTCTAATTTGCACTCATTAGTTTCATTTCCTCACATCCCATTAAACTATTCTAATCTGGTTCCCACCTCCCACTTCCAGAACTACGGACAGTAAGACCAATGACCAAAACCAATAACCACCGTGTTGCTAAATCCAATTGACAATCTTAATGAACATCTCAGAAGCCCTGATAAAAGGACCAATTCAACATCTTCCAGAAACACCTCTTTTGGCTGCCATGATACATGCCATTTTGGTAGGAGCTTTTTCTCCTACCTCACTTGCTGTTTCCTGCGTCCTTTCCTCAACCTTCTTCCTCTACCAGACCTAGAGGTATTTGAGTGTCTGAGCCCTTTTCACTTCTCTACACTCTTTCCCCTCAGTGATCTCACACAGCACCATACCTTTGAATATCATCTACGTACAGATCACTCCCAATTTTTTTTTTTTTTTTAAGAGACGGGGTCCTTCCTGCCTTGTAGCCAAGGCTGGTCTAGAATATCTGGGCTCAAGCGACTCGCCTCGGTCTCCCAAAGTGCTGGGATTTCAGGTGTGAGCACCGCGCCCAGCCACTCCCAGATTTTTATCTCTAGCTCTAGCCTCTCTCCTCCTTGAGTTCCAGCCCTCTACATCCAACTGCCTCAACACACCGACTTCATAACTAACATGCATCTAAAATTTAATACATCTAAAATAGAATTCGTTTTTCCCACCTCAAATTTCTCTCTTCCATTCTTCATCTCAGTAAACAGCACCACCACCTACTCAGTTGCTCAAAACAAAAATCAAAAAAGCAAAGATTCCCACCATTCCCTCACCAATCCAAGTCTTGTTCATTCTACCTTAAAACATTTAAAAATCTGTTTATACTTCCCCATCTCCCTGCCACGGGCCTAGTCCAAGCTACTGCAAAGAGCACAGTAACTGACCTCGTAGGTTCCTCCCCAGCCCTCTTCCTCTACACAGCAGTCGGATCATGCTACTCGCCTTCTCAAAACCTTCAAAGGCTTCCCGGGAAAAACTAAACTCCTTATCAGGGCATCATCTGCCCTATCTTTTAAAGAGTATACACAAACAGGAATATACATCCAAGGGTAGTATCTCTAGATCGTAAAACTGCGGGCATTTTTCTCTGGCTTTGCTTGTATTTTTAAATTTTTCTACGCTGAATACCCTCTACTTATTAAGAAAGGGGAAATGATATTGCTGAATTCTATATAATATTATACCGCATTTTTTACATGTGAGCGAGAAAAGGGAATGGAAAACGTGGGTCAACTCTGTAACTGCTGAATGCTTAGATGAAAATACTAGCCAACATCAAACTAAAAAAAATGATGTGTCAGGCCTGTAAGATTGCTGATGGCATTTCTCTTCCTCTGGTTTCTATTTCTTAACATAATCACATTCATGATGGAGAAAACCTCATTGTCTTCTGCAGTCTGGCCACAGCCCTTCAAGCCAGCCTTTCCTGCAGGAGTCCTCACTTTCCGAGGCTTCCACTCCGCCCCGCACTGCCCGCAGCTCCGGCGCGTTGGCCCCGGCCCCATCCCTGGACCCCCAAAGCCACTCTGACACCTCCCCTCCATCCCAGGGAGGCCCGGTGGGGATGGCGACAGGTTGGAGGGGCATTCCAGGATCCTTTCGGTAAACCCACGACTTTCTGGTGCTGGGGCCAAATCTTGCCTCCAAGGCCAAGAGCTTAACATCCTAAAAGCTCCGGCCGCTGTGGCTCGGGGTCCCGTATCCCCTCAGCGCAGCGCCCCGCTGAAGAGGAAGCCCCCAACTCACGTTCCAATGCCAGGCTCCCGCTTCTGCGGCTCCCCGGCCCGCACCTGGGATCCTCCCTGCCCTCCCCTCGGCCCCGGGGCCTCACCGGGTCCCGCTGCCGCGCTGCCTGCCGATGGGGGAGGGGCGCGCACGTGCCCGCGCCGCCCCCGCCCAAACAATGCCCCGGAGAGCGGGGCGCGCTCCCGGCCGGTCCCTTCCTGCGCCCGCCAACACTCACCCTTTCTCCGGGTCTCCGGCTGCAGCGCAGGCCCCGCCGGCCGCCGCGAGAGAGCACGGCGAGGTGAGAGAGCGGGCGAAGTCCCGCGGAGCTGCCCCGCCACGAGGCCCCAGCGACCCCCGCAACCCGCGGAAGCACACGGCGCGGCGAAGCCCGCCCGGCCCGTTCCGCCCCGCACGTCAGCAGCTGGGCGCGTCGGGGCGCGCGCGGTGGCGCGCGCGGCCTCGGGGCGGAGCTCCCAGGGATGAGGGCGGGGCGGGGCGGGGCGGGGCGGGGCTGGTCCGGGCGGCGACCCCGGCCCGCGAGGGCACTTCCTGGGCAGTGTGGGCGTCGATTCTTGCAAAGGCACAGTCGTCCATCACTTTCCTGCCCCAGAAGATGGCGAATTTCAACCCCAAGTTTGACAGAATATTCATTCTGCCGGCATGTATGAGCTTCCCTATTAATCACAATAGTAACTATGATGTTTGTGTGTGCCATCTTTGTGCCAACCCATGTGCTAAGTGCTGGGTATACAAAATAACAATAGTTATTGCTAGCCCATTTTACAGATGAAGAAACTGAGGCAGGGAAGGCTTGAGACTTATCTCAGTCACACTAGCTAGTGACAATCCAAGTCCAGTTTTCCATCTAAATATCTCTTGAGGCCAACATTCTCTTCCGTTGTAACTCTACCACCCTACCCACGACCCTGTAATCTCTCTGCCCAAGACTATGAATAGCCTCCCAACTGGTCTTCGGGGATCTTCTGTTCCCCTTCAATCCCTTCTCACTGTATAACGATTTACTACTGGAGCTGAGTGGTGGGTTTAGGAAGTTCACTTTTTTTTTTATACTTTACATACATGTTACCAAATTTTTAATGTATTTAATGTTTTTATCAACGCATAATAAATGTAAATGGTGTTTTGTTTTTTGTGTTTTTTTTTTTTGAGACAGAGTCTCCCTCTGTTGCCAGGCTGGAGTGCAGTGGCATGATCTTGGCTCACTGCAGCCTCCGCCTCCCGGGTTCAAGCGATTCTCCTGCCTCAGCCTCCCAAGTAGCTGGGATTACAAGGCGCGCACCACCACGCCTGACTCATTTTTGTATTTTTAGTAGAGACAGGGTTTCACCATGTTGGCCAGGCTGCTCTCAAACTCCTGACCTCAGGTGATCCGCCCGCCTCAGCCTCCCAAAGTGCTGGGATTACAGGCGTGAACCACCACCCCCAGCCTAATTTTGGTTTTTTTAGACAGGTCTCACTGTCACCACAGCTAGTCTCACACTTCCGGGCTCGAGAGATCCTCCTGGCTGGGCACGGTGGCTCACGCCTGTAATCCCAGCACTTTGGGAGGCTGAGGCGGGCGGATCACCTGAGGTCAGGAGTTCAAGACCAACCTGGCCAACATGGTGAAACCCCATCTCCACTAAAAATACAAAAATTAGCCAGGCGTAGTTGGGCATGCCTGTAATCCTAACTACTTGGGAAGCTGAGGCAGGAGAATCGCTTGAACTTGGGAGATGGAGGTTGCAGTGAGCCATTGCACTCCAGCATGGGCAACAAAAGTGAAACTCCATCTCAAAAAAAAAAAAAAAACTAAGAAAGGCTTCGTTGAATCTTAAGCTAAGACTCAAGAGATAATAAGAACTGGGGAGATAAACATAAATTTCATGGAGAAGGGGTGAGGTCAGAGGTCAGGATGAGTGTGTTGGTGTTCCCCTACTCTTAGGGTTTAACAGTGAGGTGGAAAGCATAGAAATACCCAGATAAGTGCCAAGAAAGCTAGAAGTTGACTTCCCTTGGTGTAGCTTGGAAGGCTGTCCAAGTCTGTGAGAAGGCTCACACAGTAGGGCTTGGGAGCAGGCCATGGCGTTGGGAGGAGTCTGCAATAGTGCTGCTGGAGCGCTGCAGCTTGCACATTTAGGTATGTCAGAATTCCAGACTTCTCTTGTTGCTCCCTGCCTGGCGTGCAGAAAGTAGCATGGTTAAGAGCCATGGACAGACCAATAGGCACTGTGCCAGGGGGCAGGTTTCCTAAAGCAGAGGCCTTGTGGTGGGCTGATGGCCAGGGAATGGCTACAGAATGTAGCTAAGACCCCAAGGATAGGCAGTACTGAAGATACCAGTGGAACTGAAGCACCCCTAAGTCAGCTGGTGAGAGGAGCGGGGATGGAGCAGTGGGGATGAAAGATGAGATATCAAACTCTGAAGTTGCTAAAGCAACAGGTCATGAGCTTGCCAGCCAACCACCTCAGCAGCTGATGCCTGCAAGGCAGTGGAGACCAGAAGTCACCAGAGACATAGCAGCAGAGGCCAGTGAGAACCCAGGCCATAGCTCGCAATCCTGCACACAGATCTCCCCTCCCACCACTGCCTTGAGGCTTCCCCTGTATCCTGTAGGCCACCTTGGGAAGTCAAGGGGGAGAAGGGTAAAGTTCTGATAAGACTGCAACTTTGAACTGTTTACCCAAATATTCACCAAAATGAAACTTTTTTTTTTCTTTTGAGACTGAGTCTCGCTCTATCGCCCAGGCTGGAGTGCAGTGGTATGATCTTGGCTCACTGCAACCTCCGCCTCCTGGGTTTAAGTGATTCTCCTGCCTCACCCTCCCGAGTAGCTGGGACTACAGGCGCGTGCCACCATGCCCCGCTAATTTTCTGTATTTTTAGTAGAGACGGGGTTTCACCGCGTTAGCCAGAATGGTCTCGATCTCCTCATCTTGTAATCTGCCCACCTCAGCCTCCCAAAGTGCTGGGATTACAGGCGTGAGACACCGCACCCGGCCTATTTGCCCTTTTAAAAACATCACTTGCAGCCGGGCACGGTGGCTCACGCCTGTAATCCCAGCATTTTGGGAGGCCGAGGCGGGTGGATCATCTGAGGTCGGGAGTTCGAAACCAGCCTGGCCAACATGGTGAAACCCCATCTGTACTAAAAAAAAAATACAAAAATTAGCTGGGCGTGGTGACACATGTCTGTAATCCCAGCTACTCCGGAGGCTTGAACCTGGCAGGTGGAGGTTGCAGTGAGCCGAGATCATGCCACTGCTCTCCAGCCTAGGTGACAGAGTGAGACTCTGTCTCAAAAAAAAAAAAAATCATTTGCCCCAATGAGTAGGTGGGGAATGACTGAAGAGGTGTGTGAACATAGAAGCAGTGAGACAGTTGGAAAGCAATTTCAGTCATCCAAGCAAAAATTGAGGGTGGCACTGGTCGTGGTGGCTCACACCTGTAATCCCAGCACTTTGGGAGACGGAGATGGGCAGATCACCTGAGGTCAAGAATTCAAGACCAGCTTGACCAATATGGTGAAATCCCGTTTCTACTAAAAATACAAAAAAATTAGCTGGTCGTGGTGGCTTGTAATCCCAGTTACTCGGGAGGCTGAGACAGGAGAATCGCTTGAGCCCAGGAAGCAGAGGTTGCAGTGAGCCAAGATCATGCCATTGCACTCCAGTCTGGGCAATAAAAGGGAAACTCCATCTCAAAAAAAAAAAAAAATGAGGATGGCTTACCCTGGCAGTGGAGATGGTGGGAAGGAGATAGATACAAGAACTATGGAGAAAATACCAGAAGACTTGATGACGATGAACTGGGAGGAGACTGGGGAGAGAAGGGAAGGGGACTGGCCTCTGCTAAGTCAAAATGGCCTCTTAGATAAACTGCCCCTTCCTCCAGGCAGACTCAGCTCTGCTCTGGAGCTTGGCAAGTGTTTAGAGGCTGGTTTTAGGCTCCTGGCTAGCCAGGCTCCCTTAGGCAGCACTCACCTGCACAGCCACTGGAGGTGGGCCTGGAGGGAGAACTGGGGTTGGCTCATACGTTTCCAGCAGTGGCTGATGGTGGATGATGGTGTCATTTCCTGAAAGGAGGGAGACTGAAGGAAGAACAGATTTGAATGTTGGGGGTGGGAGAATCAAGAATTCCCTTTAGGACATTTTAAGTTTGAGGCATCCACTCGAAGACTTTTTTTTTTTTTTTTTTTTTTGAGACAGAGTCTCGCTCTGTTGCCGAGGCTGGAGTGCAGTGGTGTGATCTTGGCTCACTGCAACCTCTGCCTCCCGGGCTCAAGCGATTCTCATGCCTCAGCCTCCCAAGTATCTGGGATTACAGGCGTGTACTACCACACCCGGCTAATTTTCATATTTTTAGTAGAGACAGGGTTTTACCATGTTGGCCAGGCTGGTCTCGAACTCCTGACCTCAGGTGATCCAACTGCCTTGGCCTCCCAACGTGCTGGGATTACAGGCATGAGCCACCACACCTAGCCCTGAAGATATTAAATCTGTACATAAGGCTTTGGGGCTCAGAAGAGACCTGATGGGTGGCACTGTCAACGTACTGTTGTCAACAGGTAGTTAATGAACACTGGTGAGGTTGCCGTGAAAGAGTACAGTTCAGAGAGATTGCATAGTCACAGCCTACAGATGTCACATTTTGTTTTAAATGAGCGAACATTTCAAACATTGACAAATTTCACATAATACCCTGAATTTCTGCTTCTATGGAAAATCAGAAACTGTGGTAACCTGGCCATACATTGTTATTTTTTATTTTATTGTTATTTTTGGGGGGATGAAGTCTTGCTCTGTAACCCAGGCTGGAGTGCAGTGGCACGATCTCGGCTCACCGCAACCTCTTTCTCCCAGGTTCAAGCAATTCTCCTGCTTCAGCCTCTCGAGTAGATGGGATTACAGGCATGCCACCACATCTGGCTAATTTTTGTATTTTTAGTAGAGAAGGGGTTTCGCCATGTTGGCCAGGCTGGTCTTGAACTCCTGACCTCAGGTGATCCGCCCACCTCGGCCTCCCAAAGTGCTGAGATTACAGGCGTGAGCCACCGCTCCCAGCCCATACATTGTTATAATTGGATATTAGCTATTAATAACACTACTTACCAGGCAGTGCTCCAAGCACTTCACAAATTTAATCTTTGTAACAACTTTATTATTATCATTCCTACTTTATTTTATTTTATTTTTTATTTATTTTATTTATTTATTTTTTGAGACGGCGTCTCGCTCTGTCTCCCAGGCTGGAGTGCAATGGTGTGATCTCGGCTCACTGCAACCTCCGCCTCCTGGGTTCAAGCGATTCTTCTGCCTCAGCCTCCCGAGTAGCTGGGACTACAGGCGCGCGCCACCACGCCCAGCTAATTTTTAAAATATATTTTTAATAGAGACGGGGTTTCACCATGTTGGCCAGGATGGTCTCAATCTCTTGACCTCGTGATCCGCCTGCCTCGGCCTCGGCCTCGGCCTCCCAAAGTGCTGAGATTACAGGCGTGAGCCTCCGCGCCCGGCCATCATTCCTATTTTAAATAAGAGAAAAATGAAGCATGAAAAGGTTGAGTAATTTAGCTGTGTCAGACAGCTAAGAGTGGAGCTGGGTTGTAGACCCAGGCAGTCTGCCCCCAGGGCCTGAGAGTTTAGCGGCCATACCAGGAAGCAGCTGGAAAGCTGCAGTCCTACTTAGAGAAGCCCCATTACCTTCAGGGCAAAGGTCCCATACCAAGCCCTAGTGTTTTCCTAACACCTTCCTCCATCCCAGTCTGAGCGTGAGTTTGTTTTACTCACACTGCTGTTTTCTGATACCAGAGAATTATGTCTCTATACCCATGACAAGTAGAAAATGAAAAATATTCAATTAAGATACAGCTGGGAGTGGTGGTGTGTGCATGTAGTCCCAGTTACTCCGGAGGCTGGGGCAGGAAGATCGCTTGAGCCCAGGAGTTCCAGGCCACCCTGGGCAATATAGTGAGAGACCCTATCTCTTTTTTTTTTTTTTTTTTTTTTTTTTTTGAGATGGAGTCTCGCTCTGTCGCCCAGGCTGGAGTGCGGTGGTGTGATCTCGGCTCACTGCGAGCTCCGCCTCCCGGGTTCACGCCATTCTCCTGCCTCAGCCTCCTCAGTAGCTGGGACTACAGGCGCCCGCCACCACACCCAGCCAATTTTTTTGTATTTTTTAGTAGAGACAGGTTTCACTGTGTTAGCCAGGATGGTCTCAATCTCCTGACCTCGTGATCCGCCCACCTCGGCCTCCCAAAGTGCTGAAAATCAGTGCTCACTGCAGCCTCAACGTCCCAGACTCAAGCAATCCTCCCACCTCAGCCTCCGGAGTAGCTAGGATTGATTGCCAGGGTGGTCTTGAACTCCTGGGCTCAAGCAGTCCTCCCGCCTTGACCTCCCAGAGTATTGGGATTACAGGCATGAGCCACTGCACCTGGCTGATTCTTGTCTTACAGACTTTTTTTTTTTTTAAGAGACAGAGCTCTTGCCATGTAATGCAGGCTAGAATCGAACTCCTGAGCCCGGGAGATCCTCCATGTCTCAGCCTCCTGTGTAGCTGAGACTACAGGTCCTTGCCATCGTGCCCAGCTTCTCTTGTAGACTCTTAACTGGGAAAGGAGAATGGGTGGTTCCGATTGCTCACCAGTCTGTTAGTAAACGGTGAGAGTGGGGTGGGGAGGGTGAATGTTTTTATTATTTATTTATTTATTTATTTATTTATTTTGAGATAGAGTCTCACTTTGTCGCCCAGGCTGGAGTGCAGTGGCACGATCTCGGCTCACTGCAAGCTCCGCCTCCCGGGTTCACACCATTCTCCTGCCTCAGCCTCCCGAGTAGCTGGGATTACCGGCGCCCGCCACCACACCCGGCTAATTTTTTGCATTTTTTAGTAGAGACGGGGTTTCACCGTGTTAGCCAGGATGGTCTCGATCTCCTGACCTTGTGATCCGCCCGCCTCGGCCTCCCAAAGTGCTGGGATTACAGGCGTGCGTCACTATGCCCTGCTAATTTTTGTCTTTTTCGTAGAGACGGGGTTTCAACATGTTGGCCAGGCTGGTCCCAAACTCCTAACCTCAGGTGATCTATCCGCCTCGGCCTCCCAAAGTGCTAGGATTACAGGCTTGAGCCACCACATCCAGTGGAAAAGTAACTGTTATTAAATTTAGTACAGAAGGTTCCAGGAATGCTGACGCTGACCCTGGAAAAGAAGTCCGGTGGCTGGGAGTCCTTCTGCTGGGAGCTGCTGCCCAACAGATTGAGGGCCTCAACGTGCGGGGAAGAGGGCATCAGAGGAACTAGGAAAGCTTGAGAAGGATGGTGGATCCAAAGCTCTGCCTGACAGTGGGAGGGGGAGGCTGGCTCAGTTGGAAAATTGTTGCTAGACTCTGACCCAGAAGTACCCAGTATCCCAGCCTCCTTCCTGGGAAGACCAACGTCCCTTTCTAAGTTTCACAGGAATGGGACCCCCGGGGACACTTAAGGTGCTGAAATACCCCCACCTGAATGCAGATACTAATTAGACTTGTAAAATGAGAACTCCACTTCTTAATACCCCCAATAAAACTGTTGTCTGGGCTTGGTGGCTCACGCCTGTAATCCCAACACTTTGGGAGGCTGAGGTGGGCAGATCACGAGGTCAGGAGTTTGAGACCAGCCTGGCCAAAAGGGTGCAACCCTGTCTCTACTAAAAATACAAAAATTAGCCGGGCATGGTGGTGGGCGCCCTATAATCCCAGCTACTCAGGAGGCTGAGGCAGGAGAATCGCTTGAACCCGGGAGGCGGAGGTTGCAGTGAGCTGAGATTATGCCATTGCACTCGAACCTGGGCAACACAGCGAGACTCCATCTCAAAAAAAAAAAAACTGTTAAAAGTTAGTGCCTAGGAATTACAATCAGGCTGTTAAAAATAAATGATTGTGCCCAACTAGGCCCAAATGAGAAACCAAATGTCTAGTTGGCCTATTAAGATTTTGGCAAAACCATATCCCACCCTTGTAGATGGACCCTATCATACCCCAAAAGAGCCATGCAATGTGCTTCTCCTATGCTATATACTGAATGTTTGTGCCCTCCAAACTTCCTATGTTGAAACCTAAACCCCAATGTGACAGTATTTGCAGGTGGGGCCTCTGGGTGGTGATTAAGGTCTTCAGGGTGGAGTGCCCTTTCTAAATTTTTTTTTTTTTTTTTTTTTTTGAGACAGAGTCTCGCTCTGTTGCCTAGGCTGGAGTGCAGTAGCATGATCTCAGCTGACTGCAACCTCCGTCTCCCGGGCTCAAGTGATTTCCAGCTAATTTCTGTATTTTTAGTAGAGACGGGGCTTCACCATGTTGGCCGGGCCGGTCTCCAGCTCCTGACCTCAGGTGATCCGTCCACTTCGGCATCCCAAAGTGCTAGGATTACAGGCGTGAGGCACTGTGCCTGGCCACCCTTTTAAATTAAAAAAAAAATTTTTTTTTTAATTTGAGATGGAGTCTCACTCTGTCACTCAGGCTGGAGTGCAGTGGCACAATCTCGGCTCACTGCAACCTCCACCTCCTGAGTTCAAGTGATTCTCCTGCCTCAGCCTCCCAAGTAGCTGGGATTACAGACACACGGCACCATGCTTGGCTCATTTTTTTTGTATTTTTAGTAGAGATAGGGTTTCACCATGTTGTCCAGGTTGGTCTTGAACTCCTGACCTTAGGTGATCTGTCTGCCTTGGCCTCCCAAAGTGCTGGGGTTACAGGCATGAACCACCTTGCCCAGCTTTAATTTTTTTTTTTTTTTTTTTGAGACAGAGTTTCCCTCTTGTTGCCCAGGCTGGAGTGCAGTGGTGTGACCTCGGCTCAACGCAACCTCTGCCTCCCGGGTTCAAGCAATTCTCCTGCCTCAGCCTCCCGAGTAGCTGGGATTACAGGCATGCGCCACCATGCCTGGCTAATTGTGTGTTTTTTGGTAGAGATGGGGTTTCTCCATGTTGGTCAGGCTGGTCTCGAACTCCCAACCTCAGGTGATCCACCCACCTCAGCCTCCCAAAGTGCTGGGATTACAGGGGTGAGCCACCACACTCAGCCTGCCTTAATTTTTTTTACTGTAGGGTCTTGCTTTGTTGCCCAGGCAGGCATGCAGTGGTGCAATCATGGCTCACTGCAACCTCGACCTCCTGGACTCAAGCGATCCTCCCCCTCAGCCTCCCAAGTAGCTGGGACCACAAGTGTGCACCACCACGCCCAACTAATTTTAAAAAATTTTTTGGTAGAGGCGAGGTCTCACTATGTTACCCAGGCTGGTCTCAAAGTCCTGGCTTCAAGTGATCCTCCTACCTCAGCTTCCCAAAGTGCTGGGATTACAGGCATAAGCTACCATGGCTGGCCTAATGCCCTTATTTAAAAGGTCCCAGAGTACCCCCTTACCCCTTCTGCCAGGTGCAGACACAGCAAGAAAATGGCTGTCTGTGAATTAGGAGAAGGGCCCTCACCAGACACTGAATCTGCTGGTGCCTTGATATTGGACTTCCCAGCCTCCAAAACTGTGAGAAATTTCTGTTGTTTATAAGCCACTCAGTCTAGGGTTTTTGGTTGTAGAAGCCCAAATGGACTAAGACATCCTCCATGTGGATTGTGCAGTATCCACAGAATACAAACACTGGGGGCAGGGCATGTTATTATTTATTTTTTAAAAAATGGATATTTATCCCAGAAGGAATCTTTCTATAGCTAGAACTAGTTGGTTTCTCTGCATTTGTTTTACATAAAAATAGAGCCGCTAGATGTCAAGAATGTCATTTATTGCTGATAGGAATATAAAAGGGCACAGCCACTTTGGCAAACAGCTTGGCAGTTTCTCAAAATGTTAAGCATGTAGTTACCATGTGACTCAGCAGTTTCATGCCTATGTAAATATCCAAGAGAAATGAAAGCATATGTCCACACAAAGTTTGTACACAAATGTTCATAGCAAAAAGTTGTATCTCAATGGAGTTGTTAAAAAAAAAAAAAAAGAATGCCGGCCAGGCACGGTGGCTCACGCGTGTAATCCCAGCACTTTGGGAGGCCAAGGCGGGCAGATCATGAGGTCAGCAGATCGAGACCATCCTGGCTAACACGGTGAAATCCTGTCTCTACTGAAAATACAAAAATATTAGCTGGGTGTGGTGGGGGGGCGCCTGTAGTCCCAGCTACTTGGGAGGCTGAGGCAGGAGAATGGCGTGAACCCAGGAGGCGGAGCTTGCAGTGAGCCGAGATTGCACCACTGCACTCCAGCCTGGGCGACAGAGCAAGATTCCGTCTCAAAAAAAAAAGAAAGAAAGAAAGAAAGAAGTCTGGGCTCTTTGGCTCATGGCTGTAATCCCAGCACTTTGGGAGGCCGAGACAGGCAGGTCACCTGAGGTTGGGAGTTTGAGACCAGCCTGACCAACATGGAGAAACCCCATCTCTACTAAAAATACAAAACAAGCTGGGTGTGGTGGCACATGCCTGTAATCCCAGCTACTCGGGAGGCTGAGGCAGGAGAATCGCTTGAACCGGGGATGTGGAGGCTGCAGTAAGCCAAGATCGTGCCATGGCACTCTAGCCTGGGCAATAAGAGCTGAACTCTGTCTCAGAAACAAATAAAAAAAGAAGCCTGTGGACGTGGACTAAAAAATGTCTGAAAATTACTTCTAAATGTAAGGTAAAATAGGAAATTTTAGCTGTAATAGCATGTCTCTTATGAGTTGGTTCTGGTGGAATATGGATGATGTAAAAACAGGGAGTGTACAAAAATGGGTTTACTTAAACATTTGGGTCAAGTCTTTAAAGACTGAAGACTTCTGATTTTAATTTGGTTACAATTATTTACATCTTTAATCAGCTTTTAAGTGTCCAGTTAATATAATACTGAGATATATTCATTTATTATTGTATTAGTATTGTATTAGTATTAGTTTTCACACTGCTAATAAAGACATACCTGAGACTGGGTAATTTACAAAAGAAAGTTTATTAGACTTACAGTTCCACGTGGCTGGGGAGGCCTTACAATCATGCCGGAAGGTAAAAGGCATGTCTTACATAGCAGGAGACAAGAGAGCTTGTGCAGGGAAACTCCCGTTTTTTAAAACCATCAGATCTCATGAGACTTATTCATTCTCATGAGACCAACATGGGAAAGACCCGCCCCCATGATTCAATCACCTCCCACCAGGTTCCTCCCACGACACATGGAAATTGTGGGAGTTACAATTCAAGATGAGATTTGGGTGGGGACACAACAAAACCATATCAATTATTTTAGATTGGACTTCAGCTCTGTTTTGTGAAAGATACTGACACTATTGCTGAGTTTGTTTGTTGGCAGAAGTTTTAATATCCTTGGTGGTATTTACTTGTGTTACCCTATGATAACTTTCATCATAATCTTTTCTTATTTTATGGCCTAGATAGGCCATAAATTCCCCAGTCAAGGGGTATAGTCCTGACTGTAAATAGCCCTGATTCCCAATATGAGAAGAGTTTCGTGGCCTAGACTTGAGTGTGTCCAAAACAAATAATGTTGCATTTATCAGGTTTCATGAATTCATTACTGCCCAGAGTACAATTCTGTTGCCCCTGTTCCTAGAAGTCTTACTCTATCTTCACAATTGGCCACCCAATGGCAGATTTGTGGGATGTTGCTGCATAATCATATCTCAGATTCCTCCAGTGCCAGCAAACAAGGGATTGTGGTTGGGAAGAACACTCTTCCATAACTTGACTTTGGCAGGGAGATACACTTCATGTATGATGACTTTTATATCTACAAACATCTCCAAAATCCTTTTTTGTATGACCATTATGTTCCTCCTTCTCTGCTTTATTCATATGTTCAGAATAAACTCATCTAGATTTGGTGTTCCCCAATTGAGCAGCAGATAATGTCAGAACAGTCATTGTTGGGGCTCAAAGTGCCAAAATATGGCACTTTGACATGCTGAACTGAAGAAGAAGCCTCAAGGTCTCTGTCTCTCAATCCTTTGTCTCTCCCAAAGCACAAGATGAAGTTGTTCTCTGAAGTTCCCTTATCTACCTAAAGTCTGGACCCACCAAAGATGAAAACAATTACCGCTCGTCCCTTCCCCGAGTTTTCGTTAAGTGAACTCATATTGCAGGAAGAAAGACTGAAGTCTGTTAACACACTGAACAGACTTTTGTCACAAACCATTGTCTACTCTGCAGGCCCAACAGACTTTTGTCCCAGGCCATTCAAAGTTCTACAAACCCATTGAATTCCCTTAAAAATCATTTACTGCTCACACCTGTAATCCCAGCACTTTGGGAGGCCAAGGCAGGTGGATCACGAGGTCAGGAGTTCGAGACCAGCCTGGCAAATATGGTGAAACCCCATCTCTACTAAAACCCTATCTCTACAAAAATTAGCCAGGCATGGTGGTGCATGCCTGTAATCCCAGCTACTTGGGAGGCTGAGACAGAAGAATCGCTTGAACCCAGGAGGCTGAGGTTGCAGTGAGCCAAGATCGTGCCACTGCACTCCAGCCTGGGTGACAGAAAGAGACTCCGTCCCAAAAAAAAAAAAAAAAAAAATCATTTACTACCTCCCTGAAATCACCCACACTTCCTATCTCCCTTTCCCCTAAGAAGGGTATATGACATTCTCTACCCCATTGCATAGTGGGGTAATTACGTTGTGATTCTTCCCTGTGCACATTAATAAACGTGTATGCCTTTTCTCCTATTAATCTCCCTTTTGTTTTCCCTTGGACCCTACATCATAAATGTGCCTAAAGAACTGTTCTCATTATAAAAAAAACAAAAACAAAAACAAAAAGAGAAGAAACTATCAGAGAATTTTCCTTGCTGCTTTGTATTCTATTTGCTATAGATAAGACCATGTAGAGTATTTGGGTAACCAGAGTTTGTATATTGAATGAGTCTGAGTTTTTGTGACCCAAAATGCAGGCAGTCTGTTTTAAAGGAAAAAATCTTAATATTGATTGATATGATAATCTGATAGCTGGGAAGGCTCATATGATTTTTCTGACTCTTAATTTGTACTCCTTGTACAATGTTGATATCTATATTTTGTATAGGAGATTTATGTGAGCTGGGCATTGTGGCTCATGCCTGTAATCCCAGCACTTTGGGAGGCCAAGGCAGAAGGATCACTTGAAGTCAGGAGTTTGAGAGCAGCCTGGGCAACATAGCAAGACCCCCTGTATCTACAAAAAATTTAAAAATTAGCTAGGCGTGGTGGCATGAATCTGTAGTCCTATAGCTACTAGGGATGCTAAGGTAGGAGAATCACCTGAGTCCAGGAAATTGAGGCTGCCATGAGCCATGATTGTGCCACTGCAGTTCAATCTGGGTGACATAGTGAGATCCTGTCTCGAAAAAAAAAAAAAAAAGATCCTAACATAATTAGGAGGAAACTATCCCTTCTGTCTCCATTATCAGTTAATAAATAGCAGAGAAGCAGAAGACAGGTATAGTCCATTTCCCTCCACATTCCATTAAGACAGCAGGTTATTTTTGTTTGTTTTGAGACAGAGTCTCGCTCTGTTGCCCAGGCTGGAGTGCAGTGGCTCGATCTTGGCTCACTGCAACCTCCGCCTCCTGGGTTCAAGCGATTCTCCTGCCTCAGCCTCCCCAAGTAGCTGGGACTACAGGCACACACCACCATGCCTAGCTAATTTTTGTATTTTTAGTAGAGATGGGGTTTCACCATGTTGGCCAGGATGTTCTCAATCCCTTGACCTCGTGATCCTCCCGCCTTGGCCTCCCAAAGTGCTGGGAATACAGGAGTGAGCCACTGTGCCCAGCCAGGTCATTTTTTTAAAAACAGAAAATTTAAAGTATAATACAAGAGGCTGGGTGCAGTGGCTCACACCTGTAATCCCAGCACTTTGGGAGGCTGAGGCGGGAGGATCACGAGGTCAGGAGAGCGAGACCATCCTGGCTAACACGGTGAAACCCTGTCTCTACTAAAAATATAAAAAGAAAAATTAGCCGGGCGTGGTGGTGGGTGCCTGTAGTCCCAGCTACTCAGGAGGCTGGGGCAGAATGGCGTGAACCCAGGAGGCGGAGCTTGTAGTGAGCCGAGATCGCGCCACTGCATTCCAGCCTGGGCGACAGAGTGAGACTCTGACTCAAAAAAACAAACAAACAAAAAAAACCAAGAGGCTCCTATTTATCCATTGTCCAAGGTTTCTCAAATATGATCCAATGAATACTTTTAATTCTTTCAATTCCTTCCCTGCCTTTGCACTTTGCATTTTTGTCCTGGGCCAGCTGCATGAAGTTATGTGCTGCTCTTGTGTGTGAGAACTATGTTCACCCTTCAGTATACACTGCATAATCTCATCTCCTTACAAGAAGCCTGTAAGGTAAGTATTATGGTTACATTTCCTAGAACCAAAAGAGTGAGACTGAGAGAGGTAAATGGCTCTACAGCGGAGAACTGGTTGGAATCAGGTCTGATGAAGCCCGTGCATTTTACAGATGTCTACAGAGGCATTAAGTCAAATGAAAATACCTGTAACATTAAAAACCACTCTAGGGGCTGGGCACAGTGGCTCACACTTGTAATCCCAGCACTTTGGGAGGCTGAAGCGGGCAGATCACTGGAGCCCGGGAGTTTGAGACCAGCCTGGACAACATGGCGAGACCCCATCTCTACAAAAAGAATAAATAAATAAAAATAAAGGCCAGGTGTGGCGGCGCTCACCTGTAGTCCCAAGTACTTGTGTGGCTGAGGTGGGAGGATTGCTTAAGCCTGGCAAGTTAAGGCTGCAGTGAGCCATGATCGTACCACGGCACTCCAGCCTGGGTGACAGGAGTGAGACCTTGTCTCAAAAATAATAACAACAAGATGAAAACCCTAATTGCCATTTTATTTTGATGGCAAAACTCTAAAACTAAGCATAAAATCTAAGCATATTATGTGCTTCTATAATGTTTTTATGTATTTTCAAAAATATACTTTTGCCAATGCAAATTCAGACATTGCCTCTCCAGTAAATAATAACCCTAGGCTGGATGTGGGGTCTCATGTCTGTAATCCCAGTGCTTTGGGAGGCAGAAGCATCACTTAAGGCCAGGAGTTGGAGACCAGCCTGGGCAATATAAGCTTGTCTCTACAAAAAATAATTAGCCAGGCGTGGTGGCACACACCTGCAATTCCAGCTACTTGGGACCCCAAGAGTTCAGGCTACAGTTAGCAATGACGGTGCCGCCGCACTCCAGCCCATGGATGACACAGTGAGACCCTGTCTCAAAAAAAAAAAAAAAGATAACTCTATGCTTTTTAAAAAATTTTCTTTGAAATAAATTAAGTCCCGTCAATGTGAGAACCAAATCAAAAGAACGTTAGGTTGCAAATGTTATAGGTTACCTTGTGTTAATTAAAAAAATTTTTAGGCCAGGCGCGGGGGCTCATGCCTGTAATCCCAGCACTTTGGGAGGCCAAGGCAGGCAGATCACAAGGTCAGGAGTTTGAGACCAGCCTGACCAACATGATGAAACCCCGTCTCTACTAAAAATACAAAAATTAGCCGTGCATGGTGGCATGCACCTGTAGTCCCAGCTACTCAGGAGGCTGAAGCACGAGAATCGCTTGAACCCAGGAGGCAGAGGTTGCAGTAAGCCAAGACTGTGCCACTGCTCTCCAGCCTGGGTGACAGAGTGAGACTCCGTCTCAAAAAAAGAAAAAAAAAAAATTTTTTTTTTGAATAGGGAATACTTTCGTGTGTTTCAGACTAAAAAACTGATTTTATATGTATTTATAATTACACACATATACGTATGCAGTAAAGTTTCATTTTTACTTGTCCTTCAGCCACCATTTCCTTTCCTCTTACACACTAATATTTTCAGTTTCTTATTTATCCTTCCAGTTATTTTATGGACATACCAGTAAATACACACATATATTAATATATCCAGTATTTTCCCCATCTCTTTTTTGCACAACCCCTTAAATATATTTAAAATAAAACAGAACAACAAATTTTTGGTAAACGAAATTTAATACAACCATATAGTCAAGTAATAATGGTTAAAAGACATTTTATTAGATACAACTTTTAAAAAATTAAACTATGCAAGAAGTATATTTAAACAAAACATGTAAGTAAGTATTCACGTGCTACAACTTAACTAAGAACAATTAAATACAAAGCATTCTTTCCACTATGAAGACTCTGGAGCCTCTAATTGAAAGCAAATGACCTTAGGTCTATACTAGTTGTAAAGCAGATTATACTTTTGTTCAACTCTAAATTTGTATTGTCTTAGAGCTCCAACAACTCTCAATAAAAATTTAAATAAAGAAACCTTGGGGGAGGGGTGATAGGGAAGGGGAGAGTAAGTGCTTTTTCAAGAAAGTTAAATGAAAAAGCCTGAAGAGGGAAAAAATTGTACATAAGTATGGAACAAAAATAAGTATACTTTTTTGACATTCGATGTAGACACTGCAAATGAATTTACACGGGTTTAATCAATGTAAGATAGATATTTGTCTGAATATTTTAAAAAGCACCTAGGTATCAAAAAATAAAAACAAAAAATATAATGAGACTCCAAACATCCAACAATCTCCCTTAACATTCTCATTCTGCCAAGCAACCACACGTTGGTGCTTATTACACAATTTAAGAAGGGGAAGTTTATTTACTCTATAGGAAACAAATATGAACCTTATCTAAGGTAAGCTTCATTTAGATTGAAAAAAAAGTTGAAATAGCACTAGAGAACTTAAGGCACATAAACAAATTCAGGTGCAGTTATTTTGAAACCATTAAAACAAATTCTTTTCTTTGGAACAATATATAAAATAAGTTATGAATGTTGCTGTTTTTAAAAAATTTATTTATGATAACTTTCAGCACTAGGAAAATTTAATATCTAAGGCAATCACACAAATGTAAAATGTTCATATAAAACATTAAAAAATGTCTAAAGTGTCTCTGGAATCATTCATTCACACTCCTGGCTCAAATGGTTTCTGGTGCCTAGCATTAGATGTGACAATAATGATAGCTAGCTAGTCAAACCTACTGCCTTAAAGATCAACCAATTTGCTCCATTCTGGTTACTTGGCATGGTAAATTTATTTAACTAAAAAGAATAATGGGGTGAGGTGATGTAAACCTGGCTTTCAATAAGATGCACAACAAATTCTAATAAGGCCAAAACTCTGTTGAGGTTAACTGGTGTCTTGAGTTTACTAAAATAAAGGCAGTCCATAGGAAGCCTCGAAGAGACATTATCTTACCACTTGGCACCACAGAAACACCAAGCTCTCCTCTCTGAAAATACAGGCCGGGGGTGGTGGCTCACGCCTGTAATCCCAGCACTTTGGGAGGCCGAGGCGGGCGGATCACGTGGTCAGGAGTGATCCGTCTCTACTAAACCCCGTCTCTACTAAAAATACAAAAAAATTAGCCGGGTGTGGTGGCACGCACCTGTGGTCTCAGCTACTCGGGAGGCTGAGGCAGAATCCCTTGAACCCGGGAGGTGGAGGTTGCAGTCAGCTGAGATAGCGCCACTGCACTCCAGCCTGGGCGACAGAGCAAGACCCCGTCCTCCACCCCCACAAAAAAAAAAAAAACGAAAAAGAAAATACAGTTTGAAGTAGATGTCGTCTTTTCCACATATAAATCTCAAGACATAAAAGGCACACACGATTCAACTCCTCTCTTTTCATATATGGATTCTCACAGCAATTTAAAAAATCTATTGCCATATCCAGACAACAGGAGAAAAAAAAAATACCTGGTTTGCTTATTGACAAAAGTGGTGTAATTGAACCTTTGTCTTTCCTGAGTTTCAAAAAGGCTATTTGACAGTAGAGATACATAAACAATTCATATTCAGTAAGATAAAATGTATCAGTCCACAAAACATTTTCATCTTTTTAAGTATAAAAGAATCAATGTTCAACCACCACCATGTGTGAAGCCCCTTTTTCCAAATTAAACTTACTCTAGAATCATGAATTGAAGATTATTCAGTCATGGCACTTTACACCCCAAACGAGCAAAAGTAACAAGTTAATACCCTCCCTGAGTATTTACATCATCTTATCACCTGGTTTAAATGGAGTAAATACCTATCTTTCAATCATCTAGGAAATAAAAAGGTTACTGAAGATCCAATACACTAGTATTTCATACCTGTGCAGTAAAGTCAGTGGGAAGATTAGAGTAGAAAAGGAGGAAGTTCTACTGTTGTAAAAATTAGACCACTTTTGTAGCTGACTCACACAGAGGAAACACGGAACATGATTAAAGTTCATGAAAAAAAACTGTACTTTTCTGTTCTACAAAGCATACCTTTGAATTCCCTTTCCAACTGAGGTATCACAGCTGGGTTTAGCAAACTCATCTCTTCTGACCTTGTAAAACTAAATTGTCACAAAGATTCTGATTATACATAAGTCATCGTTACTAATACTCATCATATACTTTCAAATGTAAAAAGTTCTAGAAATGCCCAAATAAAAAAATCTTCCAGAATTGAATTTAGCATGGTCAACTAATTTTTACTTTATGTGCTTTTTTGCTGATCATCACAGACTGCTAAAATTCATGGTGTTTGGTATATATGTGCATATACAACCATACTATCTACATACATACACATGTACATATATAGATTCTGAACCAAAGGTTCATATGAGCATCACCTATCAAAAGAAAAATCTTTATGTGATGAGAGAATGAATACAATCTGACACCAATTTGGTTGATATACCCCTTTTGATATATTAATTCTACTCTAAAATTCTTTTTTATTTTATCAAGTCTAATGCTATTTTTATCAAGAATTAGTAAAGGAAGATAAATATTAAAAAATTAAAATATTAAGTTGGGTAACTTTAAAAATAGTTATTTAAATTTTCTAAGATTCAACCTAAGTTCTTGGTGGCCTTCAATATAAATTTTAAGTACTTAATTTATGTAGTTTTAAATTATGTACAGAAAAAATTAATATTGGTGTGAGGTCTGTGTTTAAAAAAATTCTGTTTTTCAGGATTTCATTTCAAATTTACTATAATAAACACATGGATATTAAAATAAATGTATAACAAAATAAAAGTAAATAGTTAATACTTTTTACAACAGAAAAATACTAGAATATAAAGTTATCTTGAGAAAGTCTTTTTTTATGTGAAGTCCTATATTCATGAAATGGACATGATCTTACAAATACACATGAAAATAACAACTATCATTTGTAGAATCCTCAGCATTTACAAAATACTTTTTCACACATTATCTCATTTACTGTAAAGAATTTCTTAACTAAATAATTCTATTATCTGTAAGAGTATAATGCAGATGTTTACTCTAAAATTAAAGTACAAGTATCCAAACTGTACCTACATTCTTTCAACTAAGAGGATAGAAAATTGTTTTCTGAATTGTTGTTATCACAAAATGGTATCTATCATTTTAAAATTATGATTTGAAAAATAAAAATTCCCTAAAAATTTTTAAGTTTTTTAGAGTTTTCCTCAGAATGTAGATTCTAGCTAAGCATTAAAGTTTAAAAAATGTCTATCTGAAATCTCTGAATCATTCTAAAATGAGAAAACAATGTAGCTTACCAATGTTAGGCTTTTTATTTCAACCTTGGTTTTAACAGAAATCTGGTGACACTCTAATTACATATTTGCATCATCCCTTCTATCACAAGAAATATACAAATTATAATGTGAAAGACAACAGTGACTGGAAGTCAAACTACAGCAGGCTACCTAGAACATCCCTAAATGTTGTAAATTATATCCGTCCACCCAGAATCACAATAATCACTTATGCTGTAGTTCCTGCCATATCCATCTATTTGCATTAGAAAAAAAATTCACATTCCTCTCTGAAAACTGATAAGCTTTATAAAGTGGAGTTGAGAATCTAGACAAAAGCAGTCTGTTGTACAGAAGCTTGAAAATGTTGATTAGTATTTTACACAATGGGGACCAAATGAAAGACTTACCTTAAAGATGGGAACTACTGCTAAGTTTTTTCAGATAACTAATTTTAAAAGAAAAATGGACCCACTGAGATAGGTGGTCCCTGCTTTATCCTATTAAAGGTACCTTAACAGTAGAGACTCTCAGGAATTTTAGCTGTTCACTAGAAAGTGGGATAATCAAGGAAGAGGTCCTCACCCAAAGCACCATACTAATGAGGTCAAACTCTACTGGGCTAGGAAGGAAAACCTATCCCTATTTTTCTTTTTCTTTTCTCTTGAGACAGTGTCGCACCCTGTTGCCCAGGCTAGGGTGCCGTGTGCGTTCATAGCTCACTGCAGCCTCAGACTCCTGGGCTCAAGCAATCTTCCTGCCCCAGCCTGCTGAGTAGTTGGGAGTACAGGTGTGAGTCTCTGTGCCTGGCTGTCTGTCCCTGTTTTTCACAAAACAATATTGCAAAATGGGTTTCAACTGCTTTATCAAGTTAAGAAAAGAAGCTTTCTTAGAGGATTGAAGAGATGATGCATAAAAACTTTGAGAGCCATAGTGGGTCATTTTTCCTTCAAAGGCCATTCCATTTTTCTCTTAGGAATTAACTTGTAATTTTAATCCCCCTTGTAGGGGCACTTATTTTTCTATCTCCTACCTAACTTCCCCCTAAAAACATGTTTAATGTAAGACAGCAATTCTAAGAATAAAGTCACAATAGTTCAGTATTTTATGATGCCTGAATTGTTGTCATTACATTTTTATCAATTACAGAAAAAAACCCTTCAATAAAATTAACCAATCTGGATATACTTTGTTAACAACAAAGGTTTTTAAAGCTGATTTTTTCTCCTAGAATGCATTCTAAGCATTAACTTCTTCAACCTAAATGATGCCTCAAGTCATGCAATTTTCTCTACATATATGACAAAATAAGGAATATACATACAGATAAACATACATAATAAGTGAAGACACCATTCACACGTTCCTAAAAGGTATGCAGACAGACATTTCCTAATTCACATAGACTTCTTACAAATACTTACAAAGGTACACTCTTCAAAGGCCAAGTAACAACCACCATTACCTTTAACAAAAAAGTTTTTTTTCAATTATAGGAAAGGCTTTATTATAGTTTGAAAGATTGATATTTTGAGGAGAAAGGCACCAAATTATTATTTTTACTATTTTTTGCATATGGCACAAAGGAGATATGTGAAGTTCCCACTCTAGAGTTTTTAAAACCTCCCATCTTGGATCAGTGTGGCTTCTTCGGTGAGGTATCCTGTCTTCAGAGTTTAAAGCATTTCTCATTGTATCTATGAATAGTCACACAGCCATGATAGGACACTGGCCTGGGCATTGCAGCTACCCCTGTGATGATACTTGTTGCAGGATCATAACAGAGAATAGTGTCTGTGGCTTCTCCATTTTCCCGTCTTCCGCCCAGGATATATATTTTACCATTACACACAGACATACCACAGTTTTCCTGTTTAACCAAATATATAAACAAAAAATTAACCATTGAAGATAAAGGATTTGGTAACAAACAGAAAAGCAAAATAATGCTTTAGCACAGTCAAAAAAAAGGGAGACATGATAAAAGCTAAGGTCCTTTGGCCCAACTCTGTTCTCTGTGTGAGTGCTGGATAACTTTGCATGAATGAAATGAATTTCAAGATAGATGCTATGTCAGTAGCAGCCACAAGAAATAACGAGATCATGTCCTTTGTAGGGACGTGGATGGAGCTGGAGGCCATTACCCTTAGCAAACTTACACAGGAACAGAAAACCAAATACTGCATGTTCTCACTTATAAGTGGGAGCCAAATGATGACAACACAGGGACACATAGAGGGAAACAAGATACACTAGGGCCTTTCAGAAGGTGGAGAGTTGGGGGAGGAAGAGGATCAGGAAAATTAATGGGTACTAGGGCTTAATAACTGAATGATGAAACAATCTGTACAACAAACCCCCATGACACAGTGTACCTATGTAACAAACCTGCACTTGTGCCCCTGAACTTAAAATAAAAGTTAAAAAAAAAAAAGATTATATGTTAGTAATTGGGGCCAAGATGTGGGAGGTAGGATGTCGACTGATAAAAGGGTTTTAACTTAATGGTAGTTAAGCAAAAGCATCTTTTAAGAGCCTGGCTTGCTTCTCCTATTACAGGAAGGTTATTATAGAAAGTGGCGGTTACATGACCAAGGAGTAGGAACAATATTCATTATATGGGATTACCCAAAAATTGAATGAATGAATGAGGAAAAAATTTATAACTAAGTTAACAAAACACTGTTATTAGGAGCCTTGGCTGGGCCATAGAAATGTCTCAAATAACATCTTACAGTTAACTTCCCACACAATGGGATTCTAAGCTAAATTTTATTATTCTCTGTCAATAATACAGTTACTATATAAAACAAATATTCTTGCAAGGATGAGAGTGATTCTTCAAAAACAAAACCTGGCTGGGCATGGTGGCTCATGCCTGTAATCCCAGCACTTTGGGAGGCCGAGGCAGGTGGATCACTTGAGGTCAAGAGTTCGAGACCAGTCTGGTCAACACAGTGAAACACCATCTCTACTAAAAATACAAAAAATTAGCTGGACGTGGTGGGGGGTGCTTGTAATCCCTGCTACTCGGGAGGCTGAGGCAGGAGAATTGCTCAAACCCGGGAGGCGGAGGTTGCAGGGAGCTGAGGTTGTGCCACTGCACTCCAGTCTGGGTGATAAGAGCGAAACTCCGTCTCAAAACAAACAAACAAAAAAAAACCCTACATTAACAACTGACTCACTATTACATGCATCTGGTTATACTGCAGGCCAGATATTCTTCCATTTCCAATTAAAGTTTCACTTTAATTCAGAGAGTTATTGCACCTTATTATCCTGGTTCCACATAACCAACAATGAAATAGTTTCTACCAATGAGTTCAATAAGCATTTTTACTTGACCAAATTTGCTTTATATAAATTTTGCTCTTATAGAAGAAATTAAATCTTGATGGCTTTATATAATAGAAGGATACTATCTTTAGGTCTGAAATAATTTGTGAGTACTTAAAAATGCCTATATTAGAATTTATAGACACCCAGAATGACTTAGCCTATTATCATATAGTGAAAGACACTTTAATTCAGAATACCACACCCCCATGAATTGCACCAATTATGGAACAAACTCTAATATTTTTCATTTAAAGCACAATAAGCGCTTTCTATAAATTCTTCAAGTTCTGAATATAATAAAAACAAACAAAAACCTTAGTTTTCAGGTATAAGCTAGTTCCCACTATTGAACCTCTAGTTATTTTGAGGATGATTCTAAAACAATATATAATTACATGGTCTGGTAATTAATACCATTTCAGATAATAATGCTGAGAGTTAAATAAAGCAAAGAACCTTGAAACCAAGTATTCATATCAGGAAATTACCTCTATCCGATATAATAGCTTATTTCATGCTAGTAAAATACCATTTACTCTGTTTGTTTATACTGTATGAAAAACTTACTCTTCATTCAGGAGTAAGGGCAGCTAGTAGGAACAATAATTTATCAATATATAAAGTTTTAATGTTATTTTTAAAGACTGAAACGAAACATGATCCTAACATTGCAAAGAAAAAAAAAAAACCAAAAAACCCTCTCGTTATTTTTGTATGCTTAAAATGTTAAACTGTCAACAATAGACAAAAAGAATCAGATTTCATTTAATTATTCTAATCTTTAATGGTATTTTAAATACCTGGTCTACTGAAGAGAGAGAAAAAAAGTCTTCATCATTGACTTTTTAAAAAATCCCACAATTTTTTTTAAAGGATGTTCCTGACACAGGTTAAAAAGCAAAATATGTTTCGAATAATAAGCTGTGTTTTTAGGAATTATGCAAAGTCAAAAGAGGCGTGGAAATGGTGAAGGACAAACAGAGAAATAGGCAGGGTCCATTAGGACTATAAAAAATAAAGACCTCATTTTTTTCAGCTCTTTTTTGCATTTAATATTCTAAGCATTTAAAAAAGCAACAGTATTGGGTTCATTTAACTGTATACAATGAAATTAGTTTGATTTATCCTTTTTCATCAGTTGGCATTAAAAGCGTAAACAATCACACATGGCTCAAAAATTACCTATCAATAACATGTGCATAAGGCCAGGTGCCGTGGCTCACGCCTGTAATCCCAGCACTCTGGGAGGCCGAGGCAGGCGGATCACCTAAGGTCAAGAGTTCAAGACCAGCCTGACCAACATGGCAAAACCCTGTCTCCACTAAAAATACAAAAATTAGCTGGGTGTGGTGGCATGCGCCTGTAATCCCAGCTACTTGGGAGACTGAGGCAGGAGAATCACTTGAACCCGGGAGGCGGAGGTTGCAGTGAGCCGAGATCAATGTGTGCATAGATGTATTTAGTAGCATTGGTGGTAACAATAAACAGAGGAGAGAAAATAATCACCTAAATCCCAGTACTAGATTTGAACTTCAATGATTTGTCTTTGTTAGACTTAATATACTTCTGATCCAAATGTTTATTTTCTTTAAATTTCTAAAGTCAATGAATGTTGTTTAATTAGAGAAAATGTGCCATGTGTGTCCTATTATTATTTTTTTTCTCAGTTTTATCTCAATAACCTAGTTAAAAAATATTCATGTATGCCCTGCAATATGCTACATACTGGCAATTATCTTCCTAAACTGTTATCGTTTTATACAATATAGCAAAGTTCCGAATAAATGGTAATTCTTTTTCTTTTTTCTTTCTTTTTAAAAAAAATTTTTTTTGAGACAGGGTCTCACTGTGTCACCCAGGCTGGTCCGTAACTCTTGGCCTCAGGTGATCCTCCTGCCTCAGCTTCCCAAGGTGCTGGGATTATATGCATGAGCCACTGCACCCAGCTTGAGCAGTAATTCTTAATAAAAATGCATCATTCTTTACAATCTTCACTGAAATAAACCAATAAAAAGCAGCTTCGATTTTTTAAAAATTAGAAATAAGTCTCAATACTTGACCATACGAGGATTCTCATGCAAGTAGGGTACACTGTCACCTCTGGAGGGCTGGAGAATGGTTTTCCAGGGGAGGTCCCTGAGCTGGAGAAATGTGATTTATTTTTACTTACATGTGATATGAGAGGGAGAAAACATAATACTCATTCTGTACCATGAAGCTGAAGTGCCTATTATGTCCCTTTCATTAACTGGGGCAATGTTACTCCATATATATTACTAATTGGAGACTATACCTCAATGTCAACAACTTTAGAAAAGTGGTTTTACATTCAAACCCTATTCACTATCCTTATAATCTATGCTGTATCTCTAATGTATCTTGCAAATAAGATTATCTTAAAATTAAGTCCCTCTGGTACTTCCTCATTTGTTTACTTATTCAATATATATATATTTACTATGCAGAAATAAATGCAAGATACATACAAGATGAGTTAGAAGAAATAGTGTCCTCAAGAAGACTAAATTCTAGTATAGGAAATAAACATTTATACCCATAAGGGAATATACAATTGCCATAAGAGGTATGAGTGCTTTAACAGATCAGAAAGCAAAATAGATCCATTCTGCCCCAGTTAAACTCTGTTGTACTGAAGTGGTCCTTGAAAGATAAGTAGAATTACAAGTAGAGAAGGTAAAACAGGCATTACAGGATAAGAAGACAGCATGAACCAGGGCAAGAACATTTATGATCTGTTTAGAGACTACAAATGACAGATACTTAAGGTACCTGAGGTAAAGTTATAGAATGTGAAGCTGAAAGGTCAAATGAAGGTCAGGCAATAGAAGGTCTAGAATGAAGTGGTAAAAGTTTTGGATTTTATTTAATAGGTTTCCAATCAAAGAAGAGACAATAAGTAGATTTATTGAAAAATAATAGGCTGGGCATGGTGGCTCATGCCTGTAATCCCAGCACTTTGGGAGGCTGAGGCAGGTGGATCACAAGGTCAGGAGTTTGAGACCAGCCTGGTCAACATAGTGAAACCCCGTTTCTACTAAAAGTACAAAAAATTAGCTGGGCTTGGTGGTGGGCGCCTGTAATTCCAGCTACTCGGGAGGCTGAGGCAGGAGAATCACTTGAACCCAGGAGGCGGAGTTTGCAGTGTGCGGAGATCGCGCCATTGCACTTCAGCCTGGGCGACAAGAGTGAAACTCCGTCTCAAAAAAAGAAAGAAAGGAAGGAAGGAAGGAAAGAAAAGAAGGAAAGAAGGGAAGGAAGGAAGGAAGGAAGAAAGAAAGGAAAGAAAGAAGGAAAGAAAGAAAGAAAGAAAATTGATGCTAAATGAGCTAGCAAGACAAGCTATTAGAGAAAGGAAGACTAATTAGAGTATTTTTGTTTGTTTAGGTAAAACTTGGTAAGAACTTGAACAAAAAATAGAAACAATAGGAATGGAAAAAATAGGAGAACTGATAGGCTAGATTAATCCAATTTAAGAGAAGAAAAAGATAATCTAATAAATTAAGTTTCTAGGTTATTTGGAAATATAGAAAAAATAGGTTTGGGGAAGAAGGTGAGTTCTATTTGAAATTTAAAATCTTGAAATACCCATGTAAAATATCAAATAAAATATCAAATAGGCAGTTAGAAATTTGAGTTTGGAACACAGGAGAGAGGCTTTGATGGCGATACAGACTTGGAAGACATCAGTGCTGAGCAGTAAATGAGATGATTCAGGAAAGAGTATAAACTGGGAAGAGGACAGAGGACAGGCTCAAGGAACATATTTAAGGACTGGGTAGAAAAACAAGAGAGTATGAACAAGAGTGAGGAGATTATTAGCAGTGACCTTTGAGAGTACATCTCTAGAGTGGTATGTGTAGAGCCAGATTTTCAGCATCAGAACCATCAAGCATTTTGGGGGTGGAAGGAAAAGGAGCCATGAATCAAAAGGTGGGGAAAAGGCCTTTTGGGAGGTGGCAGTGTGGGTAGGGAGTAGGGCTCCGGGTAGAATACATGGATGAAAGAAAGGTGAGCACAGCCATTTCCTTTATAACAGAAATAACAGATTTCCCAGCCTCTAACCAAAGAAACAACAAGTTTGGGAACATTCTTCTCTTCTGAAATATGAAAGAGAGGGGATAAATACTGGAGTAGGATTGTGAAAAGTCAAGAGAAAAAAAAAAAGAACAGCCCAAGTGTAACAGATACTTCTCCACGGGATGGTAAAAAGGAAGTTATTTTAATAAAATGACCCCTTGGAAGGAGTTCAAAACAGGTTACCATATGCTTTATGTGGAGTTTTGAAAAATATATAAAATAATTCAAGCAAACATGAAATATTTTATTTTACTTATTTATTTACTTTTTTGAGACGGAGTCTCGCTCTGTTGCCCAGGCTGGAGTGCAAGTGGCATGATCTCGGCTCACTGCAACCTCTGCCTCCCAGGTTCAAGTGATTCTCCCGCCTCAGCCTCCTGAGCAGCTGGGATTACAGGCGTGTGCCACCACACCCAGCTAATTTTTTATTTTATTTTGTTTTATTTTATTTTTATTTATTTATTTATTTTTGAGACGGAGTTTCACTCTTGCTGTCCAGGCTGGAGTGCAATGGCTCGATCTCGGCTCACCGTGACCTCCGCCTCCCGGGTTCAAGCAATTCTCCTGCCTCAGCCTCCCTAGTAGCTGGGATTACAGGCAATGCGCCACCAGGCCCAGCTAATTTTGTATTTTTAGCAGAGACGGGGTTTCTCCATGTTGGTCAGGCTGGTCTCGAACTCCCGACCTCAGGTGATCGGCCTGCCTCAGCCTCCCAAAGTGCTGGGATTACAGGCATGAACCACCACGCCTGGCCATAATTTTTTAGTAGAGACGGGGTTTCACCATATTAGCCAGGCTGGTCTTGAACTCCTGACCTCAAGTGATCTAGCCACCTCGGCCTCCCAAAGTGCTGGGATTACAGGCGTGAGCCACCACGCCCAGCCTGAAATATTTTAAAATTGAAATTCCAGTGTATTAATAATGATTATGTACTTGGTCCCTCTTAGATTTATTTTTCTTTTGTACTGCTTTATGTTATTACCTGACGGCTGAATGTATTCTGTACGTGCATCCAGTAATCTTCAACTGGATCGTAACAGTATATTGCCTTGGTCAGTCCACCGGCAACATAGATCAGGTTGTTTAGGGATACAGCTGTTATACACCTTTTGGCAATTGGGATAGCTGCACGAAGTAGCCAAGAATTGGTTTCTGGATCATAAGATTGAACCTAATAACATATAAAAATATATAATTAAAATTTCTAAACAAAAATGGAAATGTACTTAATAAAGAATCTACCAATACCTACAAACATTATTTAAAATAAAATCCTATTAATTCAGAGAATTAAGAGAGGTTAGCCTGATAGTGAAATGTCTGAATTATGAACATTCTCAAATAAAATGCAAATTTATTACTATCAAGCAGAATAGAGTACCAAACACACAGATTGTTTCTAGAATGAATGGCTACCAGGTTTGTCCACTAAAATTAACAGTCTAAATTTTTTCACAATTGTGTTATGTAGGATAACTATGCCTCACATCTGAATATAACTTCTTAATGCTTTTAGGGAGTCCTTTCTTCAAAAGAGAACAAGTAAACCTCAATTCAGTCAGTATGCTCTGAATTATCACAAATTCTGAAATAACAAATTCTAAATAAGTAACATTTGATCACATTATTTTAAACTGAATTTAGAAAAAGAATTAATAGATTGACAAAATTCAGTTAACAGTGCTAAACCAGCTAGGCATTAGATGCTTTTTTCCAGAATAAACATTTCCTGAGATGTCAGGATAGCACATATTCTTTCGTCCCAGAAGTTTACTGAACCGGAACAACTTTGAGCCATCCTCTATTTACACTATGGAGGTTTCCTTTCCTTTTCTTTTTTCTGAAAAATACTTCAAAAGTATGTAGAAAATGACCCAGTTGGAAGCAGCATATTTAGTTACTATGTCTTACCCTTTGCTAATTCACTTCTCAACTGTGTTTTGTATAAATAGTTTTTAGATTTTGTAGATGACAGCAAAGGCTCAGAACAATTTAGTAGAAAATTTCTACACAGATAGTCTCATTTCAAAAAGATTGGATCACATTTGTTAGAGCAAATTGTTAGATATACTAGAGTCTCACTTTAGCAACCCAGAATTCAATGTTTTTCTCCAAAAGCATATAGTACCAGAAAATTTTTAAAAGACCCCTCACACTGAGTGACCTGGCTACCTACTTGATAAGCCTTCTGTATTTCCCTTCTTGTACTTAATATTGGTAATTTCTTTAAAAGTGCATGGCTTACCTTATCAGAACAAGTATTATCATCAGGTCCTCCACCAATCACAAACAGTTTGCCTACACAGCTAGTCACTGCAGGAGAACTCACGGCTTCCTTAAGGGGAGCAACTTCAGTCCATCGATTTGAAAAGGAATCATAACATTCTACGCTGCTGAGTCTGTTTTGCCCATCATAGCCACCGACAACATATACCTATATGAAAATACATGGAAAAATCTTAATTATCAAAAGTCTGAATTTTGAAGTAGTTGGTTAAAGAATTAAGGGATCTCTTCTCTTTAAAATGCCCTTGCTAAATAAATATAATTGCAATATATTTAGCTCAGAGTTTCTGAACCTTTTAAAAAATCATCATCCCCTACCACCATCACAATCCACGGAGCCTTTTTAGGTATTTTCTTCCTAATAGTCTTCCCTCAATAAAATTGTAATACCACAGAGAAATTGTGTATCTATTTACCTTAATGTATGTATATCTGTTCTTTATACATGAAAGGGTACATTTTTTTTTCATCTTCTAAGAAACAATCTTTGCCCCCTTGGGGGTAATATTGCTCACACTGAGAATGGTACAATTTAGCTTAAATATTCACACTTATGGGTAATGAAATATTTGATTATTATAAAGTATTAGAGCTGTGAAACTAAAATATTAGGAAAGAATTACTAGACTATGAGAGTGCTGGTCAGGCCTTTCTTTTAGTCCGTACAATACCTAGAAAAGTACTTGACACAAAATGAACTTTAAAGTTCACAGAGCTTTTATGTACATTTTCTTTTCACAAATATGAGAAAGGTAGGGCAAATTAGTATCTTTATATGACAGGTGAACCAATCAGTAAGATATTTATTAAATGGCTTATATACAAAAAATCCATGGTTTATATAGGGAACTTTCAACCTAACAAAGCTCTCCAGCAGCTTAACATCCACGTTTCTCTCTCTCTCTTTTTCTTTTTTTGGAGATGGGTCTCATTCTGTTGCTCAGGCTGGAGTGCAGTGGCATGATCACAGCTCACTACAGCCTCAACCTCCGAGGTTCAAGTAATCCTCTCACCTCAACCTCCCAAGTAGCTGAAACCACAGGTGTGTATCACCACACCCTACTAATTTATTTTTATTTTTCACAGAGACAGGGTCTCCCTCTGTTGCCCAGGCTGGTCTCTAACTCTCGGCCTCAAGCCATTCTCCCACTCTCAAGCCATCCTCCTGCCTCAGCCTCCCAAAGTGTTGGGATTACAGGCGTGAGCCATCACGCCCAGCTCACATTTCTCTTAATGGACTGTCATCATTAACTCTTCCCTCCATAGCTAATTAACTATTAAGTCCCACTGAGTCTTCTTCCACAGCATCTTTCACATATACCCCTTCCTTTACGTTTCCCGCTGCCATCACCCACTTGAGGGTCCACAACATTTCATTCCTCTCAAATAACCTCCTGGCCTCCACTCTTGTTCTCTCTAAACCACAGATTATTCTTCCTAAAATACTTTATCAGTTCCTCTTAATATTTCAACAATGAATGTCTAAGGGTCAAGGCCACATTTCATAACTTGTCCTTCAAATTTGTCCACAATTTATCTTTCTGTGCACCCCCAAATTTCCACAGTACTCAATGCCACTTCTATCATGCATTTCTCACATTATGTTAAAATAATCTGTTGGTGAGTTTGTGTCCCCAACACTATGCAGCTCAGACAGGTTAAGTAACTTACAAAAGTCCACACAGCTATATGGAGTATGGAACCTGTGGCACGATGTAGCAATTAAGGGCACAGGCTTTGATCACCAGCTCTGCCATCCAATGTAAGGGCAATTTATCTACCCTTTTGGAGACTCAAATTTATTTCCTCAATTTTATAATTTTTTTTTTTTGAGGCGGAGTTTCGCTCTTGTTGCCCAGGCTGGAGTGCAATGGCGTGATCTCAGCTCACTGCAATGTCTGCCTCCTGGCTTCAAGGAATTCTCCTGCCTCAGCCTCCTGAGTAGCTGGGATTACAGGTGCCTGCCACCATGCTTGGCTATATTTCCTCAATTTTAAAATGTAGACAATAATAGTATCTATCACATGGCATAATTTTGAGGATTAAACTTTAATACGTATTCCTACATGTGTAAATTAAAATATAATACATGCCATGAGCATCAAGATAAAAGGCCTCTAGATTAAGAAAAGTCTGAGCTTTTGCCTCTGCTTTATCATTTTTTGTGTAATCTTGGGAAGTGACTTGATCTCTTTGGGGTTATGTATAAGATGACCAAGTTATATTAAATATTCTCCATTATTCCATCATCCCTTCCTACTCTAAGATTTTTTTCCTTTTCTTTTTTTTGACAGAGTCTCACTCTGTCACCGGGCTGGAGTGCAGCAGGCAGCTCACTGCAGCCTCTGCCTCTCAGGCTCAAGTGATTCTCCTGCCTCAGCCTCCCAAGTAGCCGGGATTACAGGTGTCCACCACTATGCCCAGCTAATTTTTTTTATTTTTGTAGAGACAGGGTTTCACCATGTTGGCCAGGCTGGTCTTGAACTCCTGACCTTGTGATTTGCCTGCCTCGGCCTCCCAAAGTGCTGGGATTACAAGCGTGAGCCACCGCACCCGGTAATTTTTTATTTTTTCTTGAGAATTGCAGCCTAAGACACACTTCTAAGTTACACTGGGGAGTGCTCCCCTAAGATTCTATATTCTAAACCATCCCAGGTTTCCTTAAACAGAGTATTTATAAATTTAAGTATGTTTTATAAGCTTGAATTAAATCTATATTGTAATTTTAGCAAAATGACTTCCATGAATTGAGTACTTGCTGTGTAAGATAGGAATGATTCCTTTTCTTTATTGATTCAGTGCTTCTAAGCTTTGGGTATCTTCAAGTCAAGTACACTATTTTGTCAAATAAATTTGAGTTTACCAATACATACACGGTTTTCGAGACATCAGTACTTTTCATTTGCCTTTGTATCAGCATCTCCTTCCAACCCCTGGATTATTTTAGCCCCTCTTTTCCAGTAATATTTTGTCCTTCTTGAGGCACAGCCTCAAACACTATATATAATATAGTAAGTACTAACAAACCAAACGGTTTTAGAAAAGATTCTATTAATATTTTATTTCCAGTAAATCTGTCTCAAGGTCCTCATTATTTCATTGGCCTTGCAGACAGCAGCAGCACACTAGATCCAGGTCGTTAGGAATTAACAGCTTTTAAACTGTGTTTTGAGCTGGGCATGGTGGCTCATGCCTGTAATCTCAGCACTTCGGGAGGCTGAAGCAAGAGGATGGCTTAAAACCAGGAGTTTGAAACCAGCCCAGGCAACAGGATAAAACATTATCTCCACAAAAAATACCAAAATTAGGTGTGATGGTGTGTGCCTGCAGTCTTAGCTACTAGGGAGGCTGAGGTAGAAGGATCACTTGAGCCCAGGATGTCGAGGCTGCAGTGAGCCATGACTGTGCTGCTGCACTACAGCCTCAGCAACACAGCAAGACCCTATCTCAAAAAATAAAAATATATAAACTGTTTTGAGAAGCTCTAGTATTCTACGCAGCAGTCCCCAACCTTTTTGGCACCAGGGAGCAGTTTAATGGAAGACAATTTTCCCACAGGTCTGGGTGGGGGGCTGGTGGGGGACTGGTCGGGGATGGGATGGTTTGGGGATGTAACTGTTCCACCTCAGATCATCAGGCATTAGATTCTCATAAGCAGCCACAACCTAGATATCCCTCATATGTGCTGTCCATGCTCCTATGAGAACCTAATGTGCGCTGATCTGACAGGAGGTGGAGTTGAGGCGGTAAAGCTCGCTCAGTGGCTGCTCACCTACTGCTGTGCAATTAGATTCCTAACAGAACGCTGACTGCAGTGGCAAAATCTTGGCTCACTGCAAACTCCGCCAGAAGCGATTCTTCTGCCTCAGCCTCCCGAGTAGCTGGGACTACTGGTGCAGACCACCATGCCCGGCTAATTTGTGTATTTTTAGTAGACAGGGTTTCACCATGTTGGCCAGGATGGTCTCGATCTCTTGACCTCGTGATCCACCTACCTTGGCCTCCCAAAGTGCTGGGATTACAGGTGTGAGCCACCACGACTGGCCTAGTATAGAAGTTTTAAGAAACCCCTGTGGGGAAAGAGAGGAAGGAGGACTAGTAAGAGGCTGACCAAGAAGGGTTCCTGGTCACCATTTCTGTCTCAGCTAGAGCTTTGTTTTTTTATTGGTGGTACTTAACTGTCTCCATAGGAGGGCCTATGAGACAGCAATCTTCTTAGAAAGGGGTGCTAGGAGATCAGCCAAAGATATATGCGAAAGCAAGTGTGCTGCTTTTAGTTGTTCATTAATTTGAGGTGGTTTTGGACGAGCAGATGGAGATGGGGGCAGGGAGAAGCTAAAGACTCCAAGGTAATCCTTGGTACAACTGTTGTATTTTCATCTGTTATGTAATAAATTTTTGTATTAGATATGACTTTTTAAAAGACAATATACAGGTTGAACTTTCCAAATCTTAAAAAATCTGAAATCCAAAATGTTCCAAATCTGAAACTTTATGAGTGATGACATTAATGCTCAAAGGAAATGCTCATTGGAACATTTCAGATCTTGGATTTTTTGATTTGGGATGCTCAACGAATATAATGAAAATATTCCAAAATATGAAAAAAATCCAAAATATTTGGCCCAGTGCAGTGGCTCATGCCTGTAATCCCAGCACTTTGGGAGGCTGAGGCAGGCAGATCACTTGAGCCCAGGAGTTCAACACCAGCCTGGGCAATATGGAGAAACCCCATCTCTACAAAAAATACAAAATTAGCTAGGCATTGTGGTGTACACCTGTGGCCTTGGCTACTTGGGAGGCTGACGTAGAAGGGATAGTTTGGGTCCAGGAGGTCAAGGCTGTAGTGAGCAGTGATGGCACCACTGTACTCCAGCCTGGGCAACAGAGTGAGAACCTGTCTAAAAACAAAAGAAAAAAAAATATCCAAAATCAGAAACACTTCTGGTCCCAAGCATTTTGGAAACTCCACCTGTAGTTGCTTTTAAAAAGTTTGGAAACTGGCTAGGTGCGGTGGCTCATACCTATAATCCCAGCCCTCTGGGAGGCCGAGGTGGGAGGATCACGAGCTCAGGAGTTGGAGACCAGCCTGGCCAACATGGCGAAACCCTGCCTCTACTAAAAATACAAAAATTAGCCAGGTGTGGTGGCGAACACCTGTAATCCCAGCTACTCAGGTGTCTGAGGCAGGAGAATCACTTGCACTGGGGAGGCAGGAGAATCACTTGCACTGGGGAGGCAGAAGTTGCAGTGAGCTAGATAATGCCACTGTACTCCAGCTTGGGCAATAGAGTAAGAGACCTTGTCTCAAAAAAAAAAAAAAAAAAAAAGTTTGATTCTCAGGTTCCTACAGACAGTAGATGGTTCAGAACCCATATAATATATTGTTTATAATAATCATTAGCTACAGTCAAAAATAGGTTTTCTTTAAAAATGTGAGTTTTTTAATTTTTATTTTTATTTTTTTGAGATGGAGTCTCGCTCTGTTGCCAGGCTGGAGTGTAGTGGTGCGATCTTGGCTCACTGCAACCTCCGCCTCCCGGGTTCAAGCGATTCTCCTGCCTCAGCCTCTTGAGTAGCTGGGACTACAGGTGCCCGCCACCAACCCCAGCTTATTTTTTGTATTTTTAGTAGAGATGGGGTTTCACCACATTGGCCAGGATGGTCTCGATCTCCTGACCTCATGATCCGCCCGCCTCAGCCACCCAAAGTGCTGGGATTACAGGCGTGAGCCAACGTGCCTGGCCTGTTAGTGAGTTTATCTTAATATTTATTTAAAATAAAAAAGATAAAATACATGACTTTGGACAAATATATCTCTGCCTGACTTGCAAAGTTAGTAAAAAGAAAACAAACTGCGTGGGTTAGACATTGGCCTGTCTGTATTTGATGTAACTCCTTTATTTTCCAATGCTTCTTAGGCATTTGGACTTCAGTGATGCATGAGAAGAGAAATGTGCTACACTGCCATGAATTCCAAATTAGGAGAACAAAATATCCATTCAAAAGTACAGTGTCATATTGTTTATATCTTTGGTTTATCTATTGAGGTTAGAAATGGAAGGAAATACAATTTGAATCCAAAATACCCAGAGGGTGAGTAAAATGAAAGATTCAGCTGTGGTATTTACTTTGGAAAGGTACCAGCAATAGTAATAAAAAGTGGTTTCTCTTACTTTACCAAGGAGGACAGCCATTTTGTGACGCCATCTGCCTTTATTGAGAGAGGCAACTCTGATCCAAATATTTAACTGTGAGTTATAAATCCAGACATCACGGCTGTTGATTCTTCCACCTTGAAATGCAAAACAATGCACACACGATAATTTATCATGATATAGCTGTCACCAAGAGATCTGTGCCACCAAGGCATAGGTAAAGAAAACATGGAATTCATTCATCTAATTCAAGAATTTGAGAATTCAGCTCAATAAATAAAGACCTCTTGAAATTTAATGGAAATAGTTCTACAGAGCAAATTTAAACTTTACCAGTTGTTATCTTGATAAGTGATAATTATAGATCCAAAATAATTAAATATAGGATGTGAATTTTACAAACATAAAAGATTGTTAATTTAAGAGTAAGACATCAGAAGCATGCAAATAATGGTATTATTCTAAAGGTTTTTTTTTTAATTCATCGATTTTTCATAAAGCATACTATTGTAAAAAATAAAGTATATATTGTTATATTTCTCAGTGTGGATAATATATAAAATAATCTGCAAAGCTGGTGAAATTATTTTACCAATTAACAGACTTCCCATCATAGATACTATAGTTATACTTTGTACAAGTCTGTCATTTTATTTTCTAATTTTAAAGGTAACATATCACAATCATAAAGAAGTTCAAGTTAAGAATTTTAAAGCAAATCCTATTTCATAAACTTTGCGGAGAATTTCAGAAAACATGGGTGAATTAGAAATGCTTAATTCTATGAGTACTTCTGACTTGCAAAGAGGTAAAGTTTAAAAAATTACAGCATATTCTACATGCATTTGAGAGCATTTAAAATATGACATGATTAAAGGTATCTTCTGGTGGATCTTTTGTAAATCATTCCATGTCATCTTGTACCTGTGTTTTTTTTGTTGTTGCTTTTTGTTTGTTTTTTGTTTTTGAGGCGGAGTCTTGCTTTGTCACCAGGCTGGAGTGCAGTGGCGCGATCTCGGCTTACTGCAATCTCCGCCTCCCGAGTTCAAGTGATTCTCCTGCCTCAGCCTCCCGAGTAGCTGGGACTACAGTTGCCCACTACCACACCTGGCTAATTTTTGTATTTTTTAGTAGAGATGGGGTTTCACCATGTTGGCCAGGATGGTCTCGATCTCCTGACCCGGTGATCTGCTTGCCTCGGCCTCCCAAAGTGCTGGGATTACAGGCGTGAGCCACCGCGCCTGGCCTTGTACCTGTTTTTAAGAGCAAAAAGTCATTCTTGGTTTTATTTGTTGTAAACTGATCTTCCTCAAGTGGGAGTATTCACATTTCACTATTTTAAGACACTGTTGATGTTTAAAATAATGAAGCTGTGTCCAAATTAAAAGTAGCTACTGTAATAATTCTATATTTACCTGAAACAAGAATGTCATTCCTTAGAGCACAGACTGCATACTCTGATTTGGTAAATTCTGGAAGCTTAGCCAAAGACTTCCATTCTCCTGTTACAGGATCGTAGCACTCAGTGTATGGAAGATTAAATCCTCCAACTCGCTCACATCCTCCAACGACAACTATCACCTCAGAATAGCCAGTGGACCTAAAATAATAATTATTAGCGTACATAAATAATATAATAATATTACATTAAAATATACTCCAGATTTTTTCTTAAAACTCTAAAAACAAACCACGCACTATTATAAACAGTTAAGTTTCTTCTCTGTGCATGTGCCAAACGGTACAGCCTGGAAATTACTTACTTTGAGAACCTTTATAGGGGAGCTAGTGACATCATTATTCCACAGAAAATTTCTTTTGGTATTTTTTTCTATTGGTTTTGACCTGAAAATTGTAAAAAAGTCCAAAGATCCTATCTAACCCAATCAGAATCCTGGCAATATTAAGGATGACTTTCAAATGCAGTTTTGCAGTGATTCAGATATGCATAACCACACAAGGTAAGATAATGCATTTTTTTCTAACTGTAGGAAAATGGTGCTCTTTCATCAGCTTGCTAGTTCTAAAAAACTAATTCATAGTATAATCCAAGCACCCTTTAAAGGAATATGTATATGTACTTGTTCAGAAATTAATTTTTAAAATACAAAGTCAAGTAAATTAAGGTAATACAACTCAAAATGTTGGGCAATCACTAAAAAGGCTAACAGTTTATAACAAGAATGTTAAAGGAGAAAAGCAAGATGAAAAACTGTACATTAGGCATATTCAATACTATCTAAAAAATGTATCTGGAAAGAAAATACCAAAATGCTAAAGATAGTTGTCTCTGAATTGTTTGGCTCCCCCCATTTCTATCATTACAAATTTCCAAACCAATAATGAGCCTGAGCTATTTTTAGAATGCAAAAAACAGCATTTAACACCACTAAAAGAATTCTAATGTTTCTGTTAATCACTGGCTTCTCTCATTTTTTAGATTTAAAATAGAGACAGGAATAACCAAAAGCTTATCCACAATTTTTTGTTCATAAGATTCGATTGATAGTTTAGGAATTTAAAAATTCTTTAGCTTTTATATTTTTCACAAATATAATCTAAATGAAAATGTTTTATAGTTACATTTTATGGTTGCTACAAGTTAAGTCTCACAAAGAAAAATGCCAACAATCCTTCTTCTCTTACTTAAATATAGAGGGGAAAAAAAAACCCACATCAGGACACTGATTTGTAATTTTAGTCAGTGTGCTGTTACACAATTACAGTAGGAAAAAACAAGCAATATTGGCGTGTCTCTTTTAACAGAGCTATTCTAGCTACATTTACTCAGACCTATGTCAACTAACCAAATCATGTACCTATTCTATGCCAGGCATACTTTTTCCATTATAAAATCAGAAATAAATATGGGAGAAAAGAATTTTCTCTATACATGCAACCAAAAGTACTTTTAGGAATCCAGGAAATTATATAACCTTTACCTAGTATTTAGTAAAACATTAACAGAAGGACCTAAATATTATCAGTAATATTTACTATTTTCCAAGTAATTCCAAAATAAAAGTATTAAAAATAAAGAGAGCACAGCACCAGATACTTTAGTAGTATAACTACTGACTTATCTATCATTCTTTCCATATAAGTATTTCCTAAAACACACTTAAAATCTAAGACAAATCCTCAAAAAAGGTGATATTCCTCAAAGTCTTATTTATTAATCAATCAAAACAAACACTGCTAGTCACTGAAGTTAAATCACTTCTGTCTTAATATAAAATCCAGAGTAATGATTATATATCATAGGATTTTGTTTTATCCTTTCCTTATTGTACATTACTTGGTTTATACTTTCCCTTTGCTTAAATTCGCTTGCCTTTTTCAAGACTTCTTAGCCCAATAAACATATGTTATCTGTTTTTGTACTTTGGAACAGAAAGAGAAAACAGCATGAGAAGCTAATTGCTAAAACATTTAGTACCAATAAATAAAGGGTAACTTCAATGTCTGCTAGAATGTGTGTCTATCTGAAAGGATTAGCAAGCTAGTAGTTTTGCCTGTATTAAATATCCTATTTGCAACCAAATGGTTTTTAGCTTAATTAGATATATCTGATGTTCTCATCACAGACTGTTAACCCAATAAAAGCATTATTTCTTGAGCTTGGAGAAATACTTATCTCAGGCAGGGAGCTAATGGCCTTTAAGGAAATAGGTTACTCCAGCTGATAACGGCAAGTAAAACAAAATGGCAGGAAAGATGATAGTATAGCATAAATAAAATTCTGGACACCCATGTAATCTATTTCTAGAGAGTGAATGTCATTGTCACTCTATTTCATTAATTCTTTTTTTTTCTTTCTTTCAAATAGAGACAAGGTCTTACTCTATTGCCAAGGCTGGAGTGCAGTGGCGAGATTGTGGCTCACTGCAACTCCAACTCCTGGCTGAAGTGAGCCTCTCACCTCAGCCTCCCAGGTAGTCGGGACTACAGGCACATGCCACCACATCTAGTGAATTTACATTTTTTTTTTTTTTTGTAGAGACAGGGTCACAATGTTGCCCAGGCTGGTCTCAAGCTCATGCACTCAAGCCATTCTCCTGCCTTGGACTCCCAAAGCACGAAGATTACCGAATGAGTCACCATGCCCAGCTTCATTAATTCTTTAAAGTAAAAAATCCAGCCCGGGTGCAGTGGCTCATACCTGTAATCCCGGCACTTTGGGAGGCCAAGGTGGGCGGATCATGAGGTCAAGAGATCGAGACCATCCTGGCCAACCTGGTGAAACCCCATTTCTACTAAAAATATAAAAATTAGCTGAGTGTGGTGGCGTGCGCCTGTAGTCCCAGCTACTCGGGAGGCTGAGGCAGGTGGATTTCTTGAACCCAGGAGGAGGAGGTTGCAGTGAGTCGAGATCGTGCCACTGCACTCCAGCCTGGTGACAGAGCGAGACTCCATCTCAAAAAAAAAAAAAAAAGAAATCTGATTTTTTGCTATGATGCAATAACAAATATTTGTTACTTTAGGATTAATTATCTCCACTTGCTTTTAAGAAAGTGTGATGACCAAATTATCCTTTTTACAATGGTAATACATCTAAAAAAAATCTTCTTTTATCATTAATTTGAGAAAATATCAAATTAAAAGTTCATGTTCTTTGATTTACGTGAAAGATAAAACAATCATAAATCCACAGGATAGGGCCGGGCGTGGTGGCTCACGCCTGTAATCCCAGCACTTTGGGAGGCCCAGGCGGGCAGATCATGAGGTCAAGAGTTCAAGACCAGCCTGGCCAACACGGTGAAACCTCCGTCTCTACTAAGAATACAAAAATTAGCCAGGTGTGGTGGTGGGCACCTGTTATCCCAGCTACTCTGGAGGCTGAGGCAGAAGTGCTTGAACCCGGGAGGTGGAAGGTGCAGTGAGCCGAGATTGTGCCACTGCACTCCAGCCTGGGTGACAGAGCAGGGGAAAAAAAAAAAATCCATAGGATATTCTAAACCACATTTTAAAATGTAATAAATAATTATTGGATTCAGTTTAAATATCTTGAAAGGTGAAACAGAGGAATTGCTGGCTGAAATAACTGACCTACTTGTAATTAATGCCAAATATGCTAGACATGGGGAGTGCCCAAAAGAAAAGGGTTGAAAAGTGATCCTGGCTAATAAGAATATCTGAATATATATTTTTAAAATATATACAATAGGAAAGGAAATGTTTCCATGTAGTATGAAATTGGGAAGGATAAGGGAGAGATACTAGTGATATAGTCTGTTCACCATTCTAAAACCCAGAAATACCTGAAAATCAAACCATCAAATCAAAATAATGAACTAAAATAGAGATATGAGGCTTTAAGCCTTAAAGAGACAGAATGGTTCTCTAGTCTGTAAGATATGACAGTTACCAAACTCAATGTACTAATTTATCTAAAAGAAACTATGTATCAAAAAAGGGGATGGGTCAGCTGTAGAAGCCATAAGTAAATGAATAAAGAAATGAATCAAAGAGATGATAATCACCGAGGCAAACATTTGCTGTGCCCATTCAGATTATTATCCAAGGGAGAGACAATCTAAGCTAAGCTACCTTGAATAGTATTGGTTTTTTGGCAAGAATATTTTGATGGTGGGTGAGACTTCCTCAAGCTATACTAGCTGAGAGAACTTCAGTTCTAAAGGTCTACTAACTCTGTTTGAATTCCTTGCTTGCCAAATGACCTTTGAAAACTTTGGCTTCCCATGTAGTGACTTGTCCATAGTTAGAGAATATTACTGGGCAGGTTGACTTAAAATAGGTAGTCTCCTTGATAATTCCATTTCTTATTGCAAACAGATATATACAGACTAGGAGATGAGTTAATTGGTCTGTCATACTTAATGTTAAATCTGCCTCTAATAGTCTGATCTATTCTTACTGTATAAAAAGAAAAAGTTCCTGAGCCTAGAGGAATCACTGGATCATGGTGAATTCACCAATATAAATGACCCCATTAGACACTTATACCAGCCATAAGCCTTAGGGCTTTTTTTAATTTTTTTTTTTTTTTTTTTGAGACGGAGTCTCGCTCTGTCACCCAGGCTGGAGTGCAGTGGCACGATCTCGGCTCACTGCAAGTTCCGCCTCCCGGGTTCACGCCATTCTCCTGCCTCAGCCTCCCAAGTAGCTGGGACTACAGGAGCCCGCCACCACGCCCGGCTAATTGCTTTTGTATTTTTAGTAGAGACAGGGTTTCACTGTGTTAGCCTCCTAACACATGGTTTCGATCTCCTGACCTCGTGATCCGCCCGCCTCGGCCTCCCAAAGTGCTGGGATTACAGGCGTGAGCTGCGGCTCCCGGCCAGATCTTTTAAACTTGGTGAGGACACAGTATCAATTTGTGTGGTAAGGCTTTCCACCTGAAACGGCAATAGGTAGGACTGCTTCTATATGAAAATGGCTGTATTGATCAAAAGACTAAAAATGCCAACTTTTCAAAATTGGCAATTATCTAAGAATTTATCATCAGAAACTAATCACAGACATGCTTAAATATGTAGCCACCAAAGATGCTCATCTTACTTAATGGTAGAAAATTAAAAACAAATGTTGGGAAGGGTGGGTTATGGAATACTCATGTTATGGAAAGACACCATACACTAACTGGTAAAAACAGACTATGAAATAGATTACAACCCTGTAAATGAAATAATAAATTCATACAGAAAAAAAGAGAGAATACTTTGGTAGGCTAAAACAGGGGGAGGATCACTTGAGCCCAGGGGTTTGAGACCAGCCTAAGCAACACAGTGAGATCCTGTCTCTATAAAAAATACAAAAATTAGTCAGGCATGGTGGCGTGCCTATAGTCCCAGCTACTCAGGAGGCTGAGGTGGGAAAATCCCTTGAGCCAGGGAAGTCTTAAGCTGCAACAAGCCATGATCGCGCCACTGCACTGTAGCCTGGGTGACAGAGGGAGACCTTGTCTCAAAAAAAAAAGAAAGAAAGAAAAACGCCAAAGGTTTACAATGTTACCTCTTCGAGCTGAAAATTTGCTAATTTGTTAATTAGCATTTTTTGCTTCTCCCATTCTCTAAATTTTCTCCAATTAACATATTGCTCCTTTCCCACCCTGCTGCAAGTTAAGAAAGAACAAAAGAAAAAAAACCACCACCACCACCTTACTATTAACGGTTACTATTGGGCATCTGCTCAACCTAGCACAGGATGGGATTTTCAGTCATCACATTTCTGCTACGTGATTCTGCTCCCATGACCATAGGTAAATATCCACAAAATGTTGTCTGGCTACATCAGAGATTATGTCTCCCCAAGAGAAGGAGAGATTCATTCTCTCTGACTGACTGAACTTGTAATATGTCAACCCCAAACCTATGTGTGGCCATATTCTGCCAGACTAATGGGAGGGAATGATGCAGACATGCAGAGAAAAGCAGAGGCAAGAGGTAGAGAGAAGGCACAGCTTGGTTTCTGATAGCTTTTTAGTAGCCTGTTCCAGTCTTCTTTGAGGTCTTATTGAATTTTTGCTCTTACGTCCTACAAGACACTGATTCTCGTATCCTTTTCTTCCTTGAGACGGAGTCTCACTCTGTTGCTCAAGCTGGAGTACAGTGACACGATCTTGCAATCTCTGCCTCTTCCCGGGTTCAAGCCATTCTCCTGCCTCAGTCTCTGCAGCAGCTGGGATTATAGGCATGCACCACCATGCCCAGCTAATTTTTGTATTTTTAATAGAGACGGGGTTTCACCATGTTGGCCAGGCTGGTCTCGAACTCCTGACCTCAAGTGATCCACCCATCTCGGCCTCCCAAATTGCTGGGATTACAGGTAGGTGTGAGCCACTGTGCCCGGCCTCTTGTATCCTGTTAATAAATTTCCCTTTTATGCTTGAGCTGGTGAGTTTGTTTCTATTTGCAATCAGAATTTGGATACATTAGAGTTCAATGGATTGCAGAAAAAAACCAACAACCTACAAATGGCTTTCAAACTCAGGAAAAGATGCTCAATCATCTACACTAAAAAAGTAAATGCACACTTTGGGAGACCAAGGTGGGAGGATCACTTGAGCCCAGGAGTTTGAGACCAGCATGAGCAACAAAGTGAGACTCTGTCTCTACAAAAAATAAATAATAATTAGCAGGGCATGGTGACCCATGCCTGTAGTTCCAGCTACTCGAGAGAGAGGCTGAGGCAGGAGGTTTGCTGGAGTCTGTGAGATTGAGGCTGCAGTGAGCTACGACTGTGTCACTGTACTCCAGCTTGGGCGACCAGAGCGAGAACCTGAAAAAAAAAAAAAATGGGAGGAAGGAAGGAAATGTAAATGAAAATTATGAGATACCACTTTCACTTTGCAGAGTAGCAAAGATTTACAAAAACTAATGTAAACAAATTATATTGGCAAAGGAGTGCAGAAGTAGGCACTTTCATATTTTTGTTGAAGTATAAATTGAAAGGCAATTTTTATAATATCTGTAAAGATTTAAAATGCACATATCCTATGACTGAGCAAGTCTACTTCCAGTAATTCAAACTATAAATTAACAGTGTATGTATGCAAAGACAATGTACAAGAATATTCACTAAGTATCATTTGCAATGGCAAAAAAATGAATTAGAAACAACCTAAATATCCATAAAGAGATTGATTAAATAAAATAAATTATGGTATATCCATAAATAGGATACCATATAGCTCTTTCAAAAGAACAAGTTTGAAATGTTCTATAATAGTAATAATAATGAGATCTATGTGTGATGATATAGAACAGTTTCCAAGATACTGTTAAGTGGGAAATGCAAGGTGCAGAACTGTGAGTGCTGTACCCTACTATCTGCATAAAAGTAGGGAGGCATTCATCTACAACTATGCAAAGAATTTTTTTTTTTTTTTTTGAGACAGAGTCTCGCTCTGTCATCCAGGCTAGAGTGCAATGGTGCGATCTCAGCTCACTGCAACCTCTGAGTCCTGGGTTCAAGCAATTCTCCAGCCTCAGCCTCCCAAGTAGCTGTGATTACAGGTGTCCACCACCACACCCAGCTAATTTTTGTATTTTTAGTAGAGACGGGGTTTCACCATGTTGGTCAGGCTGGTCTCGAACTCGTGACCTCAGGTGATCTGCCCACCTCGGCCTCCCAAAGTGCTAGGATTACAGGCGTGAGCCACCATGCCCAGCTAGACAAAGAATACTTCTAAAAGAGGTTCAAAAAACTAGTAATAAAGGTATCCTTTGAAAGCAGAATCAATGGTTCTCTGAAGGGTTAAGAAGAGGGAGATTTACAATGTATACTCTTTATGTAAAAATATTTGAGTTCAAAACAATGAATTCAAACAATTCAACGAGTTCAAAACAATGAACAATAAATGGTAGGCTACTCATCCTATAATATAGGAGAACAGTATTCTTCAGTGGGATTGGAATAGGAATTCAGAACACTAACTTCTAGCCCTGGCTCTGGTTCTAACTAGCTTTGTGACTAGGAGCAAGTGAGTTAACTGTGCCTCAGTTTTATCACCTGCAAAATATGGAATGAAGGGATTTATTAAATAATCACAAACACCATTTCTTAAGGAAAAATATATTTAGAACTCCCTTGGTCTTCTCATTTGTTTTCAACAGAACTTGAGGCTTGCCCTCATTACGGCCATTAGATTCCTATATTCACTATATAGTAACTGATTATCAGGTAAGAGATAGCAGAAAGAAGAGACAAGTACTTAATGGCTGATTCCAACCTCAAAATGATGAACTTATTAAGTCTTAGCTATGTCTATTGCTCAGTGGAGTCTGGCAAAGGGCATCAATTTTTTTCATAGACACGAACAACTTGCCATATATGGTCAATATATCAGAAGACACTTGCCCAGTTTAGTGCCATCCATGTTTCCTCTTGGGAACCTCATTTTGTAGGCAGCCCAGGCCTACCAAAATGGAAAATTAGCATCTATCAGGGGAAATGACTCTTTCCAGGGAATCATTATGGTAGGTGCTAAGGATGTGGATCAGGACAGGATGCAAAAGCAGCAGCATCAGAACCACACTACCAAGCAATCATGAGTTTAAAAGTTTGATATTTAGGCTGGTATGGGAAATATGGAAATCAGTATTTGGAGTAAAGCAGGGGCAAGAAATGGAAATTAGGTGTACTAGAGATCAGAATCAGATTGTTACGCTTATTTTTTTTTGTCTTTTTTTTTTTTTTCCTTTTTCTGGAGAACGGGGTCTCGCTATATTGCCCAGGCAGGTCTCGAACTCCTGGGCTCAAGCTATCCTCCCGCCTCTTGCCTCCCTGAGAGCTGGGATTACAGGCATGAGCCACTGCGCCTGGCCCAGAATCAGATTGTTAAACAATAGTCAGGAATGTGAAACATCAGTCAGGGACCACAGAGTAAATATCAGTTTATTCATGAATTGGGATGAGGTTGGGGCAGAGAGGCCCATCACAAGCAGAAAGGTAAGTTACTTTTCTCCAGATGAAAAGGGTTGAAGCCTAGCACTTAGCATACTGAGATGGCACATAAAGGTAACTCAAGTATTTATTAGATGAAATTTAAGACCTGTTTAAGTTAGCTACCATATTAATTCTCTACAGAGTTCAAAAGTATTTCTGAGCCCAAACATGCATCTAAGTATTAATATGAACTTTTTCTACCTCAAATGTTTTCCATACTAATATTAAACTTTTGACCTAGAAACAAGTTTCAAAATTATGTTGGGGAGTCAGGAAGAGGGCCGAAGGAAGAAAGGAGGAAAGAGAGGAAATTATGAATGCCATGGGCGGTTTGGCATGGTGGCTCATGCTTGTAATCCTAGCACTTTGGGAAGCCAAGGTGGGAGGATCTCTTGAGCCCAGGAGTTCAGGACAAGCCTGAGCAACATGGGGAAACCCCATTTCTACAAAAAATAAGCCAGGGATGGTGATGCACACCTGTAGTCCCAGCTACTTGGGAGGCTAAGGTGGGAGAATCACCTGAGCCTAGGCTCAGTGAGCCATGATGGCACCACTACACACCAGTCTGAGTAACAGAGTGAGACCCTGTTTCAGGAAAAAAAAAAAAAAAAAAAAAAAAAGATGCTAAGGGCACTCTGAATAAAGGCAGAGGATGTAGTGCAGTTATATAGTATCAGCATTTTTGCAGAATGTCAATTTTTAAAATTTTAATTAATAATAATTTTTTTTAAAGGAGTCTCTCTCTGTTGCCAGGCTGGAGTACCGTGGCGCAATCTCGGCTCACTGCAATCTCCGCCTCCCAGGTTCAAGTGATTCCCCTGCCTCAGCCTCCTCAGCCTCCCAAGTAGATGGGACTACAGGCACGCTCCACCATGCCCGCTAATTTTTTGCATTTTAGTAGAGATGGGGTTTCACCATGTTGGCCAGGATGGTCTCAATCTCCTGACCTCATGATCTGCCCGCCTCGGCCTCCCAAAGTGCTGAGATTACAGGTGTGAGACACTGCACCTGGCCAGTAGAATTTTTTTGAGTCAGGGTATTGCTCTGCTACCCAGGCTGGAATGCAGTGGCCTGCTCATGGCTCACTGTAACCCCAAACTCCTAGGCTCAAGTGATCCTCTTGCCTCAACCTCCCAAGCAGCTGGGACTACAGGTACATGCTACAATGCCTAGCTAATTTTTTCTTTTTTTTCTGTAGGAACAGGGTGTCATTATGTTGCCCAGACTGGTCTTAAACTCCTGGGCTCAAGCAACCCCCATGCCTTGGCCTCCCAAAGTGCTTGATTACAGGTGTGAGCTACCACACCTGGCCTACAGCCATTGTTTCTAAGCTTTACTCCTTCTGTGATTAGTCTCTACTGTTTTTTCCACACACCTAAGGGTTTACAACTGGCAGGGCAGATTATCAAAGCTTTCGTGCTCTTAAATTGGCCTATGTCCTCTTTCTGGGAAACTACCACCACACTGTTTTTAATATAATGCATTTTCGGGATTTCTCTGTCATTTAAGAGACACGTGGGTATATAGGGAGAATTTCTATTATGGGTTGAGCTCTGGACAATACTTGGCACAGAATAGATACTAAAGGAACACTGGCTGATATAGAGCATATAACTTAACTGTACATTGGAGGGATCAGACTGCCACCACCCTAAACCAGAGTTAATCTCTGCATCACTAATGGTGGGATACCCAGATATGCTGTGACTCCTAATATGATGCAATATATTATACACATTACATAGGATTAATTCTAGCTATAAATATTTAACTTATATTCATCTAACTGAAGCTCATAGAACCAACTTCCAGTTTCCAGGAAACACAGCTAAATGATGCCATAAGGAAGCAATGAGACTGATCCAAAAGGTAGAAGATTTTTCTGGACAACTTCCCCATTGACAAGTCAGAATCATAAAAAAGAAACTGTTTTGAAGTAAAAGAGATTTCACAGAAATAACCTGATGTAATGAGTAATCCTAGCTTGGATCCAGGTTTATTAAAGAACAGTTTGGAAGACTGGGGGAGTCTGAATACAGATTGCGTATTAGATAATATGAATTATTATTATTAAGTTTAAATGTGCTAATGTTATTTTGCCTGTTATTTTAAAAAGATGCACAGTCAACTAAAAAACATATATAAAAATTTAAAAAGAAATATATACATGCAATAAAAAATAAATAAGATATATAAAATTTGAAAAAGAAATATAAATGAATGAATGAAAGAGAAAAGTCTGGGCTGGTTTGGTAGTCAACAGCATGCATGGTAATTAAAACCATGAAAATAGATGAGATAAGGTCACCTAGGCAAGTACATAAGGGAAGACAAAGAGATGTGAATCAGGCAGATAATATTTCAAACTAGATGTAGGAGTAAGAACCATTAAATTGAAAAAGAGCAACTGGAGAAATAGGAGGACCATGAGGAGAATGGCATTCCAGAAGCCAATGGAGGTATTTCAAGATGGATAAGGCAATTAATAATATCAAATTCGAAAGAGCTCAAGCTGGATAAAGACCGAAGAGAGGCTAGCAAATAACAAATAGAAGGTCAGTGATGACCTGATTGAGAGGAGTTTCAGTAGAGTGACTGGAGCAGAAGTCAGAGGAATGAACTGCTGTCGAAGAAGTGGAGAGAGACATCACTCCTCTTTCAAAGAAGTTTGGAGTTTCTCAGAAAGATGAGAACCTGTACAAATAATACACATTGTTCAGATAATGAAATTCCTAGTGATTAATGCCAACATGTTGTGGCAATCAGGAGACTGGAGAGGTCACTGGGTGAAACAGGAGGATTTATTTAGGCGGCCACCAACTCAGCAGATCAACATCCAAAGTCCAGCTGGAGCTATAATAACATTATCTGCAAAACCAGGCAAAGGCCCCCCAAAAATGGGTTCCAAAAGCAAGTATGAGAAAAACAAGTTCTTATCAGTCTCCCCCTAAAATTCTCTCCCCATACCATCATTCTTTGTTCTGCTCTCATTAACTAGCTTTGTAACTATTTTTACAAGTTTGCAAAGGTTTTATACATTCCTGTTTTTCTCTCTGTAACACAGCAAAGTCACAAAACATGCCTAAATTGCAAAAACCTGTCACAGTATAATTAACTGCCTTTGTTCTGCTTCTGCAAGCCTGGTTTCCCTGCCCTGCAAATTTTGCGCCACTGGCTAGCCACTCCACTTCAGCAGCATAAATAAAAGTCAAGCCCTGTCTTTGTTCATTGCTCAGCCTTTAGGTGTTAATCCACTAAGTTGGTGGCCACCTAAATAAAATCCTCCTGTTTCACCCAGTGGTGTCTCCAGTCTCCTAATTCCCACAGCAAACATGCAGTAACAGATAAGTGAAAGATAAATGTAAGGGACAGAAGGTGATAGCAGAGTTATAAAATAAAGGATTACTCATGTAATGCCCACATAAAATAAATATCTGCTATCGTATTTTTAAGAGTCTGCAAATTCAACAGAACTATAGTTTGGTTTTTATACTTGTCTCTTAAAGAACGGTGATACTGCAATTTATAAATAGATGTTTCACTGTGGAAATAGATTCATTCCCTTAAAAATTGGATATAAAATACATTTTTGGAAATCAAATAATTAAGTAAGTTAGGAGAAGTATCTCTTCAAAGGAGTGATGGGACCCTTAGGCTGCAATCTGATTGCATTCAAATTATGTCTTTATAAATATTAGTAATCAATGTCTTATTTTGATTTTACAACATATAACCCTTGGTTCCTACTCTAATCCTATGAGATATGCAGGCTGAGTATTATTAGCCACATCTGACCTCAGACCATTCAGTCTGCTACAGGGGTATTTGTCTTGGAAAAAGGAGTGATTTTCCCTTTAGAGGGATACTGTGTGTTCATAAAAGTTCTCGAAGAACTAATAGTCACACAGCTCTGAAGCTGTTTAGTTTTCTTAATACATTATTCAAACTAGTATAAATTTTAAAAACAAGCTATCTCACAGTATGCTGACTTTTAACATTCCGAAACAATGATAGTCAAAATTTAAGTAAAAATGTGGTTTATGAGCTATGCTATAGTAAATTCACAGAAAAAATGGAGATGGCTTAATAATAAACCAATAATAAACTAATAAAAATACTAGTTTCACAACAATGTAAATATACTTAACATTACTGAAATGTATAATTAAAAATGATTAAGACAGTAAAGTTTATGTTATGTGTTTTTTACCACAATTAAAAAAAAACCAACACCAACATTAGCTTTGTTAGAAAAATATTAAAAGGATTAAAAGGATAATTTACTGTCATATTTCTCATAACAAGCATTTCTTGCTTATTCACAATAAATATTCCTTCCACTATTAAGGCATGGAGATTATTTTTCTATAGTTTATGAATTAAAATCGATAAGTATTTTATAGAAATAATATACTGGAAGAAGATACAAATATGCTACAATATTTAACTGCATTCTACCCCCTAAGCACACATTTTCCAAATTCTCTATAATGATGATGTAATTTTCACATTCAGAAAAAAGATTTTTTAAAATTGAGATTGACATTAAATATAATAACTGTGACAATTAAGTAATATTTGAGGCCTGGATTTTACATCTCAGAATTCACTCAATGTATACCAGCTTATTTAATTCACCTCTATATTTCATGCTTCTGTGTTAGGACAAAGGCCAGTCTGTGGATGTGCAAACATTTTTTTTTCTTTTTTTTTTGAGACAGAGTCTCACTCTGTTGCCCAGGCTGGAGAGCAGTAAGAGCATGGCTCATAGCATCCTCAAACTCCTGGGCTCAAGCAGTCCTCCCACCTCAACCTTCTGAGTAACTGGGACTACAGGTCCGTGCCACCATGCCTGGCTAATTATTTTTAGTAGCGATGAGGTCTCGCTATGTTGCCCAGGCTGGTCTCGAACTCCTGAGCTCAAGCGCTCCTCCACCTTGGCCTCCCAAAGTACTGGGATTATAGGCATGAGCCCCTGTGCCCAGGAGCAAATTGTTTTTTTATAAGTAGAGGCAGTCCAAGAGAGCCTACTAAAGTCTTAGCTACCCTGTATCCAAAGACTCTTTGGAAAGAAAAGTGGAATGGTTTGGGGCCCTACAAAGGTTAAGAGAAATTAGTAGAAATATGTTGAGATATGCACAGTTGCAAAGACCCTTTGCTACACTGTTTGATAGCACAAAACAACAATAACAAAAAATGCTACTGTTGAATCTAGAATTCACTAGGAAAGACATTCTAGTGACATACAATCCAAAATAAATCTAAAATTATATACAGCCACAGGTAGACAGTGGCTGTCTACCTGTAGCAGCCACAGGTAGACTGAGATTGCATTCAGGAGGTTTAAAGATATATTAAAAACTTTTGTTAACTATATTTGAAAACAGTCTTCTCACCTGCGTGGCCTAGTCCTTGGGGACATCATTTCATTCCCAAGTATGTGGTACCGTCTTGCTTCATGCAACAACTGATAACACTCAGGAGAATTCTGGATCAATTGGTCCACTTCAACTGTTTGAACAAAGTAGTTGGGATGCAACAGAGGGAGTCTCACATGTGTCAGGAGCTCATGTAACAGTGGTCTTCTCAGATCAACGGCACGATAGACCCAACGCATGACGGCTTCAAAAACCATCTCCTCTTTACCAATAACAAGTTCATCACTACAAATATAATCAATAAGTTCATCTTTGTCAAGCTCAAGAAATTCTTCGTGCTGGGATACATCCTCAAAAGTCTGTAACGCAAAATTTTTGCATTTTGTGAAGAGTGTTTTGAGTGAATGGGTATCAGCAAAGCGCTGGATTCCTAAGCAATTACAAGGATCAAGTTGCTCCTCCAAGAACTTGGCACATGCATCACGGAGAACACTAATCTGAAAGAGGCTTGATGTCTCAAAGAGATACTGTACATTCTCTGTAGTGATCTTCACCTTTCCAGTATAAACATACTGCAAAAAACATTCCATAGCTTCAGCTAAAATACCATTGATCTCAACCAACATTTCTCGGCTTTCCCTGTGGTCATTACAAAACATAGCTCTGAAGTAGCTGCTACAGGCTGAGAGCACAGCTCTATGGCAAGGAAATTCTTTTCCTTCCACACAAATGATAACATCTGTGAATAAGCGGCTATCACGAAATTCATTAAATATCTGGAGTATGTTTTCGGCATGGGATGATCCTGAAGAGAAGTCAAAAAACTCATGACCTGTCAGAGATTTGGGGTCCATTTCAAAAACTTTACGCTTAGTTGCTGGGGAATCACGCACCCCAAGATCCTCTCTGTTTAGTCTGCGTCCCAATATTAGTACCATTGTTACATCAGTTGACTATATAATTGTTGAGAAATGACTATTAGGGATCTTCTTTATGTGGCTAAAAGTAAAAAAAGGAAAACATTTCAATATGCAAAAAATTCAGTATTCAAATCACATAATTTCATTTTAATATAAACACTACAACAAAATCACATAATAGATTTCATATAGGGTACACAGCACTATCTCATGTTAATAAAAACTGATCAACAAAAATTTGCATTTGAACAATTAGAACATTGGGGTAATTTGCAATAGTACTCCTTAAGCTCCCCTTTTCTAGCTGAAAGGATACTATGTACTTCGTGAGTTACTAATAACCTTCCGTTTCCTCCCCATTTACAGAGCTGAGTTTCATACTATTGACTGTAGAGTTAAGTCAGAATGGTGTAAGACACAATTTGACTACAGTTAGAATTCTAACAGTTATCTTTCTTTTTAAGAATCTTTTTTATTTTGAGACAGGGTCTCACTCTGTCACCAAGTTTGGAGTAAAGTGACATGATCATAGCTCACTGTAACCTCAAACTCCTAGGCTCAAGCGATCTTCCTGCCTCAGCCTCCTGAGTAGCTGTGACTACGTGTGCGTACCACCATGCCTGGCTATTTTTTTTTTTTACTTTTTGTAGAGATGGGATCTGGAACTCCTGGCCTCAAGTGATCCTCTCACCTCAGCCTCTCAAAGTACTGGGATTACAGGCATGAGCCATCATGCCTGGTGAAATAATTATTATCTTAATATAGAATTCCTAGAGAGGAATTTAGCTGTATCTATCAATAGCCTTTAAAAATATGTACATTGTTTGACCAGCAAGTCCTTTTTTTTTTTAGCACTCTCTCCTAAGGAAATAATCAGAATTATGTCGACAGATTTATCTATGCAGATGTCCAATGCTGTACTGATAGAAAATACTCAAAATAACCTAAATGCCCTATAAGAGGGGATTGGTCAAACCACAGTACATCTTCTGGCTAGAACAAAGTCTATGCAGCCATTAAAAATTATATATGACTATTTAACGACATGGGGAAGTAGTAACCACACAGTAAGTGAAACAGTAGATCACAAAACATATGCCAACAGAAAAAATAATGTATCTGTGAATCTAGGGATAGGATGTACATATGCTAAAATGTTTTATTTATCTTCTCTATTTTCTACCAAAATTTCTATTATAAAATTTAATATTCATTTTAAAAAATTTCATGTGTGTTATCTAGGTCTTGTTCCCTTTCACTAATAAGAAACATCCCAAAACCCCCTCAGAAATGACTTTCAGTAAGTAACTGATGGATTGAGGCACTTGGCTATAGCCATCAATTCTCTCTCTGTGTCTCTTTTTTTTTAGAAGCAAGGTCTCATTCTGTCACCCAGGCTGAAGTGCAATGGCGCGATCTTGACTCACTGCAATCTCCACCTCCTAGGTTCAAGGGATTCTGCTACCTCAGCCTCCCGAGTAGCTGGGACTACAGGCACGTACCCACCACACCCGGCTAATTTTTGTATTTTTGGTAGAGAAGGGGTTTTGCCATGTTGCCCAGGCTGGTCTTGAACTCCTGGCCTCAAGGGATCTGCCCACCTTGGCCTCCCAAAGTGCTGGAATTATAGGTATGAGGCATGGTGCCCAGCCCAATTCTCTTTAAGGTTAATTTGAAGGCGATTCTTCTACTCCCTTTCCACATTTTCAGAAGCTGATACATGATTCAAAGTGTATTAGTAATTGGTTTAAGATCACTCAGGGTACCTCATCTATTGCCATACTCTCAGAATTTCATACACATCCCTTCTACCATTCCCAACTTCTTGAAATATTTCAAGTCAGACATTCAGGCCTAAGACTGGCAGCAAAAAGAAGTCAGCTAAAGGATGTCACAGATAATATAATCTAAAAAATGAGATGCCATCCTACATTCGCAAGCCACAAATAAAACTGAGACTTGAAAGTTAACATCTTAAGGCTGCATTTTGTGTACCCTGTCGCATATTAAATTGTACCCCACTTTTTAAGTGACACAAAGGGAAATAAAATACGTAATATCAAAATCAAGAAGCAACTCATTCTCTTATATATAGTATTCTCTTCTTTTTCATGTTCCTATTTATGTCCATCCTCTCTTCTCACTCTAATGCCCCAGATATCCTACTTCCAATATTCACTAGATACTTGCAATTTTCATGAATTCTCTCACTGAATTTACTTAATATTGCAGCTTTTACCATCATCATCAACAACAAATATTTATTATATGCCCACTATTGTCAAGATACTGTACTAGGCCTAGGGTTTACAGAGATGTAAGATATTGTTATTGGAGTTTTTTGTTTTTGTTTTTGCTTTTTTGAGACAGGGTCTCCTTGTGTTGCCCAGGCTGGAGAGTACAGTGCCATGACCTCGGCTCACTGCAACCTCCGCCTCCCGGGTTCAAGCGATTTTCGTGCCTCAGCCTCCCGAGTAACTGGGATTACAGGCGCATGCCACCACGCCTGGCTAATTTTTGTACTTTTTTAGTAGAGACAGGTTTTGCCATGTTAGCTAGGCTGGTCTTGAACTCCTGAGCTCAAGCAATTCTCCTGCCTTGGCCTCCCAAAGTGCTGGGATTACAGGCGTGAGCCACTGCGCTCAGCCTGTTATGTTTTGTTTTGTTTCAGATGCTCTGTTGCCAGGCTGGAGTGTAGTGGCGCCATCTTGGCTCACTGTAACCTCCACCTCCCAGGCTCAAGTGATTCTCCTGCTTCAACCTCCCAAGTAGCTGGGACTACAGGCACGCGCCAGCACGCCTGGATAATTTTTTGTATTTTAGTAGAGACGGGGTTTCACCATGTTGACCAGGATGGTCTAAATCTCCTGACCTCGTGATCCACCCGCCTCAGCTTCCCCAAGTGCTGGGATTACAGGCGTGATCCTTTTCATTTTTTATTTTTTAATTTTTTTTGAGACGGAGTCTCGCTCTGTCGCCAGGCTGGAGTGCAGTGGCACGATCTCAGCTCACTGCAACCTCCACCTCCCAGGTTCAAGCGATTCTCCTGCCTCAGCCTCCTGAGTAACTGGGACTACAGGCGTGCACCACCACACCCAGCTAACTTGTATATTCTTAGTAGAGATGACGTTTCACCATGTTGGGCAGGATGGTCTCGATATGACCTCGTGATCCACCCGCCTTGTCCTCCCAAAGTGCTAGGATTACAGGCATAAGCCACTGCGCCCAGCTTTTTTTTTTTTTTAAGAGTTGCCACAAGGCCGGGCGCGGTGGCTGACGCCTGCAATCCCAGCACTTTGGAAGACCGAGGCGGGTGGATCACAAGGTCAGGAAATCGAGACCATCCTAGCTAACAGTGAAACCCCGTCTCTACTAAAAAAAAAAAAAAAAAAAAAAAAATTAGCTGGGCATGGTGGCAGGCGCCTGTAGTCCCAGCTACTTGGGAGGCTGAGACAGGAGAATGGCGTGAACCCGGGAGGTGGAGCTTGCAGCGAGCCTAGATCGCGCCACTGCACTCCAGCCTGGGTGACAGAGCGAGACTCCATCAAAAAAACAACAAAAAAGAGTTGCAATAAAACATATTCAAACAACATAAATAATAACATAAAGTAGCACAGACAATATGTCCCATTGGTACAGACAGCCTAGTTCCTCCTTAAACTTCTATTACATTTTAAAAATTCTCTTCATATCAATTAGCACTTAACCTTCCTGAAGTCTAGGTGATAGGATTTTCTCTGGACAGATATATGCCAGGTTATTCTGACCATTCAGGGAAAAATACCTGGCTATAACAACATCTGAAGGACACCTAAATGCTTGCATGCTATACAGGATCTTTTCTGTTTCTCTGTCTATCCCCCAAATGTGCAGGTAAAGTCAGAAAAAATCCAAGCAATTTTATCAGTCAAATGGAATAAAGACTAAAGTGAAATAAATAATATTTTCATTTGAAATCACTAGGGTGGAGAGTCAGAGGCAGTATGTTGATTTTTTTTTTTTTTTTTTTTTTTTGAGATGGAGTCTTGTTCTGTCACCCAGGCTGGAGTGCAGTGGCACAATCTCGGCTCACTGCAACCTCCACCTCCCAGGTTCAAGCTATTCTCCTGCCTCAGCTGTCCAAGCGGGTGGGACTACAGGCGCATGCCACCATGCCGGGCTAATTTTTGTACTTTTGGAAGAGACGGGGTTTCACTATGTTGGCCAGGCTGGTCTTGAACTGACCTCAAGTGGTCCATCTGCCTCAGCCTCCCAGAGTGCTGGGATTACAGGCATAAGCCACCACACCTGGCCACCCTCATTTCTAAGTTAAAAAAAAAAAACAAACAAAAAACCCAGAAAATTTCAAATGTACAAATATACATGCATTTTCTAAATATATAACAAAGCTTTGTGATGTAATATAATAGTTATGGCAATGGAAGCTCATGGAGAAGGCCTATTTAAATGAACACATATAAAAGTAAAGATAAACACAAGACAATGCTTACCAATGGCTGGTTTCGGAGTAAATGTCAACAAAGTAACTCCCACAAATTTAGTTAGGAAAATTAGTTTCTCTTAAATTTGAGGAAATATTTTCCTCTACATGTATGTTATGGTCCAAACAAGCTAGATTTTTAACTTCGACCCAATTATGTTTTGCAGATTTTAGGTAACAGACTTGCCTGAGAACAAATAAAAGCTCTATTTCATTTTATTAATTTTAATATCTAAATGAATAAAAATATATCTGAGTCTAAAATATTTTATTAGTTTTAAAATTTATTATCACTAACTAAAAAAAAATGGATTTCTTCCCATCTCTTTTAAGATTTTTCTGATTACTCAGAGTTCATGTTTGCTTCATTATACGTCACCCAACTTGGGTTACAGTTGCCCATATATTTGTGTGCATGTCTGGATGCATGTGCATACACACAGCTTAACATTTACAACTCCATTTACAATGCATAGAATGACTTCCAAATTCCAGGCTCCCACACATGAGCAGTAGCGTATCTATCAAATATGCTTTTAATTTGAAGTTATCTCAATAACCATTTTATAAACAGAAATGTATCCCCCATATCAAGAGAGACCACTACTGTACCTGAATGTCAATTTTTTGTTGTTGGTGAAACTTCAAAAAGTTCAATGTATGTAATATCACAAGTAATTAAAAAAGGGAACATTTCAATTATGATAAACATAAACTGTGATGACATGGAATATAACTCATATTTTAATCTTAATGCCTTATTAATCTAGATTCAAATTATGGTTGAATTAGCTACAAGTCAGGTACCCAAATCAAGAACCTACTATTCATTCCAGCTTAATCTAGTTTAAATTCTTATTGCATTTCAGGTTCAAAAAATTCACACAAGTGATTGTGACTTTGACTAGTGATACAATTATTGGTATTAACAACAATGGAAATCGTGAGCTTCTTCCTGCATACATTTTCACTTTCTCAATGTTTAAATGAAAATTTGTTCAGAATACAAAACAAAATAGCACATTGTAAGAACTAAGAATTTCCCTCTGGCTAGAATGGACAAGTAGAAAAACAAATATAAAAGTATACTTTGTTTTATGTATCCAATGATTTTATTCTATCTAATATTTATTAGATAAATTTGAGAACAGTGAGTTAAGTATTAATATAAAATTGATTAAGCTTTGTATCAATTAAGGGTCTGTCTTTTTATGCTATTATCTGCCCCTTATTTTCATAGTTGGCTCCTTGATTTGTTCACTGACAAAAGAGGTCTTCCTCTCCACTACTTTTACCCAATACAAAATGGAAAATCCTGGACTAGAACACCTATAAAATCACCTTGTATTACAAAGTCTTCAACAGCAATGAGATATTTGTTTACTGCTCTGTATGTAAGAGAGACTATCTCATAGATCTTTCCAAACAGCTTCAGCCTGCTGCCTCCTGACTTTTGGGCATCTTGACTTCCTCTGGATTTTCTGGGAACTCTCCCATTACTGGTCTCCGTAACTACACCAAATGCAAACACTTCCTATGTATAAATGATTTGCAGGAGGGCATCTTAGCAGTGTGAGATGCATTCAGAATGTATCTTTTGGGCTTCCACATGAAATTTGCTAGCTTTTGCCTTCCAATTTTATACAATAAAGTAATACAAAGATTAGCTGGGCGTGGTTGTGGGCGCCTGTAGTCCCAGCTACTCAGGAGGCTGAGGCAGGAGAATCACTTGAACCCGGGAGACAGGAGAATCACTTGAACCCAGGAGGCGGAGGTTGCAGTGAGCCGAGATCGCACCATTGCACTCCAGCCTGGAAACAGAGCAAGACTCCGTCTCAAAAAAAAAAAAAAAAAAAAAAAAAAAAAGGAAAGAAAAATGTTATCCTATCTCAAAGTACGGTGACTAATATAGGTTCAAGATTGATCAAAATGAACTCATAATGCATAATCAAGCAAACAAAACGTAAGATTACAGATTGAACCATTATAACATTTTTGCAAATATCACAGCAGAATTATTCCCATCAGGAAAAAGTAAACAACTAAGTAGGCATCTCTAGACAAAATAAGTAGGAAAAGCTTCTTTCCAAACAAACATAATGACTGAAAGTTATATCTACATGAGTTAATGGATATAAGTTGATCAGACATGAATGAGGCTCTCAGGAAAGCACAGAAGAGTGGGTAAATACTTAGTAACAGAAATGATTGTCACACTGCCATCTTTTGTGATCTTAAGGATAGAGTTGTGCCTTGTTATCTGATTGGCTTAAGTGATCCCTGGTTAAAGAAAGGAAAATGGTTTAAATTCTCTAATAACAACATTTAGATAGTTTATAAATATTATACCTTTTTAGCATTTGGTTGATCAAAGCCCCAGTCAAAATATGTGTGTTCTTTTAATTTCCACACCTAAAATAAAGGAAGAATAGCAACATATAAATCAGATAGTTGTCAGTTCATGTACAGCTGGCATTATTTACTAATATGTTGAACAAAGTTTTTAGTAATTTCTAGTTTCCAACTGAAGTTCGTTTTTGTTTAAAAATAATTAGTGAATAACATCTCCTTAAAGTAAATTAATAATTTAATGCTATTTTACATAACTAGTTTTTCTTATTTATCAACTTCCTTACTTGACAGTTTTTTTGTTTGTTTTTTGAGACTGAGTTTTGCTCTTATTGCCCAGACTGGAGTGCAATGGCGCAATCTCGGCTCACCGCAACCTCCGCCTCCCAGGTTCAAGCGATTCTCCTGCCTCAGCCTCCCTAGTAGTTGGGATTACACGTATGTGCCGCCATGCCCAGCTAATTTTGTATTTTTAGCAGAGACAGGGTTTCTCCATGTTAGTCAGGCTGGTCTCAAACTCCTGACCTCAGGTGATCCGCCCGCCTCGGCCTCCCAAAGTGCTGGGATTACAGGCATGAGCCACCGTGCCTGGCACTTGACAGTTTTATCCTGGAGTTTTATCCTGCAGTAAAATTTCTTGAGTGAAAAATGAGTAAAAGAAAATTAATGTCACTAGCAAGCTAATGGTAGCACTGAAAAAACATACACTCTGTGATAATTCTGCTTTGGATATTTGAAGAGTGTCTGGAAATTGATGTTTCATCCAAGTTTGGGGCCATTAAAAAATTCTAAGAGTTAGCAAATAATTTTTTTATCTTTTAATATATAAATGTATATTTCTTCTGCCTTGAATCTTGTAGAAACTTAATCCCCATATCCCCATAGAAACCAACTAATTCGGCACAATTCCTTTTTTTTTTTTTTTTTTTTGGTGGAAGGGGAGAAGAGGAATGCTTAAGAGAAAATACCAGAACCTTGAGCTGTGTACAGAATAGCAATAGTATTTAAACACAAGTGGTTCTGGTTTCTGGCCCAGATATCTTTAAATAGAACTTGTAAATTCTTAACAAGTTTAGACAAATTCAAAAGTTGATTCCAAAACCAAATATAAACGACCTTTTTTTTAAATGCATACACACAAACACATATGTATACCCAGACTGTGTTATGATCATGAAGTGAATGCTATCCTGTGTTTCCTTACTTTCAGAAGTGAACCTGACTTGTATGTACCCTTGGTAAAAAAAATATTGCAACTAGGGCAAATTTGGGAATTGTTACTCCTAGCTAAGTAAATCTTCCTTCCCAATGGACAATAAGATCCTGAATCAATGTAGGGATGCAGGTCAATTCATGAAACATTTATAAAGAACCTAGTTTATGTCTGTCACTGGCTGGCAAATACTGGATTCAGATCCAATTTTAGACTCTGTGGGGTTGGCTAAGAGTAGAGCCAAACAAGAACTCCAAGATTGGTACTAAAATAGATTCAAATTCTTAGCAGGTGCAGACTGGAATAGAGCCTCTCATAACCGATCTGGTCTAGAATTATACCTTATGGGGTAGAAAGCATAAGGCAATTCACCTGGACATTTTCTATGGATTTTTAGGTAATACCAACCTAATTGGTAAGGGTAAGGGATGGAAGAGAGAGGGTACAAAGTCTGATGGAGATATGTAATATCAGAATTAATCTACAGCGTGAGTGTACTGAAACAAGCTTATGTTTCCTTTAGAATGCAGAAATTCTATACGATGAGGTTACTAACATCCTTAAAGATAGTATGGATTAATGAGGGGCTTCTAAAAACTAATACCAGAAAACAAAGGAACCAACAACATCCTGACTAGCATGGCCCCTAAAACTTGTAGTAGAGAACTGCTGCATACTATGTTCTATGCTACTCCATTTTCTCAAATTTCACCTTGAAAGAACACCACAGGAGATGACAAGAAAGGTTAACCAAGAGGTTTATCTTGAAAGATATATAGTAACTCAAAAGAAAGAAAGTCAGAAAATAATTGCAATATAGTAAATCTTTTTTTTTTTTTTTGAGACAGTCTCACTCTGTTGCCAGGCTGGAGTGCAGTGGCATGATCTCAGCTCACTGCAACCTTCACCTCCTGGGTTCAAGCGATTCTCCTGCCTCAGCCTCCCACGTAGCTGGGACTACAGGTGTGCGCCACCATGTATTTTTAGTAGAGACGGGGTTTCACCATGTTGGCCAGGATGGCCTCGATCTCTTGATCTTGTGATCCACCCGCCTCGACCTCCCAAAGTGCTGGGATTACAGGCGTGAGCCACTGTGCCCCGCCAGTACATCTTTTATTTAAAAAATAACCAGAAAATCATATATAATAAGGTACTATACAAAACCAAGCAATTTTTATACATTTCAGATATTTTCACCCTGTAGTCTCAAAAGCTAATTTATTTGATGACTTTTTAAAAATCATAAACTTGCACTATCAAAATTTCAGTTTAAAGAATTACTCTGCAGCAGTGGTTCCTGGACCATGTTTTACAAATGTAATGTTTAAAGCCCAGCCTTCAAGCTATTTTCAACATTTCCAGTTTCTTAATGGAACCACCAAGACCATATTTACCCACCACAAGATAACAGAAACTGGCTGGCCGAGGTGGCTCACGCCTGCAGTCCCAGCACTTTGAGAGGCTGAGGCAGGCGGATCACGAGGTCAAGGGTTCGAGACCAGCCTGGCCAACATAGTGAAACCCCGTTTCTACTAAAAATACAAAAAAATTAGCCGGGTGTGGTGGCAGGCACCTGTAATCCCAGCTACTCAGGAGGCTGAGGCAGCAGAAACGCTTGAACCCAGGAGGCGGAGGTTGCAGTGAGCCAAGATGGCACCACCACACTCCAGCCTGGGCGACAGAGCAAGACTGTCTCAAAAAAAAAAAAAAAAAAAGAAAAGAAAAGAAAAAAGAAAAAAAAGAAAAGGTAACAGAAACCAACTAAAACCTTGAGTTTCTTTGGATAGAATGATAGCAACTAGGGATTACCCCATATTTATTAGAACCTCAAATGGGCAATATACTATATGACTTTGCTTGATGAGAAACAAAACAGATAGCTGTTGATGACAAATTTAGGAAAGCTTAAACAATGTGTCAGACTAAACAATATGGTTCTTTAACTAAAAAAGAATACTATTGTCTCTTAAATCACAGGAAAAAAAATATGAATTTCTCCAGTGTTTCTCTCCCTCGACTTAAAACTTCTGGCTACTGATATTCCCCAACCCTAAAGGAAGAAAAAAACTTGTTAACCATCAGACATCACACGTGGTATACCAAGCTGCCCTATTGAGCCTACTCATGCTTCTGACTAGACTTGATGTGTAAATTTACTGTTGTTTGGTTTTATCTTGCTAACATGTTTATTTTAGGTATTTAATGCATTGTTTTATTTGATAATCAAAACACCTATAGATATATGATATAGTTATGTTTTCTGTTAGAAAAATGGTTTTGGTTATTTATTTATTGAGATGGAGTCTCGCTCTGTCACCCAGGATTGAGTGCAGTGGCACAATCTTGGCTCACTGCAACCCCCACCTTCCGGGTTCGAGTGATTCTCCTGCCTCAGCCTCCCGAGTAGCTGGGATTACAGGAGCGTGCTACCACACCAGGCTAATATTTTCTGGGTTTGTTTGTTTGTTTGTTTGTTTTTTAGTGGAGATGGGGGGGTTTCACTATGTTGGCCAGGCTGGTCTCGAACTCCTGACCTGGTGATCCACCTGGCCCGGCCTCCCAAAGTGCTGGGATTACAAGCGTGAGTCACCACGCCCAGCCCGGTTTTGGTTTTTTAATTAAAATTAAATCTGCAAGGATGCCAGCAAGGAGCTCTGCCACCTGAACAAATTTGAGATTTTTTTTTTTTTTTTTTTTTTTTTTTGAGACAGAGTCTTGCTCTGTCACCCAGGCTGGGGTGCAGCAGCGCTACCTTGGCTCACTGCAAGCTCCGCCTCCTGGGTTCACGCCATTCTCCTGCCTCAGCCTCCCGAGTAGCTGGGACTACAGGCGCCCGCCGCTACGGCCGGCAATTTTTTGTATTTTTAGTAGAGACGGGGTTTCTCCGTGTTAGCCAGGATGGTCTTGATCTCCTGACTTTGTGATCTGCCCGCCTTGGCCTCCCAAAGTGCTGGGATTACAGGCGTGAGCCACCGCGCCCGGCCACAAATTTGAGATCTAATATTTTACATGACTTCTCTATGAATAAAAGCACATAGTCAGTGGTTTATATTTATCTTAGTAGTGACACGAATTATTTACAGTGGTAGCCTTTGGAAACCTCAGTTAAGAGTAAAGCCCACTTTTTTTTTTTGAGACGGAGTTTTGCTCCTGTTGCCCAGGCCGGAGTGCAATGGCGCGATCTCAGCTCACTGCAACCTCCGCCTCCCGGTTCAAGTGATTCTCCTGCCTCAGCCTCCTAAGTAGCTGGGATTACAGCCGCCCGCAGCCACACCCGGCTAATTTTTGTATTTTTAGTAGAGACGGGGTTTCACCACGTTGGCCAGGCTGATCTTGAACTCCTGACCTCAGGTGATCCACCCGCCTCAGCCTCCGAAAGTACTGAGATTACAGGCGTGAGCCACCGCACCCAGCCAAAGCCTACTTTTAAAACACCAGTTTAGTTGTCTTTAAGATGTGCCAAATGTTGAAATATTTTAACTCTGGGATGACGAATATAGGCAGAGTGCCAAACTCTTCAATTTAAAACAGTTTGCTTAGCGATTGTTTTATTGTTTATTTTTTGAGACAGGGTCTCACTATGTTGCCCATTCTGTTCTCAAACTCCAGAGCTCAAGAGATTCTCCTGCCTCAGCCTCTGGAGTAGCTGGGATGACAGGCAAGCACTTAATGTGTTTTTAATAGGAGAAACAATAGCGGTTTTTAAATGTCAACAGTTGTCAAGTGGCTATATACTCTCTAGTTGTTTCAGTCACACCAGAAATAAAATCATACAAAAATATATTTTTCATACGTATACTTGTGAAGATATTTACTTACATTTTTCCATTATACAGTCCATACCCAAATATTTATTGAAAAAAGTGTCCCAAATTTTTGTCAAATAGACAAAAATAACTGTGGTCACTTATTTGATTAATAGTATTTATTTTTCACAGGCTTGACCTTTGGGTTTTAATGAAATGGGAGAAAAGGAAGTTAAAAAAAGTTATTGAAAAAGCATTAAGGTTCAACAACTTGGACAAAAGCCAGGAAAGTTTAAGTTAAAGCTGGTAGTCAGCCCTAACGCAGAATTTATTTCTTCTTCCTGTTTAGAGACTTAGGTTGCTGGCTTTGTTTGAATAAGCAAGCCTTTACTGAGTGATGGTTTTACTTTTTCAAAAGGTTAGACGATTGCATTTTGTACTCATTTAGATACATTAAATACTCTCAATGCACAAGTGATGAGGCGGTTCTGATCACAGGAGATGCTCATTCCGGTGTAACCATCTCCTCTGGAATTTTAAAGAATGCATAACCAATAGGAACTGTTCATATTCAATTCCTGCTTCATCCAGGGGAGCTCAAACTTCCTTCTACAAAAATGTATTGTCTTTGCCAGGCACGGTGGCTCACGCCTGCAATCCCAGCACTTTGGGAGGCTGAGGCGGGCGGATCACCTGAGGTCAGGAGTTCAAGACTAGCCTGGTCAACATGGTGAAACCCCGTCCCTACTAAACATACAAAAACTAGCCGGGCGTAGTGGCGGGCGCCTGTAATCCCAGCTACTCGGGAAACTAAGGCAGGAGAATCGCTTGAACTCGGGAGGCGGAGATTGCAGTGAGCTGAGATGGCCTGGGTGACGGAGTGAGACCACTCCACTCCAGCCTGGGTGACAGAATGTGAGACCCTGTCTCAAAAACAAAACAAGTGTATTAAGTCTTGAGTGAATTCCTACATCTGCAGAAGAAAATCTGACAAAACGCAAATACCCTATTAACTCAAGCGATTAGAAAAACCATTTTCAACACACTATGGCTAAAAATGATTGGTCTTGAAGATTTTATTACCGTCAGCTTAATGTACAATTTTAAAACGACACAGTCGCAACCCACTTCTCAAACATTTTCAATTACCACGGGAATTAAAACATAGAAGTGTGTGACCTAGAATCCCTCAAACAATGAAAACAACTCATCCAAGCCGAGTATGGAAGAATCTTTACTTTTTAGGGGAGTATCTTCAAACTATCTTTTTTAAATAGAAATCTGCTTTTAAATCTCAGCCAACAACAAGCAGATTTTAAATCTATTTTACAACCCTAATAAAAACCAACCTCTTAGCTGGTGGACCCAGTCTGTAGCTGCAAATACAAAGACGTGATTTTTCAAAAGCTGCCCACAAAAGCAAGTGATTAATCATTAAAATCCACTAAAATCAACTGTGAACAGCCACTGCCTCAGGGGTGACCGTGGGGCCCCCTAAGATGTGGCACTGTGATCTATATTTAGCTATCTAAACACGTTTACAGAACTGGCAACAACGTATTCGCAGGACTTCCTGCGAACCACCCGGCAGATAACGCGACACTAGTTAAAGGGTGTTAATTTTCCGGTCCTCGGAGGGCGGGCCACGGTAGCTGATCGCTGCGTGCCCAGAACTGCCTGCAGGATCAGGCGGCAGCAGCAGCGGCGGCGGCGGCCACCGAGGCTACCAGCCGCCCGCAGCAGGGGCGGGAGCTCGCGCCTCCCGCACCCGCGCCACCCGGCTCCACTCGGGCCGCAGCTGCAAAAGCAGCGACAGCGCGCGCTCCCGCGCGTCCTCCAGATCACCTTCAAGGGGGCGGGAAGAATGGCCCAGGGCAGGCCCACCTAGTGACAATAAAAACTCGCCAATAAAAACTCGAACTCTCCCTCGGGTACCGCCCACAAGCTGCCGCAGGCGCCCAATCCCCGCCGCGTTAACAGTCTTCACCCGGGGTGTCCAGAACTTGAGGGCGGGTCCATTAGGAACTAAATTAAGAAACTGAGTCCTGGAGTGGTAAGAAGGTGGGGAGGTTAGGCGGGGACTGCGCCGGCGGAACGCCCGCTCCCCCGCCCGCCCCGGCTCCCCGGGGACGGCCGCAGCGGGCCGGGTGTCGCGATCGTGGTAAACAAAGGCTCGCAGGGGACGGGGGCGGGGGTAACGGTCAGGTGACAGTGCCGAGCGCATTTCGCAATCGCTTTAATGGGGCTTCACGGGCCCGCGGCCCTGGGGACCCCACCTTGACCCCGTCATTCCTCCCGGACAGAACCGACGGTCGTCCCACCAAACAAGAAGGCTGGATTTGAGGCGGTCGCACTCCCCCGCGCTTCCTGAAATAAAAAGCAGCGCCCCGTTCGCAGCCCATCGGCAACGAGCAGCACCCGTCTGCCCAGCCGCCTCCCCCGGCGGCGCCCGGCCCCGCGGCGACTAGCCTACCGCACCTGCGGCTACCCCCAGTCCCGGCAACCACCCCCTCCCACCCCGCCCTCGCCAGGCCGCACCAGCCGCGCCGCGATTCCGGGCCGTAGTGCCAGGAGGCGCGCGCGCCCTCCCTCAGGGCTGTAGCTACCAAGCGGGGGAGGAAGACCCCCCAGGTGAACCCTGGAGGCCCCTCGCCTCAGAAAGGGGCCCTGCAGCCCAGCTGCAGCCTCTCCGCAGACCGCCAGTCTGGCTCTGAGAGGCCGGCCGCCGCTGGCTGCCCTCCCGCAGACACCCCGGTGGTCAGGACCGCCGTCGCCCCTCCGCCCCCGAGGACTCAGACTCTGGCCGGTTCCTCGCCTTTCGGCCGGTCCCGGAGCTGTCACCCCCGGTACCTCTCGGCGAACACTGGAAGCAGCCAGCAGTGGCGAACCCCGCGGTCCCTCAGCGGCCGGCGGCGCAGCGCACTCTCCAGCGCCGGCGTCTCCTCCAGCCACCAGTCTCTGCCGCAGCTCACAACAAAGGAAACATGTGACCGTCCGGGCCAAAACACTGAGCGTCACCGACCCCTGGCCAATCCGGGTGGGCGTCCTCCGCCCCGGGGAACCCTGGGAGATGTAGTTCACGCTTTCCGGTGGCCTCCGGGGCCACCTGGGGCTCCCGCCGTGGGGTGGGTGTCGGGTGCCCAAGAGGACGAGACCCACCCAAAGGGCTGCTGACTCAAAAACACTTTGTTTTAAGCAGAGACAGTTAAAAAAATGCCTCTTGTGTAAGGAGCCGAGTGAGAAGCCAGAGTCGTTTCTTTCCTTCCTTCAAAGGCCCCTGCCACGTCCCAAGGAAAAAGCCCGCGATCAGCCCTTCGACTTTAAAGCTTGGGTCGAAGCTTAGAGAGCTTTTTATTTGACCCTTTGATAGACAATCGGAAATCAGGCCTGAGGGCCTGCAGGGTGGACGAGACTAAAACCCTAGTCCTTATAAGGAGCAAGGAAAACCACCTCTTTTTTTTGATAAAGCTGTTACTGTCCCTGGTATCAAATCCTAGGTTACCTTTTTATTTTAAACGCACATGCACGTCGACCAAAGCTGTCACAAATCCCTGTTTTCCAAGGTAGATGGAGTTCCTAAAGGACATTGTGTTGTCGTTTTGTGTCTGCAAGCTTTTTGTTTTGTTTCGTTTTGAGACAGAGTTTCGCTCTGCCACTCAGGGTGGAGTGCAGTGGCGCAATCTCGGCCCACTGCAACCTCTGCCTCCCGGGTTCAGGCGATTCTCCCGCCTTAGCCTCCCGAGTAGCTGAGACTACAGGTGCCCGCCACCACGCCCAGGTAATGTTTTGTATTTTTAGTAGAGGCTGTGTTAGCCAGGCTGGTCTCGAACTTCTGGCCTCAAGTGATCCGCCTGCCTTGGCCTCCCACAGTACTAGGATTACAGGCATGAGCCACTGCGCCCCGCCTGCAGGTATTCTTTTAAAGGATGATTGCAACCATTTAACTAGTTTTTGGTTTCTGATACCAAATTTAAAAATCTCTATCTTCTACATGTCATGAATACAGTCATGCCTCTATTAAATTAGGCGTTGTGTTCTGATGACCAGAGGTGGAAATAATATGGAAGGCCTATATACAGGCCTTTTAAACATACTTTTTAGGCCTCTTTTCCATCTCTTATTCAATTATTTGAGCTATTTCTTCTGGTATTTATATATTTCCAAATAATGTATGACTATTTCCTATTAAGGAAGCTATCCTTCTCATAATCTGGTTAAATCATTAATGTTTACGCTAATGAGACCATGTATTTATTATTCATTGTTGAGACAAATCGTATACAATTTCCCATCTTGTATGGCTTTTGGTTTTCCTTGGAGTTTTAATAATTATCCTCTTTCTTTGCTTATTTTATTATGGATCTATCACAATGTCCTCTTAGTTTTTCTAAAACGATAAAATGCTTTCAATACAACTCCATATAATCAAACCCATCAGATAATCCATCGTGTGTTTGTGTGTGTGTGTGTGTGTGTGTATGTATGTACTTTTTTCTTAGAGTCATTGGTCCGCAGTTCCAATGACTGTTTGGGAAGCTTGCTTCTCTGTCTTGGGTCTTCCCTTCTCCAGCATCCTAGCATTTTCTTCTGTGATTTCGAGCATTGCCTCATATTTTGGTAGAGCACATTCCTCTTAAATAGCTTCCTAAGAAAAGGTCCATGAGAAGTAAATATTTTTGAACTTTTCATGTCTAAAAATATCATCACTCTATTTTACCTTTGAATGATGATGTTGCATAATCATACAATCTAGATTATAAATTATATTTTTTCAGGATTTCGAAGATACTGCTTTATTAACACCTAGATTCTGGTATTGCTGTCGAGAAGTACAATGCTGTTCTTATACTGATTTTTTATATCTGTTGATGTATGCTTAATAATTCCCACTCCTCAGGAGGTAGCTGCTGAATAGGTTCACGTGGTCTTCTCTTAGCAGCTCCTTATGAGCACCCCAGGCTCACGGATTAGCCTTCTTCAGTTTTGTTATTCCTTGTGATTTAAGACAATTTCTGGACTTTGGAACTTTTGTGTGTGTGTGTGTGACGTAGTCTCGCTCTGTCGCCTAGGCTGGAGTGCAGTGGTGCAATCTCGGCTCACTGAAAGCTCCGCCTCCTGGGCTCACACCATTCTCCTGCCTCAGCCTCCCGAGCAGCTGGGACCACAGGCACCCGCCACCACGCCCGGCTAATTTTTTGTATTTTTAGTAGAAACGGGGTTTCACCATGTTAGCCAGGATGGTCTCGATCTCCTGACCTCGTGATCCGCCCATCTCAGCCTCCCAAAGTGCTGGGATTACAGGCCTGAGCCACTGCGCCCGGCCTGTAACTTTTTATTTACTTATTTATTTATTTTAAATTTATTTTTATTTTTGAGATGGAGTCTTGCTCTGTTGCCCAGGCTAGCGTGCAGTGGCGTGATCTCGGCTCACTGCAACTTCCACCTCCCGGGTTCAAGCAATTCTTGTGTCTCAGCCTCCTGAGTACCTGGGACTACAGGTGCCTGCCACCACGCCCAGCTAATTTTTGTATTTTTAATAGAGACAGGGTTTCACCATATTGGTCAGGCTGGTCTTGAACTCCTGACCTCAGGTGATCCACCCGCCTTGGCCTCCCAAAGTGCTGAGATTACAGGTGTGAGCCACTGCGCCCGGCCTGGCCTTTGGAACTTGATCCTTCCAGTTTTGAATAGTCACAGCTGACCTGGATGTTGCTGATGTTGTCACACTTTATCTTGTTCTCCACCTGTTTACTTTTATGCATATATTTCTTCATTGTGGTATAGGCCAGAAGTTTATAGTCCTCCTGCATAGGAATTTGAGGGTCGTAGGAAGATCTTGACTTAACACCTCAGGATTCTTTGTGGGAAAATCTGGTGATGTAAGCGACAGAATAAGAATGTGCTTTGGCTCAAGCCAGGTTGAGGTGTGCCTTTGTGACTTTTACTTTAAAGGGACTCAGGGAGCAGGAACGCCTGGGGATGTGCAGAGGTACATGGCGTTAAGCTGGGCGAGGGTCTTGGGGTGAGAGAGAGGCCACAAAGCACCTAGTGGGTCATCTCTACCTTCATAAAGTCCCAACTCTCTGACAATACATACAAGGTCCTTCTTGATGCACCCTAGGGCCTACCTCTGCAGCTGGAACACAGCCTCAGTGGACTATCTACAGTTGCCCAGAGGACTGTTGCTCTCTCTGTCTCCAGACCATTCTCGGCCATAGCCTGCTCCCTTTGCGTATTATGCCCCCTCCTTCCCTTCACCCCATTCACTAGGCTAGCTCCTGCCCCTCCTTCCAGGAGGCAGCTTGGAAATTGCTCTCCTGGGAACTCTCCTTTCCCCCCATTTCCCCCTGGGCTAAGTATCTTCCTTCTATCTTCCCACAGTAGCCTGTCTTTACCTCTTTCCCAGCAGTTATCACACTAATTGTCCAGGTTTGTTGTATTTTATTTTATTATTTTTTGGAGACAGGTTCTTGCTCTGTTGCCCAGGCTGGAGTGCAGTGCCATGATCTTGGCTCACTGAAACCTTGAACCCCTGTGCTCAAGTGATCCTCCTCTCCCAGCTTCCTGAACAGTTAGAACCACAGGTGCATGCCACCTTGCTTAGCTAATTAAAAAAAATTTTTTTAAAGATGGGGGTCTTGCTATGTTGGCCAGGCTGGTCTCAAACTCCTGGCCTCAAGTGAACCTCCTGCCTCAGCCTTCCAAAGTGTTGGGATTACAGGTGTGAACCACCTTGCCCAGCCTGTCCAGCTTTATTTATGTGCCTTTCCCAACTGATGATCCTCTGAGGTCAGGGATCATCTTATTCATTTTGTATCCCAGTGCACCTAGTAGGTGTTCAATATGTATCTGTTAACTGATGGAATGATCTCTACTTGTTTTTTGTATTTTTTTTGAGAAGGAGTCTTACTCTTGTCACCCAGGCCAGAGTGTAGTGGTGCGATCTCAGCTTACTGCAACTTCTACCTCCTAGGTTCAAGCAATTCTCCTGCCTCAGCCTCCCGAGTAGCTGGGATTACAGGCGCACACCACCATGCCCGGCTAATTTTTTTTTTTTTTTTTTTTGAGACAGAGTCTCGCTCTTGCTCTGTCGCCCAGGCTGGAGTGCAGTGGCAAGATCTCGGCTCACTGCAAGCTCCGCCTCCCGGGTTCAGGCCATTCTCCTGCCTCATCCTCCTGAGTAGCTGGGATTACAGGTGCCTGCAACCACGCCCGGTTAATTTTTTGTATTTTTAGTAGAGACGGGGTTTCACCATGCTGGCCAGGCTGGTCTCGAACTCCTGACCTTGTGATCTGCCCGCCTCAGCCTCCCAAAGTGCTGGGATTACAGGCATAAGCCACCGCGCCCAGCCCTGATCTCTACTTCTTAAAGGGAACTGAGAGAGCGAGAAAGTGCCAGTAGGCCCTTTGGGATCAACTTGGGGCTCACCTACCCGATGAGGTCCTCAGACAGTGCAGGGTCATCAAACAACTCTGACAGAGGGAGGAAGAGGACCTACAAGCAAGCAGCCTTGGAGACCGGAAGGCCTGGCACATAGGCAGGGGCCTCTCCAGCGGGTGGGGGCTCCTCAGGCAGCCAGAATATGGGTGGTCTTGGCATTGGTGGAGGGCCCTGGGGTTATGCCTACCCCAGAATTCAGTTAATGTGGTTGGGTAGCAGCCTCTTCCTCAGCTGGGGCTGGAACAGAAGCAGAGCTGTCAAGTCCAGAGGGAATCTGCTGAAATCAAGTGAGATGAAGCCATAATGTGATTTATTTTGTGCAATGTTTACAACCCAAGTCTGCCTGGAGGTAGACGGTTGGAGTCAGGGGAACCAGAAGGTCTTCAGACCTATTCCCTCTCCTTTCAGGAATAGAGTATATCATGCCATATTGTGTCTTCTTGCAAACCCCTCAGAGTAGTCCTTGTTTTGCTTTCCATAGCATCCATGACAGCCCTTAAGATTTGAAGGTGGCCAAGCATCCATAGTTCCACCAGCCACTCATTTCTCCCCGCTGCAGCCTCTTCCCCATGCAGTGGACTGAACCACTTCTTAGGCATCCCCAATACTTTCAGACTTCCCTGCCTCCCCTCTTGGCCTCCAGCCAAGGTCTCCCCTATCCCCAATTGTAGCAGAAACATTGGTCATCCTTTAAGGCCCATCTCGGGTGCCATCTCTTTGGTGGGGTCTTCTTGATTCACTCCTCTCTCCCCGACCTGCTACGAAGCAGTGCACACCTTCCAGTCCTTTAGAAAGTGGCACCCGCACTGTTTTCACCCAGGGTCCTTTGATGGGCTACAAGGTCAGCACTTTGAGCTCCTCTCTCACAACAAATCCCAGCTGAAAAGCATTGGTGAATGGAGATTTTACTGAAGGCTTCATGAAGAGAGAATTACATGGCATCTCATGCTACAAAACTCTGTAGCAATCCCCACCTCTGCTTCCTTACCTCAGCGCTCCTCTTTTCCCACTGATACTCTCTCTCTGGGCCTCTCTCCAACCTCACGCTTGGGTTTCCTCCCTTTCCGTGTTCTCTGCCACCTTCTTCCCAAACACACTCCCTCCTCCCATCTCCATTTCTGTAATACATATTTTCACACTCATCACCTTGCAAACAAGAGCTCCAAAGAACATCATAAATAAAATTATCCCTGCCCACCCCACCCCCACCCCATTTTCCTTCAAACATATTTAACATCTCAGCAAGCCTGCTACACAATACTCCCCTCTCCAGAGTGTTGAGTGAAGGGGAAAGCAAACACAATACCCTAGTTGCTCAACACTCTGGAGAGGGGAGTATTGTGTAGCAGGCACCAGAGCCTCTTCAGTCTTGAGGGCCACCCCTCCCTCCTTTCTTCTCTGGTGAGGTCAGGTGATGCATTTCTGAAGCCCTATTGGATGAAGAGGTTTGACCCTTCCTAGCTGTGTAGATTCCAGGAAAAATTTGAATTGTCCTTCTGGGACCTCACTCCCACTCCAGCCCAGCCACTTACAGCCCCACTAGGCCAGGCAAAGCTTGTGATCAGAGATACCAACATTAAATTTCAAGAACGAAAGACATAGCTGGAAATTTTTCTGTGTTGAGATCTGGGTAACAAGGAAATCTGCCACCTGGAAGGTGAGCTCCCCCGACTCCTTCACTGAGCTTTTTCCCTCAAGGGTGCCATCTGCCACAGGGTGTCCTTCCTCACAACTGAAGGAAGTGGGCCTTTCCATCTCATGGGGAGGGGAGGGAAGTGGCAATCCTTGGTTTGTCCCTAAAACTGTCCTTCACAGGTTGATGAGGTGCCAGGCGATTGGTGCCTCAGTGGCCTCATGATTTTGTGTGTGACCAAACCTATCTAGATGCAGATAAGGTGGTGGTCATCACCATGAGCCCCGAGTTCTGACTTCAGAGGGGTAAGGCATACCTGCATGCTTCCTCCACTGTGATGCCAGGCCTAGCTACACTCTTTTATTCTGCCCCACGGACATCTGATTTCATCTCCATATAGAATTCCTGGCCGGGTGTGGTGGCTCACGCCTGTAATCCCAGCACTTTGGGAGACTGAGGTGGGTGGATCACGAGGTCAGGAGATCGAGACCATCCTGGCTAACACGGTGAAACCCCGTCTCTATTAAAAATACAAACAATTAGCCAGGCGTGAGGGTGGGTGCCTGTAGTCCCAGCTACTCGGGAGGCTGAGGCGGGAGAATGGCATGAACCGGGGAGGTGGAGCTTTCAGTGAGCCGAGATCATACCACTGCACTCCAGCCTGGGTGACAGAGCGAGACTCTATCTCAAAAAAAAAAAAAAAAAAAAAGAATTCCTGCTGCTGGAATCCCAGCAGGCTTTGACTATCCCCAGTTTCTTGCCTCCAAGGCTCCCTGCCTGCCATGACACTTAGGAGGAATGCACTAACTTTAACTTGATTTTTCTTTGCTGCGCCTGGCACTGCTCTCCCTCCAACTGCTTGCAGTTTCTGAGAGTGTGTCATATCCACCTGTGGTCTTGATTGCTTCAGGAGCCCTCCCAGGAATCCTGCAGTAGGTATGAAGGGAAGGGATTGGACCTATCCAAGGGTATCTGCAGCTGACCTCCTCTTCTGTTCTTGAAAGACCCCATCCATTTTCTTAAGAAATCATCTGTTAAGGCTGAAACAACAATCTCTGGCCCAAGAATGATCAATTTAGTAATCTCACCTGGGGCTGTGCTTATCAGAGGCTCCCTCTGAAGCACCCATTCAGAACAATGCAACCACCCAAAACCTCCAGTGCATATCTGAGAGCAGTTTCCACACACTGATAGTCCAGGGACTACCCTAGTCTATGTGGTGCCATTTTTCACTCTTACATAAACTCAGCAATTTGACACTCATATCCTCTGTCTCCCTCTAAAGACTTAAAATCTCAGTGTTCCTAGTTTAGCTTTAAAGTTGAAGAGTCTAGGCTCAAAACTTAGCTTTACTTCTAGTAGCTATACATCCCCGAGTAAATTACTCAATCTTTCTCAGCCTTAGTTTTATCATCTCTAAAATGGGCTAAAAACACTTTATAGGTCAGGCACCGTGGCTCACACCTGTAATCTCAGCACTTTGGAGGCCGAGGCGGGTGGATCACGAGGTCAAGAGATTGAGACCATCCTGGCCAACATGGTGAAACCCCGTCTCTACTAAAAATACAAAAAATTAGCCGGGCATGGTGGTGGGCACTTGTAGTCCCAGCTACTCAGGAGGCTGAGGCAGGAGAACCACTTGAACCCGGGAGGCGGAGCTTGCAGTGAGCCGAGATTGCACCACTGCACTCCAGCCGGGCAACAGAGTGAGACTCTGTCTTAAAAAAACAAACAAAAAAAACCCCAAATAACAAAACAAAAGAAAACAAAACACTTTATAGAATTGTTATGAGGATTAAATGAAAAGAAAAAATATATCTCATGCCTAGGTTATAACAAATGCTCAATAACAACCAAAATTGTTGTTGTTATCTTCTCCTCCACCAATTCTATGTCCTCTATGATTTGTCCTTTGCTTTAAGAACAAGAGAGGCAAAGAAAGACAGAAATGAAAAGTAAAAGGATATATAACCTCTATTATATACATTTGAAAAACAACCCTGGAGAAATGAAATGATTTTAAAACCTAGAAACCAAAGCCAGCTTCTCTGAACACCCATCCAGGATCCTACCCTCTAAAGAGAGATTGTCAACCAGGTGGAGAGAAGCAATCGCCTCTGTTCTTAAAATATCTACACTCAAAGGCCAAATAACTGAGCTTAAATTTGATTGCCTCTGGGTTGCCAACCAAGGAATGAGGAGTCATGGATTGAGGAAACCTACATTTCTTTCAGTAAGCTTTTCACATTAAAAAAAACAACCACAAAAACCCAAAAACTATGTGCATATATATAGTATTCAAATTTTTTTTTAAATATTTAATTTTTTTTGGCCTGATTCGTGATCAAAATAAGCGCCTGTATTCACTATTGCACAATCTCTTTTGCTTCCAACCCCAGAGTGCTCTGAGACTGGCCTAGAAAACAAGGAGGGCTCCCAGGTCACCAGCACACAGGGACAGAGCCTCTTGACCCCGCTTGTGACAGCATCGCAAGCACATGCCTGACATATTTTGGAAAGCCTGCCTGGTTCTATTGCTGGTACATGAAAGTTTTGCTCCGGCAGCAAATCTCTAAATTTAGATGCTTTTCAGGATGAACTCCGAGTGATCTTTGTCCCGAAGACTAGTAAGAAGTTGGAGGGCACCTTGCTTTTTATTTATTAATTCAAATGCCAGAGTTAATATTTCATAATGCAAGACTTGTGAAAATTGCCGTATTAATGGAAAATAAAACAAACAAACAAAAAGATTTCTGCTTTATAGTTCTCATAAAAATTTTACCCTGGGTTTGTTTTTGTTTGATGTGAGTTAGCAAAGTATTACCATTATCTGTTATTATAATATGGTATTATAATATGGTAATACTTTGCAAAGTCACGTGAAATAAAAACAAACCCAGAGTAAAAATTTTTTTCCTAGTAACTCTATGGGAGTGTCTCGGATTAATACAATTTAGGAATTTTAGCTCTAATATAATATCTTGATGCATAAAATTTGCAATTTTAATTGAAGAAAAGATACTTTCCCAATAAATTAAGAAGATATTAAAGACAGAACCTTTAAGGAATGCTGAGTACACTTTAGCGAAGAACCGGCTCCTGGCAAGGCCAGCTCCACCAGTGTATCTTTATGGAGAGCCAAGAATTTACCTTTGGGGCCAGGCGCAGCGGCTCACACCTGTAATCCCAGCACTTTGGGAGGGTCAGGTGGGTGGATCACCTGAGGTCAGGAGTTCGAGACCAGCCTGGCCAACATGGTGAAACCCTGTCTCTACTAAAAATACAAAAATTAGCCAGGTATGGTGGCGCATGTCTGTAGTCCCAGCTACTCGGGAGGCTGAGGCAGGAGAATCACTTGAATCCTGGAGGTGGAGGTTGCAGTGAGCCAAGATCACGCCATTGTACTCTAGCCTGGGCGACAGAGGGAGACTCTGTCTCAAAACCAAAAAAAAAAAAAAAAAAAAAAATGACCAAAGAATATACCTTTGGATTTGGATTCAGATCCTGAGGCTTTGGTACCACCAAAAGGGTGATGTTGGGTGGTTTATTTAACTGCTTTGAGTCTAGGCTTCTTTGTCTGAAAAGAGAATCTGGTAATACCTTCTTATTATAAGAATTAAATGACAGCTTATTAAAAAAGAGCACCTAGCTCTCAATAAATAGTAAGAATTATTCACTCAAGACATAATGGTGAGTGTAATTCCATCAAGATGCAATGGTTAAGTACTATTATGACAGGACATAAGGTTGCATTGACATATCCTAGCAAAGGAAGTTTCTTATCAGAGAACATCATGGGGTAATGGAACAAGATACACAGAAAAAGAGAGGGATTCTGGGGAGCCCCACCATAACTTTCTCAGCCACTCAGATACCCTGGACAAATCACCTAATTCCCTTGGGTCCTAGTTTCCTCATATCTAAAAGGAGCACTGTTGCTTGCACCTGAGAGAGTGTCAGGCTAAACTATTTCCAAAGTCTGTTTGATTTTGGAAGTACTGGGTTGTTTTGTTTTTTTTGTTTTGTTTTGTTTTTTGTTTTGTTTTGTTTTGTTTTGGGACGGAGTCTTGCTCTTGTCACCCAGGCTGGAGTGCAGTGGCACAATGTCAGCTCACTGCAACCTCCACCTCCCGGGTTCAAGGGATTCTCCTGCCTCAGCCTCCCAAGTAGCTGGGACTACAGGTGTGTGCCACCACGCCCAGCTAATTTTTGTATTGTTAGTAGAGACAGCGTTTCACCATGTTGGTCAGACTGGTCTTGAACTCCTGACCTCAGGTGATCCACCCGTCTTGGCCTCCCAAAGTGTTGGGATTACAGGCGTGAGCCACAGCGCCGAAGGAACTTTGGTGGAAAAGTCATTCTGGTCCAAGAAACACCCAATTCAGGACATACCTGAGGGCACATGAGTTCTTTGGGGAGGAATTGTGTGGATGTCAGAGGTTATAAATGACCAGAAATCAGGTTCCAGTTCTGGGAGTGAAAAGCCAGCTTTCTATGCTAATGCGATATGGGAGGACACAGCTATTTACTTTGGGATCAAACTGAACCCAGTTCCTACCCCGAACCTTTACAACAACTCTCCCACTACTTAAGTAATGCTGTCCCCAGAGGCTTTCCAAGCTAGGTCCTTGGGGGAGCACCTCTTCCTCTGCAGCCCCCACTGCTCAGGGACAGCCCTGAGCCAACCTGCTCTCCCTCCAAGCCATCCCACTCCTGTACCTAACTGAAGTTTGCCCTGCTCACCGCCCTCATGGTGGGACACTTGGCCTCCCCCAATTCTGCCCCTAGCTCTTTCTATTTTTAGCTCCCAACTCAGGGAGTTTTTAGAATAAACAATCACATGCACTATGACATTTGTGACATTGCTGGCTTGTGCATGCTCCCTGCTATCTTCTCATTAATTATCCCTTGCTTTAAAAAGAAGAAATTAATAGTTTTTAAAGTCCCATTTCCCTCAATTTGAAAGTATTACACACCCGTTGTAGAAAAATTTCTAAAGATAAAGAAGAAGCTGGATATCGTCTACGATTTTCTGACCCAAAGACAGCTACTGTTTAGTCCTTTATGTCCATATTTATAGTTTATTTATATCTATTATATATACTTTTACACATTTGAGTTTATACTATACAAAATAAACTCATGTCAGTATTTAATAGGTGGTTTTCTGTTCCCTTCTCTCTGGTCTGTCTTGATCGATTGCCTCTTCCCAGTCCCAATGACATTGATCTGCAACTTGGAGCTAGCTTCTATCAGCATGTTATTACCAAATATTGAGATAAATGAGGGATTTTATATGCTAAAAAAAAAAAAATGTCCTTGGCCAGGCGCGGTGGCTCACGCCTGCAATCCCAGCACTTTGGGAGGCCAAGGCAGGCAGATCACGAGGTCAGGAGATTGAGACCACCCTGGCTAATATGGTGAAACCTCATCTCTACTAAAAATACAAAAAAATTAGCCGGGCTTGTTGGTGGGTGCCTGTAGTCCCAGTTACCCGGGAGGCTGAGGCAGGAGAATGGCGTGAATCCTGGAGGCGGAGGCTTGCAGTGAGCTGAGATTGCGCCACTGCACTCCAGCCTGGATGACAGAGCAAGACTCTGTCTCAAAAAAAAAAAAACAAAAAACAAAATGTCCTTCTCCAGTTTGAAGATGGTTTTAGCTCATCAACTCTGCAGGCGTGATTCCTAGGACAACTTTATTTTTGCTGTTTTTAAAATGTCTTAATATATAATTGCTTCTGGTGTTCCCCTATATTTTAATTTTTTATTTTTATATTCCCCCTTTTCCTTTTTTATGAAAGAGAAATTTGTAATAACATTAAAATAAATATTTCATTAAATATTATTCATAATGACATTATGCTATCCATCCAACTAAGTATTTCACATATATTTTTCATAGGCTCAGAATTTGTTTACATACTGCTTTATGTGATGTTTTGTTGTTGTTGTTGTTGTTTGAGACAGTCTCGCTCTGTTGCCCAGGCTGGAGTGCAGTGGCGCGATCTTGGATCACTGCAACCTCCGCCTCCCAGGTTCAAGCAATTCTCTGCCTCAGCCTCCCGAGTAGCTGGGATTACAAGCACCCGCCACCACGCCCAGCTAATTTTTGTATTTTTAGTAGAGATGGGGTTTCACCATCTTGGCCAGGCTGGTCTTGAACTCCTGACCTCATGATCCACCTGCCTCAGCCTCCCAAAGTGCTGGGATTACAGGCGTGAGCCACCGCGCCAGGCCTATGTTGTTTTTTTCACTTAAGACTACTAGGAACGTTTTCCATGTTTTATTAGGTCCATCCAATTATCCTGCTTCCTTGACCTCACATTAATAATAACAGTAATGGCCAACATTTCCTGAGCACCATTGCAGGTGCTTAAATGCTTTACCTGCATTATCTTATTTAATCTCCACACAACACCTTGAGGTAGTGACTACTATTAGCTGTCCCCATCTGACAAATGGAAAAACTGAGAGTTGGAATCCTTAACCAGTTTGCCGAAAAAGTTGAAGTTAGAAAGTCTGACTCTATGTTTGGTGCTTTCTCTAATCCAGTATACAGTTCTGTTTGCTTTATAATGTCTCTTGGTAGATATACTACACTTCATTCAGCTGCTCTATTGGTTTTGGATACTGATGTTTCATCCAGTTGGTGTTTTTTCCTCTATTTTGATAACTCTGCAAGGGACACTTACATGCATACACATAGTTTTGTTGCTTCCAGTGCATGATTTTCTTTCTTTCTCTTTCTTTCTTTCTGTCTTTCTTTCTTTCTCTTTCTTTCTTTCATTCTTCCTTTCTCCCTTCCTCCCTTCCTTTCCTTCCTTTCTTCCTTTTCTTTCTCTGTTTCTCTTTTTCTTTCTTTCTCTCTCTCTTTCTTTTTCTTTTTCTTTCTTTCTCTCTCTTTCTTCCTTCCTTCCTTCCTTCCTTCCTTCCTTCCTTTCTTTCTTTCTTTTTCTTCTCTCTTTCTGACACAGCCTCACTCTGTTGCCCAGGCTAGAGTGCAGTGGTGCCATCTCGGCTCACTGCAACCTTCACCTCCTAGGTTCAGTGATTCTCCTGCCTCAGCCTCCCAAGTAGCTGGGACTACAGTTGCAAGTCACCACATCTGGCTAATTTTTGTATTTTTAGTAGAGATGGGGTTTCACCATGTTGGCCAGACTGGTCTCAAACTCCTGACCTCAAGTGATCCACCTGTCTCAGCCTCCCAAAGTGCTGGGATTTCAGGTGTGAGCCACCACACCTGGCCCCAAAGCATGATTTTCTTATGGTTAGTTCTAGGACATGGAAAGGGAGAAAGATTTTGTTCAAAGGTTTTGTTCTAAAGGACTTGATTGGATGAACCAATGGGAAAAGATGAAGATAATTTAGTTCTTTTTCCACAGGCTGTCTTCCTGAGCTCCACACTATGGAGTTAGGGGAGGGAAGGGGAGGCATTGAGGAATCAGGTTCCTTTTAGGCTGTTTGGGGCCTCTTCCATTATGGAACAGTCCAGGCTTCCTGCTATCATAACATTTCTCACGGGTATTGTAACTTGTTTCGTTATGTTACTCTCACTTAAATAAAAGAACTGTTTTTCTTCTTTGTACCCGGGGGCTTAACATAGTGTGCAGCACATAGTGGGTGCTTAATAGATGCTTGTTGAATGAAGAATGAAAGGTAGAGAAAGACCTCTTTTAACTGTGAACTCTCATTTTCAATCAGGTTAACTGTGATAGGAACAGTACTTAGCTGGGGCATGTAAGCATGTCTTTCTATTTTGATGCTTTATGTCTTTTTATCTTGATGCTTTGGCATCAAGCATCTTTGGCATCAAAGCATCTTGATGCTTTGGGACTTTGTGGATTTTGAAAGGAACTCCCTATCTGGGGTTAGCTAATTCTTAAGAGATAGCAATCAACTTGCCCAGGAGCATGCCTTTCTTTCATATGCAAACCAGCCAATCCGAAGACCATACTGTTGCAGTATTGCTAACATATTAAGATGTAAGTTTTTGTTGTTCGAGATAATACGTGGAGTTTTTTGTTTTATGTTTAAGATGATTAAGGAGGTTGGACATGAGGGTGAGGTTGGAGTTAAAGTTTAATAAGTGAAAGAAGAAAGCTTTGTGCAGCAGAGAGGGGGGGCCCACCATGTTTATGCCCACAAAAGGAGAAGAAACTTTTTTGGGGGAGCCTGCTGATTATATGGAGAGCTCTCCAAAAACCCTTCCCTTGCTGTCTACCTAAAGCAAGCTGGCTAACTCCTCTCGATACCCCAACCACCTCCCTTATGAGGCTCTGACACTTGGGCTACTAACCCCCTGCTCCAAGTACCCCAGGGCTAGGTAACAGGCAAGCAGGGACAACCGTGATGCGCCAGAGCCCACTGAAATTATTCAAACTAGCCAATCCTAAGCCTGTTTGCCCTGCCTTGCCCATTCCTTCCAGTGAAAAGCATGGTAAAGACTCTTGCCCACATTTTCCCTTTGCTCCCTCCGGCTTGTGACCAACCCTGGTACTTCCCCATGTGGCCTTGGATGGCATAGTATGCCCCCATCTCTTAGGAACTGTGAGTAATAAACTTTTTTTTTTTTTTTTTGGTGGGTTGCAGGTTTTCCTGGGTATATTTTCTTTTTTTTCTTTTTTAATGATTTTTATTTTAAGTTCTGGGATGCATGTGCAGAATGGGCAGATTTGTTACATAGGTATACATGTGCCATGGTGGTTTGCTGCACCTATCAACCTGTCTTCTAGGTTTGAAGCCCTACATGCATTGGGTATTTGTCCTAATGCTCTCCCTCCCCTTCCCCCCCACCCCTCAATAGGCCCCGGTGTGTGATGTTCCCCTCCCTGTGTCCATGTGTTCTCATTGATGAACTATCTTTTTGATGGCAATCATTTCATCCATTGGCCTCACCATACCTGAATTATGACAATAAAACCTATTTTTAAAAACAGGGTGCTAAAGTTGATAGTGACTGAGATGGCAGTGGGTGAAACATTGTGACAATGTAGGGGAACATAGCAGTAGGGTTGCAAGATGTAAGTGACAGTAATAGCAGCGTTAACTAACAGAGTATAATGGTTAACAGCCCAGGAGAGAGCAGGATAATTATGATAATTAATCTCATAAGCATAAGGCTTATTGCTTCACAGAACACTTTTGCACATATTATCTAATTTGTTTCTCACAAGATATGCTTTTAGAGAATATTATTATTCTGTCTGATTATAGAATGGAATAGGACTTCTAGTGGGTTCACAGAACCAGAAATAAAATTGGAGATCACCTGATCCAATCTTCTCATAATACAATTGAGGGAACTGAGGCCCAGTGAGTGGAAGGGAGTCTGGCTTTGTCTGACCCCCTCCCTCCTGGCTGTGTTCACAGATGTTCTCTGCTGATTAAGCACAACCTGATTTAGGAGCCATCTCAGAGCCTGGCAGGAGGTAGGGTAGAGCTCCAGCAGCTGGTGGTTTTGAGATCAGCCCCTCAGGCTTCTTTCCCCCTGAAGTCTGGATAACATCCCTTGGTTACTACCCAAGGTCCACCACCTCTGGCTTGGGCCAGGGCTAAGCCAAGACCCCAGGTTGGGTCCTTTCACCTCTGCTCACAACACCTTACAACAGCACCTCTCATAGTCCCTGTGACAGTGACTGAGAAGGACCTGGCCCTCCTACAGGGTAATTGCCTTTATGTCCTTGGGATGGCAGGCTAGTCTGGCACTGGGGACCCAGGCAGGAGATCCAGGTCACATGTGGTTTCATGGCAGTGGCTTGGTTACAAGTCATTTCCATTCCATTAGCCAGTTCAGAGTGGAGCTAGACACAACACTAGGGATACAGAGGCCTGAATTACTGGTCCAGATGCCTCAAGTTGCCTGAAAATGAAATTTGCCTTAGAACCTAACGGTAGGTGGAATTTGCAGCCTAAGGAGTTGGAGATAAAGTTTAAAGTCCTCTGGGGCAGGGAGCTGGGGATGCTGCTGGAGACATTTCCCTCTCTTATTTCACAAGCACGCACATTTTAAGAAAGAACCACTGGGAGCTGGGGAATTTAAGGTACAACTGATGGATCTGACTCTGTTCAGAATCCAAGAGCTTCCATTTGAGACAAAATTTAATGGTAACAGCAAAGCTCGGTGGCAAAATAAAGTGGCCAGTGCAATCAAAGAGATAGAAACAGCAACAAATAAAAAGCACTTGAATTGTCTGAGCTAGTTTCTGCGTTATTAACTATAGCCAGGACCAGTTCAAAGTCCTGTTGATGCCACCACCGGTAATAAAATCTAACTGCTTCCTCTGGATCACCACTTTCACCAGCAAAACATCGTGCTGTATGTGTGCTGAGGACAGGGCCCAGAGCTGGTGTGACAGTGCTGGCTGGTGGGAACTCCAATCTGAGGGGTGGCTGTGGGTGGCCAGCAGGGTAGGGACCAGGGAGGCAGGAGCATGGTGGCCAATGGCTGGGTCACCAACTGGCTCAAACAGGATCTGGGTGAGCTGTGGGCATAAAGAACTATCAGGTCAGTTAACAACAGAAGGAAGCTGCGTTTTCTGATTTGCAAAGTAATCCTGAACCAGGGAAGTGGATAAGGCAGAAATGAAGGCTGGGGGTCTGAGACAGCACCAGGAAAGTTCCAGATTCCCCGGAGAGGAGCTCACAGCCCTGTGGCCTTGGATCTGGGATAGCTCGGGTTTTAAAAATTAAATTAAATCAAATTGTGAATCAAATTTTGTAGATAGCTGCACCTGCAGAATGGTCTTTCTAGGCTTTCAAGGGACTAGGCCTCTCAGGGAAGCCCAATGGCCACCTCTCTCCTTAGTTCCCCAGAGGGCTAATGTCCATGACAGGTGGCAGTGCTGTGTCATTGGGCATGGGGTATATATTTGAGCCTCAGTGAGTCTTTGAATTTTTTCTTCAGGATCCTGCCTCCCACCTCCTGGGATAAGAGCAAAGGGTGGGATTATAGAAGAATATATAGCAATATGAATAATTGGAATAAGCCACCCACGATTCCAAATCTCTAGAGGCAACCACTCTCCTTCCTCATCTGTGAAATGAACATAATTCTTAGAAAAGGTTGAGGGAGAAGGTATTTCAACATTTTGGCATATTCCTTTTTTTTTTTTTTTGAGACAGGCATATTCTTTTTTTTTTTTTTTTTTTCCTTTTGAGGCAGAGTCTCGCTCTGTTGCCCAGGCTAGAGTGCAGTGGCATGATCTCTGCTCACTGCAACCTCTGCCTCCCAGGTTCAAGTGATTCTCCTGCCTCAGCCTCTTGAGTAGCTAGGATTACAGGTGCATGCCACCATCACCATATCTGGCTAATTTTTTATTTTTATTAAAGACAGGGTTTCACTATGTTGGCCAGGCTGGTCTTGAACTCCTGGCCTCAAGTGATCCGCCTGCCTTGGCCTCCCAAAGTGCTGGGATTACAGGTGTGAGCCACCGCACACCTGCCCCCCCACCTTTTTTTAATTAAGCATTTTAAACATGATTGGAATCACAATGTATGTGTAATTTTCATCCTATCTTTTTTCTTTTTTTTTTTTCCTCGCTCTGCCACCCAGGCTGGAGTGCAGTGGCGCGATCTCGGCTCACTGCAAGCTCCGCCTGCCAGGTTCACTCCATTCTCCTGCCTCAGCCTCCCAAGTAGCTGGGACTACAGGCACCCTCCACCATGTCCAGCTAATTTTTTTGTATTTTTAGTAGAGACAGGGTTTCACCATGTTAGCCAGGATGGTCTGGATCTCCTGACCTCGTGGTCTGCCTGTCTCGGCCTCCCAAAGCGCTGGGAGTACAGGCGTAAGCCACTGCACCCGGCATCTTTTTTTTTTTTTTTTTTTAATAATTATCACTACTATTCTTGTAATCACAAAAATACTGTGTGTGTGTGTGTGTGTGTGTGTGTGTGTGTGTGTTCCAGTAAAAGCTCACTGGCAAAAGAGACAGTGGGCTGGCTTTATCCTGTGGGTGGCAGCTTGCTGACATCAGGTGTAGAAAGTGCAGTGCTCAGCCCCATCCTGGTACAGAACAAGGGGCAGCCATTGATAAAATCATGATTAACAACAAGTAAAACAATGCTATCCTCCTCTGGGATACAGAGGTGAATTGGTCACATCTTTACCTACCAGAAACTCACCATCTAGGACGCGCAGGGTGCTGGAGGGTAAGCAGCCGAGAGGTGAGATATACACAGAACTGCTTTCTGCTTAAATCTGTGTAAGCCCCATTTAATTTGGAGTCCCCTGGACTCATAGTTAATCCCTAACAGAGAGCTAAATTCCTGGAGAGAGGAAAGCTAGGACTTTAACTCATAACTGAGATTGCCCAGGAAGCCCCAGTAGAGGTGGCTAATTTTTGCCCTCTGCCTCATAAGATGGACTAATCAGGACCTCAGCCAATCCGATCGACCTGAATGGCAAACACTATTGCTTTACTGAGGTGGCTGGAGTTTTCCTTCTTCTAAAATCAACACCCCTGTCCAATCACTTCGAGGCAGTTTATTGGGTATTCTCTTAAGGATCAGAGACCAAAGCGCTGTGTAAAACTGTAATGTTCCCGTTAGGTACCGTCTAAGGAGGGTAAACAGGAGAAAGTACACCTCTCAAATGTTAATCTGATGCTGTAAACAGCAGTTGACTTCTCATTTACATGGGCGAAACACTTTAAACTAATTTAGCAACCGTTTTATGCAAGAAAAAAAGAGATAGGATTTTGATGGTTAATGCTACATTTTAAACACATTACCTCCACAGCTACTATCTTAAGAAATAATAGTTTTTGCATGTGTGTCCACTTTTCTTCTTGAATTTAGTGGTCCTCTAACCAAACTGACGGGCAGGGAGTTGGACTAGAAAGGTCATCTGTATAGTAGGCGTATCTCTGTCGCGTGGGGCTGAGGGATTGATTGTTCAAGAAAATAATCCTTTTGTTCTGAGTCGGAAGAGGAGGACGAGAAGGAGAAACACCAGGAATCCCAGAAACTTCTTCACTCACGGGGACATAGGAATGGTCGGAAGTGAACGGGCATGCTCTCTATAGAGATCGGCATTCTGGATGTATGCTTGGATGTCCTGAGCCCTTTTATTCCACATAAATTACTGTAGTTATTGGGGATGTAAAGCTGCAGCCTGTCCTCGGGAGAATATTCTCTTTCTATAACAATATTCAGGATATTGTCAGAGTGGGGCTTTCTACTTCTGTGGAAATGGTGATGAGATCTGGATCCCTTCTCTTCAAAATGGTACACCCAGGTCTTGTCACTCATTGGACGCTGCCTGATCTTGATGTTGCAGTTTCCATTGTCAGTGACATCCTCTGACCTTCTTTGGTCTGGATTGAGACTTGGATTGTCTGAGTACTGGCAGATGTACTAGTTTTTCATGAGGCATGATTTTTTTTTTTCTAGACAAAAATCTGAACTTAGACTCTTTAAGGCCTCTGCACTTCCATGCAGCAGAGTTCAAAGTTTCCATACTGCTGATTTTCTCATAATCTTCTGCCTCCGTTTTTTTCAGAGTTTGCAGAGAATATAAGGATGACCTCAGCTTGCTTCACCCATCCGCTGAAGCTACTGTGATGTTGGACAAAGCCAAAGAATCCATAGAATCCTGAGCACGTTTCTCTGGTTTCAAGTCTGACAAAAACCCCAGGGGATTTTCATACCCCTGTGTTTGATCATTAGCCTACCCTGAAGCCCCATGGTCCAGATTCAATTTCTAGAGCCTTCTACTGCTTACAGGGCCTGGGTGGTTGCCATGAGCAGAAACACTGTTCATCTTGTGCCCAGTCCATATCAGGTCAGTAATTTTTACTTGCAAGGTTCTGGTTGTTTTGCTTTAGCTAGTTCTTATTTTCTTTCTTTCTCTCTTTCTTTCTCCCTCCCTCCCTCCCTCCCTCCCTCCCTTCCTTCCTTCTCTCCTTCCTTCTTTCCTTTCTTTCTTTTGTTTTTTTTTGACAGAGTCTTGCTCTGTCACCCAGGCTGGAGTGCAGTGGCATGATCTCGGCTCACTGCAAGCTCCGCCTCCAGGGTTCAAGTGATTCTCCTGCCTCAGCCTCCTGAGTAGCTGGGATTACAGGCACCTGCCACCACGCCTGGCTATTTTTTTTTTTGTATCTTTAGTAGAGATGGAGTTTCATCATGTTAGCCAGGATGGTCTCGATCTGCTGACCCCGTGATCCACCTGCCTCAGCTTCCCAAAGTGCTGGGATTACAGGTGTGAGCCACCGTGCCCAGCTTGTTATTTTCGAACATGCTATCAGATATCCAGTGCTGATTGGCTCAAATATCCATCTCATTGGGCTGCTGCTGAAGAGGCTTTTATCACCAAATTTGAGGAGGAGCTATGTCATATAATCTTCATGCCCACCCAGTCCTTCAGGGTCTTCTGGGGTTTAATGCTGTACTCTGTCTTTCCAAAATTCCGCATTGATAAAAATGTTCCTTGCCTGGAGAGACTCAGAATATACAATTTCTGAGAAAGGATGTCATCAGCATCGCCCAAAAGGCCAGAAAACTTGTAGTTCAGAGCAGGGAACAAGAGGAGAGACTGTCTACACTGATCTGCTGACCAACTGCTTTTGCTCATTCAGATACTTTTTCTGGTGTTTCTTGATCAAGCTCACTGAAATGGATAATTGGAAGAATTAGAAGCATGGATGTCTTTACTGAGGCTGCATTTTTTTTTCGAGACGGAGTCTTGCTCTGTCGCCCAGTCTGGAGTGCAGTGGCGCCATCTCGGCTCACTGCGACCTCCGCCTCCCAGGTTCAAGCGATTCTCCTGCCTCAGCCTCCCGAGTAGCTGGGACTATAGATGTTCACCACCATGCCCGGCTAATTTTTGTATTTTTAGTACAGATGGGGTTTCACCTTATTAGCCAGGCTGGTCTCCAACTCCTGACCTTGTGACTTGCCTGCCTTGGCCTCCCAAAGTGCTGGGATTACAGACGTGAACCACCTTGCCTGGCCCGAGGTGGCATATTTTTGAGTAATAAATCTGACTTTGGTAAAGAAGAGACATCCAACAAAAAGGATTTATGCTAGACACGAGAAAAGCACGCTTCTGCAGCACGCCAGAACTTCCCATCATAGGTCATCTGCACATGGTCGACACTAATATGTTCCCACAGATTTCACAGCACTCTGCATAGACAAGCTCAAAACCACCACAGCAGAATGGGTGGCTATCCTTCATAACATACCTTGTCCTCTGGGGACCATTTTGCGCTCAAGGCAGCAGAAGTGTTTCATGTGCCAATGGTGACTCTCAGTTTCTGTGCAAACATCAACAAAATTATCTCAGCACATGCTGAGCATCAGGGTTTGAGCAATTCAGCATGGTGCCTGCCACAGTGAATTTTTTCATCCTGATAAAAATAGACGAGGTTGACCAGCAGCTCTTTACACGTGAAACAGACAAAACAGAATGAGTACCAGTACACTCCAGGGCCCACTCGAGAGGCAAACACTGCAATTTTACCTCAGTTGATCTTCAACCCACATTGCTCACACATAGCGTGCATTCCTGCTCTAGACAAAAGTTTAATCATGCCTCTTCCAAGTGCTTCTTTCTGCTGCTAAGCACTGAACACTTGGAATTCTTTATTCTCATCTTCTTTCAAAGACTGACAATACTATATGTCATTATCATGTTGTAGCAACTGGTATACAAGCCCTTTAATCAGATGTTTCTTTCCAGGGATGTTAATATAAGGACATTTTCCTCTGATAAGCAAGCAAAAGAGAGCTAGATTTGCTCTGGTCTAAGGCCCAGGGGACCTCGGAGTACTCCTCCAGTGCACAGCCAGAATCATTATCTGATATGGAACTTCTCTGATACCTAAAGGCAAATTTGCTCATTTTGGGTCCCATCTCCAAAGGCATAATAATAAAGCCAAAAGCCAGTTTTTGCAGTCACAGGACATCAAACAATGGCTGCTCTGTTGGCCTGCTCCATTCCTAGGAGTCTTAGTGAGTGAAGCTGCTGAAATGCCCTAACCTCTTCATCTTGAACTCTTTTTCCTGGAAGCAGTGGGCTGGCATAGAAAACTCATTGGGTTCCGGAGTCAGAGAGAACTGGGTTCAAATCCCAGTTCTGCTACTTACTGGTTGAGTGAGGTTGGGCAAGTTCTGTAACCTCTCAGAACCTCAACTTCCATATCTGTAAAATGGATATGATATTAATAATAAGGATGTAGTAAGGATTAGATAAGAGAAACAATGTGAAGCATAGGGCCTGGTGTATACTCTCTGTTTAACAAATAATAGTTCTTTCCTATTCTATTTTTCTGTTAAACAAGAATTGAACTAGGTCTGGTGTTGCCATCTCTGATAGGCACTAGGATCACCATTCTCATATTTGAGTATGGCTTGGAGGGGACCACATTTTCTCCATGCCCTTGTACATGTTGTTCCTCAGCCTAGAGTCGTGATTCTCAAACTTTACCATTCATCAGAATCACCTGTAAGATTTGCTAAAACTCATATTTCTGGAACCCACATCTAGAATTTCTGACTGTATGTCTGGGGAAGGGCCTGATAATTTGCATTTCTAACAGGTTCTTAATTGATACTGGTGCTGTTGATCTGGAAACACATTTTGAGAACCACTGGCCTAGAACAACGTACCACATTTCCTATCCTCTGGCTAACTCCTACTCATCCTTTGGGTCTCAGCTTTGATTTTATTTCCACCAGCAAGTCTTTCTTACACCTGAAGTCCAAATTAGGTATTCAGTCTCTGTGCTTTCACACAGCACAGAGCCCTGGACTTGCTAACTCATAGGATATATCACAGTGTTTTGTAATTGTCTTGCTACTTGTCTGTGTCTCTTACTAGACACTATCTACTTTGGAAAAGGGATCATGTCTGCCCTATTTATGGTATCTCCAGCACTTTGCTCTGTGCCTGGCACATAGTGGGTGCTGAACAAATGATTGTTGAATGAATAATTGAGTCAGACTGTGGGTAGCTAGAACCAGAGCTTAGGGACTCATAACAGTGGGGCAGATAAAAGGAGTAAGTTCTGCATTTCACCATGTTTGCCAGGCTGGTCTCGAACTCCTGACCTCTGATGATCTGCCCGCCTCGGCCTCCCAAAGTGCTGGGATTACAGGCATGAGCCAAAATACAAAAATTAGCTGGGCATGATGGCAGGTGCCTGTAGTCCCAGCTACTTGGGAAACTAAGGCAAGAGAATCGCTTGAACCCGGGAGGCTGAGGTTGCAGTGAGCCGAGATCGCACCACTGCACTCCGGCCTGGGTGACAAGAGTGAAACTCTGCCTCAAAAATAAAACAACAACAACAAAAAGGAGTAAGTCCTATCAGTGGCTAGTGGCCAGGCAAGACTAGCAATTCAGTGCCAGGGACATCAGCAGAAAGTATCAGGAACTATATAGGTGCAGGGCCTGGACTTCAGAAGCTGAGTTCAGCCTCTGGAAGGACTTGGGTCATGAAGAACAGGGCAGAAACCAGTGTCATAGACACTTAACAGGGACTTGAGACTCAATATCTAATTAAGATGCTTGATCCAAAAAGCCCCAAGAATTTAAAACATTAGTGGTCCCATTCTTGTTTGATGGCTCAACGTATGGTCTATCTTGGTGACTATTTCATGTGCACTTGAAAATATTTCTTCTTTTGCTAAGTGATGTGTTCTATAAATGTTAGCTAAGTCAAGTTGGTCAATAGCATTGTTCAAATCTTTGATATCCTTACTGATTTTCTGACTACTTATTTTACCAACTATTGGGTAAGAAGTGTTTATATCTCCAAATGTAATTACGGATTTGTCTTTCTCCTTTAGTTTAGTCAATTTTGCTGCGCGTATTTTGAAATTATATTATTCAGTGCAGACACATCAATGATTGTTATTTATTTTTAATGAATTGTTTACTTCAGCATTATGAAATGTTTTTCTTCATCCTTTTATAAGGTTCTGAAGTCTACTCTGATATTTACAAAGCCACTCTTTCTTTTTATTTATTTATTTATTTATTTTTTGAGATGGAGTCTCACTTTGTCACTCAGACTGGAGTGCAATGGCGCGATCTTGGCTCACTGCAACCTCCACCCCCTGGGTTCAAGTGCTTCTCTTGCCTCAGCCTCCTGAATAGCTGGGATTACAGGCACCTGCCACCGCGCCCGGCTAAATTTTGTATTTTTAGCAGTGACGGAGTTTCACCATCTTGGCCAGGCTGGTCTTGAACTCCTGACCTCGTGATCCACCCACCTCAGCCTCCCAAAGTGCTGGGGTTACAGGCATAAGCCACAGTGCCTGGCTGCTTTCTTTTTTAGAAAAACATATTTACTGAGATATAGCTTACATATCATACAATTCATTCATTTGAAATGTATAATTCAATTTAGGTTGTGCAAACATCACCACAATCTAATTTTAAAACACTTCAGCTGGGCATGATGGCTCACGCCTGTAATCCCTGCACTTTGGGAGGCCGAGGCAGGCAGATCACTTGAGGTCAGGAATCCAAGACCAGCCTGACCAACATGGTAAAACTCCATCTGTACTAAAAATACAAAAATTAGCCAGGCATGGTGGCTCACACCTATAGTCCCAGCTACTCAAGAGGCTGAGGCATGAGAATCGCTTGAACCCAGGAGGTGGAGGTTGCAATGAGCTGAGATCACGTCACTGCACTCCAGCCTGGGCAACAGAGTGAGACTCGGTCTTATAGACATTTATGCAGCCAAAAAACACATGAAAAAATGCTCATCATCACTGGCCATCAGAGAAATGCAAATCAAAACCACAATGAGATACCATCTCACACCAGTTAGTATGGTGATCATTAAAAAGTCAGGAAACAACAGGTGCTGGAGAGGATGTGGAGAAATAGGAACAATTTTACACTGTTGGTGGGACTGTAAACGAGTTCAACCATTGTGGAAGTCAGTGTGGCGATTCCTCAGTGATCTAGAACTAGAAATACCATTTGACCCAGCCATCACATTACTGGGTATATACCCAAAGGATTATAAATCATGCTGCTATAAAGACACATGCACACGTATGTTTATTGCAGCACTATTCACAATAGCAAAGACTTGGAACCAACCCAAATGTCCAACAACAATAGACTGGATTAAGAAAATGTGGCACATATACACCATGGAATACTATGCAGCCATAAAAAATGATGAGTTCACATCCTTTGCAGGGACATGGATGAAACTGGAAACCATCATTCTCAGCAAACTATCGCAAGGGCAAAAAACCAAACACCGCATGTTCTCACTCATAGGTGGGAATTGAACAATGAGAACACATGGACACAGAAAGGGGAACATCACACTCCGGGGACTGTTGTGGGGTGGGGGGAGGGGGGAGGGATAGCATTTGGAGATATACCTAATGCTAAATGACGAGTTAATGGGTGCAGCACACCAACATGGCACATGTATACATATGTAACAAACCTGCACATTGTGTGTGTACCCTAAAACTTAAAGTATAATAATAATAAAATAAAAATAAATAAATAAATAAATAATTTTTTAAAAAAGGTAAAACAAAACAAAACAAAACCAAAACCAAAACAAAAACAAAACACTTCATTGTCCAGATTTCTGTTGGTTAGTATTTGTATGGTTTAATGTTTTTATCATTTTACTTTATAAAAGCCAGCTTTATTAAGAAAAATCATTTTACTTACAATCTTTCCATATCTTTATATTTAAAATGAGTTTATTATAAGCAGCATACAGTTGCATCTTGCTTTTTAAATCAAATT